>NW_024730668.1:2869417-3189417 GCF_018991925.1 Homarus americanus
TTTCTCAGGTTTTGTTAAGATGTCATAGAAAGTATCCGTAGGACACTCTCTCTCTCTCTCTCTCTCTCTCTCTCTCTCTCTCTCTCTCTCTCAACTAATACTCTGGTAATATATTAAAAATCTCACTTAACATACAGAGCGATGCTAAGGTTGGATCTACTATGTCCTATTGATAAATACAGCGGCTTTAGTCAGTTTTATTCGCCTGGAATTGAAGTTTTATCCCGTGAAAAATTGTACAATATCATCTGTAAGAGGCAGACTTGAGCATCTCACTTGAGGATGTGTATTTCATCCTGACAAAACGTCTTCCGGCCGTAGAGAGACACTCCTTCACTGACATCTTTGTTTATAGTCTTATGCATATGAACGTTATTTATTAGTGTTAAGGTTCTGTCACCATCTGGCAAGTGAAAAGCAACATCCACCGTCTTGTTGTTACAGTCAACATGATACTCCTCGTCGCCAGCCTCACTTGTTGACACTGTTACGCCCCCCGTGTTGTCAGTTTTACGGTGGTGCTGTGTTATTCAGTTATTTACCAGAGTTTTTAATTTAATTTTATTTTTTTTATACAATGCAATATGGATCAAATACTGAATATCATTTGTAAAGTGTTCGTTCTTGTGTTGATGTAGGGCGTTGGAACTGGCGTAAAATGAGAGAGAGAGAGTTATGCCACACCACCTCCTGTTCGTATATGCTCTAAGAAACCTCCATCTCATCTGTGTTTTACATCATTGCCGATAGTAATTTGCATCTTTCCTTAGGTGGCGTCTTCCCTTGCTCCTCAGTATTTAATAACAATACCTCTTCTTCCGTCTTCATTTTCTCATTACTGTAACTAAGTTATTTCAGTTACTCTCCGTCTCAGAGAAGCCGCACTCCTCCTCCTCCTCCTCCTCCTCCTCCTCCTCCTCCTCCTCGTCCTTCTCTTCCCCCATCGTCAAATTAAATCATAAGACCTTCTCCTGCCTCTCACAACAAAGCTCTCTCTTCCTTTGTAATGTTTTTTTTCCTACTTTCTCTCTCCTATGTCTTCTAGTTTTCTTGATCCTCCTCCATCAGCGCTTTTTCCCTCTCCTACTCTTCTTCTCGTACTGCCCCTTCTGACCTCCTCTTCCTCCTCTGGACCTCATATCTTGTATCCACTATTCTCTTCCTAATCGACCTCCTCTTCCTGCTGCTGGTGCTACTGTTATTATAGATCTTTCACCTTCTTCCTGCTGCGGCTGCTCCTCCTCCTCCTCCTCCTCCTCCTCCTCCTCCTCCTCCTCCAGCGTCTCCTGTAACTCCCTACATGTTCGTCTTGAGGCCAACACGTCAGAGGGAAGTAGGTACATGGGCCAGTCCCCCCGTGGGTGATGTCGGTGTCGTGCCAGCTGAAGGCGGCCGTCAGCTGCACCAGTCCTCCCTCGAAGACACATCCTTCCCACCTCCTCCGTCTCCTCCATCTCCTGCGTCTCCTCCATCTCCTGCGTCTCCTCCATCTCCTGCGTCTCCTCCATCTCATCCTCCACGACCCCCGGGATAATTCTAGAAGGCCAAGGTCTACAACAACCATGTAATTAATTATTCCGTAAGGTTTCTGCTGTTCCCGTAATGAAACCTTGTTATTAATCATTTGTTTTTTAAGACATCCGCTGCTCCGAGTATCATTGAATTCGTATGGTTTCTCCTCCACGTTGGTTCACTTTAATCCAGTAAATAGCACGAAAGTTGTAAGTATTCCATTATTCTGCGGATCTGCATCAAAGGCAATATGATTTACTCTACCTGGCAGCAGCTGTTCGACGGTCTCGGTCATTTGCTAACTCGTTAAACAAGGGAGATTTGTTTTGTACTTATTACGCAGGTAAATAACCACCTACTATACCTGTGTTAGTTTTAAGAGATTTTTCGTCTCGCGTTATTATTTTTTTTCTTTGTAGGCTAAATAGTTATACACTTCCTTTGTTAATTATGAGACCACGACATACACACAAGCTCTGATATACCAACAAATTCTATTTCCAAATGCTTTTTCTTATTATTAAAATTTCTAGACAAATTTTCAGACTTAATACATTTCGTACACTAATTTGGTATCGTACAGGAACAATTTCTATCTTAGTATTTAAGAAGTAGTTGTCTTATGTAGGAAAAAAAAACAATGAACGTTGCTCGAAGACCCTGGCCGTTGAAACACATAATTATCGAACAATAACAAGTAAACGGCATATCAAAGTCATCATTAAGGGTGTACTGACAACTACACAGGGTACAGGGTGTACTAACAACTACACAGGGTACAGGGTGTACTGACAACTACACAGGGTACAGGGTGTGCTGACAACTACACAGGGTATAGGGTGTACTGACAACTACACAGGGTACAGGGTGTGCTGACAACTACACAGGATACAGGATAAAACTCTAGAGTAAAATACATACCACCAAATCATTTCACAGCTGATTTTTATTTGTATCACGTGATGTTATCCACAATTTCAAGATGGAATACTTTACTGTCGAAAAAACTTTTATTTATACATGTAAAAGATCTTGGTCTCAGATACACTTACACAACGAGTTTTATCTTTACAAACTTCCCTCTTAAGATCACATACACTTAGTTCTTATTTCTCCTACACTGTGGAGTTCATCTTCGAAATGTACCACCATACATAAACTTCGATAAGGACCTCAATGGGAAGAAACTTTTAACATGTTTTCTTGGGCGTTTCTTAGTTATATGATCTTACTCTTTACATCAGTAGCTACACCTGTATGACGAATTTTACTGAGTGAATATCTATCTATCTATCTATCTATCTATCTATCTATCTATCTATCTATCTATCTATATCTGTCTATCTCTCTATCTATTCTGTCTGCCTGTCTGTCTGCCTCATTCATTTAATCCATTTCATCAATTCGATTCATCCAACACTTCCATTACAACACCTTATCTGTATAATAAATTAGCAACGCCAGAAGATGGAATATACATTATAGATTTCATATTAATTCCATTTTATATTTGTTTATAATTCCAATCTTAACATTTGTAAACTTGAAATTAATGATTGAATATTTTGGCTGCTCTTTTACCGGTATGATGTCACCTGTGCGTAATTAATACCTTGAGTAGTTACCTCGAGTTTAATTATCACGTCTCTCTCTTTCACTCCCTCTTTATCATTATTTTTCACTTTTTCTTTATCTTTATTTTTCACTTTTTCACTTTCACATTTTCTTATTTATCTCTCCCTTTGTAATTTGTTTTTTAGTCTCTCTCTCTCTCTCTCTCTCTCTCTCTCTCTCTCTCTCTCTCTCTCTCTCTCTCTCTCTCTCTCTCTCTCTCTCTCTCTCTCTCTCTCTCTCTCTCTCTCTCTCGAGCCCCCATATCATCAGAATATTTTTACACACACACACACACACACACACACACACACACACACACACACACACACAGACACACACACACACACACACACACAGGTAATCCTCAACTACTCGTCCATCACCAAACATATAATTACATGACTTCTTCCTCAAGCCTTATTAGTTGGCGTATTAGAGCCAAGCTGGATGAGGGTCACTTTCTTTTGATGAGGGATGAGGGAGGAGTGGAGAGGGATAATGGAGAGGGATGAGGAAGGAGTGGAGAGGGATGATGGAGAGGTACGAGGGAAAATGGGAGAGGGATGAGGGAGAAGGCTGAAGGGAGTGGGATGAAGGAGAAAGGGAGAGGCAAAAGGAGAAGGATAGAGAGAGAAGAGGAGAAGGATGATGGAAGAGTAGAGAGGGCTAAGGGAGAAGGATGAGGGATAAAGGGAGAGGGATGAGGGAGAAGGGGCGAAGGATTAGGGAGAAGTTAGTTGTTTTTTAAGAATCAAAATATTAAAATGTGTCAAAATTAAGGGTTTTTTGGGGCTCTGGTTTCAATTGCTTAATAAATTCTAACTTATAGGGGGTCATTCAGGGTCAAAGGTCATGGTTCACCCAGTTTCAGGGATTTTGATTTTGTTCACGGAAGAGATACTTATTATATTTAATCAGCTATGTAAGTTCCAGGTGAGCAAATAACAGCACAAGAGTTATGGTGTGAGAACAAGTTAAAAAATAATTAATTTTCGTCGGGAAATATTGGATTTTTTTCTTCTGTTTTTAGAATTCATTTGCCACAACTACTTTCTTCCTGGGAGGTAAAAACCCCCATTGATTTTGTTAATCAGCTCACAGAGGTGGTCCTTATGATGTAATGTTAGGAAATTTTTCTTAAAAGATTTTCGTGTAATACCAGATCCTCCATCATCTAGTGTTATCCCCCAAAATAAAAAAAATTTATATAAAAAGAATATATTTATGCGGACGCTCAATCTAAAAACAATTCATGGAAATTATTTCATTAAAACTTACGTACCACCTTGTGTTCATATTCATAAGTTATTAACCAAAATCAATAACTTGAGGAGAAATATATTGTTGCTCATTTGACCTCTGCTTACCCCTTAGTATTAATTAAACAGCTTAAGAACGTGGGAAGAGAGACCAACTCGACCCATTTTGAGCGCCAAGGTTGGGGTCTTGTTCAGTTAATTTAAAGTAAAAAACAAAATGTAGCTTATCCGTATTATCTAAAAATTATCACATTCACCCAGAGCTTAATGTTATAACAATTTACTAAACATGACATAACATTCTAAAGGGTTTTGATGAAAGTAAGAGTCAAGGGTGAAAACAGACAGACGGGTAAACAAAACACTACTGAACGAAAACTAGAACCTGAAGGAGAGGGGAAAAAGAAGAACAAATTCTTTCCTTTTACCCAGAAAGTTATCGCCGTCGCTATTTCTTGTGAGGCGACCTTCAGCGGGTACTAAATGCCGTCCTCTCCTACCATTACTCCTCCTGAGATTTGGTGTTCCCGAGGGAATGAGTTTTGGGGGACTTATCTTGATGGAGCGGCCCGCAGCCTATATATCCTCGTGTACTGCAGACCCTTCCTATTAAACTAGAGGACTTACACCAACAAATAGAGGAAGAGAAAACAGTAAGATTATCCCAGTTGGAAGTTGATGTAAACGATAGCTTCTTTGTCACTTGGTAATTTAGAGAACAAGAATACAGGTAAATAGTGCGTACACTCGTACAGTCTAAGAAACAACTATCTTACCATGTTTTGGAGAGTGCATAGCGGAAAAGTTGAGTCATATATATATATATATATATATATATATATATATATATATATATATATATATATGCTTTTCTCCACTGAGCTTACCTCTAGAAGACACTAACTGGATCTGTATTGCTTTAAATATATGCTCGAGATGTTTTCTATTTACATGAGAAAAAAAATTGCTATGAATTCAGCTAATGGCACCTCGCCTGCCTGTCATTACCGGCAGGCAGCTGGGGGTTATTTCTGCAGTCCTGTGGTCGGACGAGGGTTGCGTAACGTCACCGCTTGCACTAGCCTCTGTGATAAAAGCTCGACTTACTTGCTCGTTAAGCAATATTTATTTGCTCGTTGAACGGTAAATACAGGTAATTTGGCGCCGTCGTGAGAAATTAGGGCCGGAAACGTTGATGCGTTGGCTGGTGTTATTTACTGCAGAATGATTGTGATTCAGCTGTTCGTTTACGCGTAACCGGCGTTGTTTTGTCATTACTCAAGTGAATGTGGTTCTTGTTATTCATTTCTGGTGACGTTAACTCCCGAGCCACAACGTGTTCTAGTGGTCGCCGCAACCCATCTATACTCCCGCACATTAATACCTCATCTTCCGTACTATTAATGTATTGTTATGTTGAGGAGGAAGGAAGACGACTTAACGGAGTAGAGAGAGAGAGAGAGAGAGAGAGAGAGAGAGAGAGTTATATTAAAAGATAATTTCTTCTTACAGTATTTACTCTACAGATAAACACACTGTAACAGTTAAACATTATTGGTTGTTGAAAAGAGGTAAATGAAATACTGTTAGGTAAGTTAGGCTGCTAAGAAGACAGTGACGAGCCTGGAGGTGTGATTAGTATAAAAGAGTGACGTGTGTGATGGCGACGTACGTGTTATTAGATGCTCAGTTCCCATCGTGGTGTACTGAGCAAAGGTTCCCTAATACTTATCAATTTCCGTTTTGACTTTTTTTTTGAGTGTAGATATGAATGACAGAATGAACACGCGAGTCACGATAAAGTAAGGAATTGTCTTGCCTCGAAGCTTGTCATATTAATTTTTCTCGCCCAATTAATGCTGTACCTAAAGTAAGTCAGTAATCCAGACCGTTTATCAAGTTACATTAATATCGGTATATCTATTTTTTAAAGTCAAACACACACAAAAAAAATGACGTATAGAAAGCGAAACTAATAACCATTTCGCCCCACGAGAGACATTTACCTGTAGATGTAAGTACAGGTGAAGAAATCAGTGCAGGTCGTAAAGGGGCTCTCGTGGGAGGGTCAAGAAGAGTTAAAGGCGCTGTGACGAACGATGGAGACACAAATAAGGAGTTTACAGAGAGAGTGAAGAGGAGAAATAAAAATAAAACAAGATAACAACAACAAAGCGATTATTATGAGTCGGTATGTATGGACTGATCTGAGGAAAGATTAAAAGGAAGAGCAACTTATTGGAGCCAGATATAAGTGTTATCATAGCGAAGGGAATGATGAAGGAGGGAGGAATGGAGATAGCGAGGCGGGGGAAGGAGAGAAGGAGTAGAAGGAGTAGTAGAGGATGGAGGGAGTGATGGAGGCGGGAACGAGTGAGTAGGGAGGGAGGTAGGGTGGAGTACCTCACAAACACACGAGTGCTAGAGACAGAGGGACGAAAGAGTGGCCGCGGTGTTCCTTATGAAGACGAAGAGGGTTCGTTTCTGCTCATCAAAGGAGGTCACGTTTAGATGTTGTATATAGTGTGTGCTGGAGCATAGTGGTGGTGAGGGGAGGGTCGCGTGTGTGTGTGCGAGACTGAAAGGAACGGTAGTTGTGTATGAAGATAGTGGCGTAAATGAAAGGAAAGTGAATTCTAACGTTAATTTTGTGGAAGTAGGAGAGAAGATGGATGACAGGAAGTAGGAAGTTGTGTGAAAAAGTGACATATGATACAGTATAATCTGTGATGAATGAGGAGGTCTTATGGAGAGTTAAGGGAGTATATACATTAAGCATATGCTCTTGAGAAATATGAAGAGTATTAACATAGTCATCTGGTTTACATATTAGAAAAAAATTGAATTGATATTTTTACTCCGAAATCATTTTATAAAAGAAAATCGCAAGAGTAAATGAAAGGAGTGTGTGTGCGTGTGTGTGTGTGTGTAAACAAGCCAGGGAGTGAGTGACTGGTATGGTGCAACGTTCAAGCATGGCGGGAACACCGTCACTGCGGCCAGCCATTGCTTTGCTTACACTGATGGGGTGTGGACGGAGATGTTTACTGGCAATACAGAGAGAGTAGGTAGAGGGAGTGTCCATGAAGGCAAAGAAATCATGGGGATGTTGCTGTACGCTTATGATACAGTGCTGATGAATAAGTCGGCACTTGAACCGCATTCTCTGTTTACGAAGTTGGAAGAGCTGGGAAGGAAACAAACAAAAAATTTGCTTTTGGGAGTTTGTTATAACAGAAGGACTTCAAAATTTACAAAGGGGAGGAATGGCGTAAACGGGAGGACTTCAAGCATTGAATAAAAAAATAATCAAGAATAATCTAAAAACTATGGGTAGAACACTGTGTTTAGTGACGAGCAGCTGAGGGTAACATCAAGGGACTAATTAACGGTACTCTTCTAAGATGTGGTATACTGAGAGAGGCTGTTATCATACCCATAAAGAGAATAAGAGTGGTTAAAATTCTGTCGTTTAATGAGATTATTTTTTTGTTTTTTTTAGTAATATCAACTTCCATTATTATCTTTCTCGTCTCTCCTGTGTCTTCCTCCTCTTCTCTGCTTCATGTTCCACTCTTTCATCTACAGTTATACATATCGTTGCTGAGCAGTAAATAGTAGGTACTGTAGACTCAATAAAAGAGAAAACACACGCACACACACACACACACACACAGAGTAACAGGATATCTTCTTTAAC
Source organism: Homarus americanus (assembly GCF_018991925.1). Classification (NCBI taxonomy): domain Eukaryota; kingdom Metazoa; phylum Arthropoda; class Malacostraca; order Decapoda; family Nephropidae; genus Homarus; species Homarus americanus. Next base: position 2,877,503 of record NW_024730668.1, read on the forward strand.
ACAGTGTAATTCAATGTAGGAACTCATATTTCTGGGGAGGACCTCGACTTATGAGCCTAATATGGTTCCGTGCGGTACTTTTCATCGTGATAATGGCCGCTACTTGAAGATGATACTTGTAGTCTTGCTCTGCTGTAGTCGTTTTTTTATTAAATTAAATCTTGGATTACACCACCAGCTTCTATAGGCACTGTTCTGTTTGGGCAGGAAAAAGAAAGGGAAATGAAGTACTCGCAGGGAAAATTCGCGGATGGGGCTTTTACTGTGTTGTGAGATTTTCATATGAGGAAATGTAATGGTGTGGTGTTAAGTGTCTTGGGTGAGATGGAAGGATGAGCATTTAGGTGTTGTTATTATATATTTCTTTCTGTAAACATATCTGTAATGTGTATGTATGATCATATAAATTACATCTTTAGATGAAAACTACTTATTGATCCAAGTGTGGTTGTAAAGAGGCTTGGCCAAATGGTTGGCCTGAGGACACAGAGAAAAATATATGATTCCTTATCGTCAAATAAAGAAAACACATTGTGTGTGGTGAAGCGGGAGATCAAAGCCTCAGAAGATGTTGGAGAAAGACACACTCGCTTCTTCTCTTAGACCATCAGCGACCAGACACGGTATTAATTTCGAACCACAGGTTCACGGTAAATCTCCCAAGCCAAAAAAAACCTATTTAAATGTTATTTTGTTAAAGAAGGCGATAGTGGGAAACACCGAATCGAACTTTAGTTTTATGTCTGAAGGTTGTCACCTGTGCCTCCACCGAACTGTGTTAAGGGGTACACACTCGACCCTGAATGGTTGAAGCCCTTGACTTATAACATATCCCTGGTTCACAGTAGTGTGTTTGTGGGCGGGGCTTAAAGGGGACGGTGTATGATACTGTGACGTCACGCAGTACATATACAATAGTTTCCTGGTGAATTAATGTATTGTGATAGCGTTACATCCGGGCTGTTACCATTGTTTTATTTTTTGTTACTGGAACCTCTGTTACGCCATAGTACTGTAGTAATTTCAGATGAGTGTTTTTATTATTTTGTGTAAATCTTCAGAAAAGACAGTTATAATATTTGAGTTTTTACTTGCAGAATATTCCATCTGTATATAGAACGTTTGTATCCATGTGATAACCTGTGTTACATAACCGCTATAAGTTTATCTACCTGGTAGTTTACTCAAGAAAAAGCTCTACTAATAAGAGAGACAAACACCCTGCTGGCAGATACTCCCCTCTATTCTCGCGCTCGTTGACTCAGCACACAGTCTCCACCTCTCACCTTGGTCTTGTGTTGACATACAAGGTTACTAGCTAGTGTCGCCTCTCTTTTTTTTCTGTTGGAAATAGGTTTATGTAAGATAAATAGATAGGTATATATATATATTTATTCGATAAAATTACCATACAAGTTTACATTGATTCAACATGTACTGTATATAGGCGAAGCAGGTATATCGTGTATATATACATTACCAGTGCAGGTTTACAAGCATTATGCATAGACAGTACAGGTATAAGACAGTACAGGTATAAGACAGTACAGGTATAAGACAGTACAGGTATAAGACAGTACAGGTATAAGACAGTACAGGTATAAGACAGTACAGGTATAATAAAAATAGTTAACAGTAAGATAATTCGATCAAGAACAACCAACAAAGCTACTATATACTATTAAGTATTGTTGACTACATTTATTGAATATTATTGACCCTTAGGCGAGTGTTGTAGACTGTTTAGTCGGTATTATACGGTGTTATTTATGTGTCTGGTGGGAGACCGTAAATATAGCTGGCAGTGTTAGACTATAGAGTGCGTGCGTGTAGAATGTTGGTTATTCCCAAGATGAAAACCAAAGTGTCATTAAATGAACTGCAACTCTACAAGTTTGGAGTTAAGTCAGATTCGGTTAGGTTAGATTAGTCGTGGGAACATCAGCATCACAAGCTCACCATTTGTGTCTAAGGCGATACTCGTTTAAATGATCTTTCCAGGGACGAAAAAAAGAAAGAAAACTATATTAATAAACTATAAAAAAAGTTTTACTATAATCCTAAGTTGTTTCTACTGGTGGCACACATCCACACATTATCTTTATACTGGTGCACATAACATTCATCCACTCATATTAGTGCACATAACATTCATCCCCTCATATTGGTGTACATAACAACATTCATCCCCTCATATTTGTGTACATAACAACATTCATCCCCTCATCTTGGTGCACATAACATTCATCCCCTCATATTGGTGCACATAATAGCATTCATCCCCTCATATTGGTGCACATAACAACATTCATCCCCTCATCTTGGTGCACATAACAACATTCATCCCCTCATATTGGTGCACATAATAGCATTCATCCCCTCATATTGGTGCACATAACAACATTCATCCCCTTATATTGGCGCACAAAACAACATTCATCCCCTCATATTGGTGCACATAATAGCATTCATCCCCTCATATTGGTGCACATAACAACATTCATCCCCTCATCTTGGTGCACATAACATTCATCCCCTCATATTGGTGCACATAATAGCATTCATCCCCTCATATTGGTGCACATAACATTCATCCCCTTATATTGGCGCACAAAACAACATTCATCCCCTCATATTGGTGTACATAACAACATTCATCCCCTCATCTTGGTGCACATAACAACATTCATCCCCTCATATTGGTGCACATAACAACATTCATCCCCTTATATTGGTGCACAAAACAACATTCATACCCCACCGTTAAGGAAAAAAAGGGAACATTTAGAAAGAGGTCGATCTAGAGTGTGTCAGTCAGCACTCGGCTAGTCTATTCCACCTAACCATTACTCTCCCTGCTGAATTGTGACTCGAATATCAATATTACTCTTTGTATCACTCGTGTGTGTGTGTGTGTGTGTGCTGTCACTCGTATGTTCAACTGTGTGGATTACGTTATTTGGCATTTAGGAGAGAGGGGAGAGAGTCGGGGGTTAGTCACGTAGTATAGATGTATGTAATTAGCAAGGTCTTGTAAGGTGTGGGTGGAATGAGTCCGTGTAGGTGTAGGCTGAGTGTGTGTGTGTGTGTGTGTGTGTTTTTTTTTTTCAGAGTGTTAAAGGTGTAGGGAGCAGCAGCAGGTGTCTTTGAGGAACAGTGGCTTGATTGAGGAAGTATTGGAGGCACAGCGTAAAAAGGAGCGGAAGGCGGAGATATTAAGTCATACTCGACGATCCAGTTTAGTCTTGAAAGTGATTAAGCTTGAAGTGTTTTTATAAACCTGTTGAAACCCTGACGACATCTGATCTGATTCTTTATGCTTACGGGACGGAAATGTTACGACATGTTCAGTTTTCTCGATACCAAATTCAATATTGACGTAGACAGTCTCCAGTATTTGTCAGAGATATAATGACTCCAATTTAATCCCGATATATAATGTGATGAGTATTAACAGGAGAAGGAGAACGTAAAGGTATGAAGGATAACATAAGTAAACGAATAAGAGTACAGAGACGGTAGAGATAATGCAGATGGAGGAAGATGATCATTAACGAAAATATAAAAGACTTGAGAGAGGCTACAGTACAGCAGCTCTATAACAGGACAGACATCCGTATAAGCGAGGTGTTCAGAGACGGGTAACAATATAAGTACTGGAGTTACTGTCGTCTGTCTGCCATCAACTACCCGTCTACTGTCGATGTTGAGCACCATAACACAGTAAGATAAGCCATCACTCGGCGGTGGTTATCTTAGCTCATGTTATTGCCACACATAGTTGTATCTAAGAATGGTCATATTTGTTAAGGATTTAATAGGGTTAATAAACGAGGTCAGTGGACGTGTGGCGAGGGTGCTGTTGCTTAATGAGATGTACTAATGTCAAGGACCGTAACCCCAGCCTTTCTAAATAAAAGGTTTCGCTATCAAATAAGAATTACCGTTTGTATTGTTATAATTGGTATCCATGTAATATTATTTATCAGAGGAAGTTTAACTACCTCAGCGGAAACGAAAAATATCACCAACTGACATACATACAGACACGGGAACAGATGGAGAGCGTAGTGTGAGGAGGTGTAACAGCCTCGCCCCCACCACCTCATTTGTCTTCGTGTTACTGAATATTTATAGCGTCCTTTAACGAGGAAGTGAAGGCGTAAAAACTACTGAGATAATTGTCAAGAATAAAATAAATAGATAATGATGACGAAATATTCCAATTAATAGGATTTAATAATGGGGGATATGTGACTTAATTTGTACATATATATGAACTTTAGAGTTGATGAACTCATTTAAGCTCTCATAACAAGTTGTGAAGTGAACTAATGATGATGATATTGTTATTAAAATGATCATAATTTTAACATTAATAATGACACCGGTAAAAAAATATGATATTGCTACTAATAATTTAATATTAACACTAATTTTATAAGTAATAATAATAATAATAATAATAATAATAACAATAATATTATACAATGTTCTCATAACTGACAGATAAGGTAACATTTGGTTTCTTATATTAAATAATCTGGAAAACATGTACCTCGTTAAACATTAAAGAGAGGAGAGGAGGTGAAGTCTCTGGGCCACTGGTAGCTCCACCTCTCAGTTTTGACGCACCAATAAAGTTATCATGGCTGTATCAACCCATAAACTTCCCTGCTCCACACGCACCTATATTAATCTGGACAATAAATATACATCACCTGTGCTATCGGTAGCTAGTTGGGGCCCTCGGCTGAAGGTTTATGGGCGTCTCACATTAAGTTTACCCCTGAGAAAGAACCATTTGCATGTTGACGAGCTCGTTAGTCCAGAGCGCCTGCATAACTTACTGGGCTGGCCCTCCCCGCAATGTTTCTGGCCCGGCTTGGTTCGTGCCGATGATTTGCTACCAACGTCACATTTACTTTACGACTAGGAGTACTTCGCTCCATCTTATGGGTACGAGTACACGACACGGCATCCCTTCTCCTCCTCCTCCTATTTATTCATCTTTTTTTTTCAGGAAGGTGTGATTTTAGGGGTTAATCTGTGTCCGGAGTTTCTTTTTCTGCTGCAGGAGTCATCGACACACAATACCCATAATATAACACCTTCCTATGTTCTTTTGAATTTGTTTATTTTATTTACATTAGAATATTACACAAAAGACTTCCGTATCACATTTTTGTATGTTTATCTTTGCTCTAATAATATTGACTTTGGTTCATCTATATTCGATTTAAGAAACACACTCAGGACTTGCATATCTTCAGTAAGAATCACTCACTAATATCTTGTTTACTGTTCTGGATGAGACCAGCTGTGTAGTCTCTTGTACGATGAACACTTTGTCCCACATAACAGATATTTACACTCTTGTTGCCTTTAAGTGTATGTTAAATATGAGGCTAACCAACACTTATATTCAGGTTAATTCATATGTGAAAACTAACCTCGTGTATGACCCAGTATAGCGATAGACTCGGTTGTTGAAGGTCAAGTGGGCCTCAGTCTTATCAAGCTTCAGTCTTAGAAAGACCTAACCTAACTTATAAAAAGCAGTGCCTTTTAAAACCGGTACCCATTAGGTCTCTGCCCTAATCCCGACAGGAATTCTGTAACACGAGTATTGGAGGACAAATTGTATCTGTTTATTGTTTAACTTGGAACTGGAATTAATCATCCATCGCGAGAAGGTCTTCAATGTTAAGCCTTTGAGTAAGATACCAGCCACCTGAGCACAGTGAAATGTGCCACTGTGTACTATATCTTAGTGTATGTCTTGAGTAGTGTCTTAATCCTTTCAAATCGATGACCAGTTCCCCGAGCTACGAGGAGATTGTACTTAAGAGTTTAAGTCATTGTACTTAAGGAGTTAATGGCAAAGGCATAGGTTTATTTTTTATAATATTTTGACAGTTTTCTGTATCTCCCGCCTCCAGGGAGCCACCAGAACAGTGTTGGACTTATGTGAGGAATATATAATAGAATCAAACTTATTTTTTCTGTGGCGCATGTAACAACCATTGGCGCCTCCTGAAATTAGTAGATAAGTTTAGTTAGGATTAATAGGAAAACCAATGTTATTCAGGTATTCAGAGATTAATTTGGGGAATGTCTTATCTCGTGTGGGTTAACAAAACACCTAAGATACCACTAATTATTTGACCATTAAGGAAAAGAGCTAAACCAAAGAATTTCATGTAAGCAATTGATCTTTGATAAAGCTTTCTGATAGTCGGTCTCTTATCAGGTCTGGTGGTGAGGTATGGGTCAAGACCTTGAGTCCATAAGGTACAGTGTGATCCTCGGAGAGACAGTTGATGGCCACAACTTCCTTAGAAACAATAAGGCCGAGGTAGATACTCTCTGTCTGTAGCTTAGTGTGTCAGTCATTCGTTCATCTTCCTGTCAGTTCTTGATACTCTCTCTGAGAAGACTATCAAGTAAGTCAAACTAATACGTCTCTTACTTGAAAAAAATGGTCGTGGATGTTGCATAAAACAACCTCGAAGGTTCACTACGTTGGGCGAGCAAGACCAGAAAGGCTATCTAATTAAAGAATTTAATGGCATGAACAGATGGCCAATTAGCGCTCAAGTTAAGTGCAAGACAAATATATACGAGTTCTTATGCCCTAACATCTGAGATATAATGCACTTTAACGATTCCACATTGCTACTGTGTAACATAAGGTTTCCCTGCATTAATCTTATGCCCCCATAATGCCCAGTTGTTAATGCCTCGCGTGTATGTTGTCTTAGTTGGGGTGTTGTTTAATCCCATAACATTTATTGTTACTCGCCGCCCTTGTTAACTACTGACTGTTGATAATGTGTAACACCATCTTGGTTCTCATCTCGCTCCAACACTTTATCGTCGCACCATACATGGTGATGATGTGATGCTTGTGGTTTGATTATACACTTATACGCTCCCACTTGTATATATATATATATATATATATATATATATATATATATATATATATATATATATATATATATATATATATATATATATATATATATATATATATATATATATGTCGATTACTAGACTATATTTATTTTCGTTCGTGAAAATCATTTGCAAGAACTTTTCGTGGTGTACTGAAACATACTTGAGAGAGAGAGAGAGAGAGAGAGAGAGAGAGAGAGAGAGAGAGAGAGAGAGCTGCTCTACAGTGGTTATGCCACCTGGAGGGTGAAACACATAAAGTAAGATACTACTGATTTTTGCTCCCAGCCACACAGTGTTCTTCACACTCGTCTTGTATAAACACACTGTACTGTAGCTGCCACGGTGGGTGTGTCTTTACGAGTGCCGAGGAACCTGAGACACGCTGACCCACATCTGGGCTTTTATTTATTTATAATTAATTACACCGAGTGAGGGGGACCAGTGCTTGTACATCCTCGTTTATCTCTGTGTGTGTGTATGTTTCTTCACCTTGACAACCCGTCGTGTAATTTAATCGACAATAGTTTCCATATACTGTATTTGCATTTTCTTATGACTCCCACAATTAAGCCTTTTTATGTACTTGTTCCTCTCCCCGTAAAATACTGTCCGTCCCGCTTTTGTCATGTGGAGAACAGAGTGAGAGGTACGACTCCATCTATGACACACCGCTGCCTCACGTGGGCTTCTCAGACGAATTCGATAAGATTTCCTCTTCTAACTATACTGAGTTGTGGACCGTTTTTCCCCATATGTGGGTTAATTTGCTTGACTCCCTGAACGTCTCAAGTGGCTTTGTGACTAAGAGATTGATGAACATTACTGTGTGAACCCAACAATAACTGGGACCAGTTTGATTATTATATTTGTTTATCTTTATTTGGGGGTGGGGGGAGTTATGTCATACTTGCATTAGCGCATTTAGGGAAGACAACCATAATCTGGTCCGGTGGAAGTTGTTTGGACTTACTTCCTAGCCCCCATTAGTCCCTGTTCACCGAGCAGTATAGTAGGTACCTGTTGTAAGTCGAAAGTTGCACCACTATTAACAAACCCCTATAGACCCTGGGGGGGACAATGTAAGTCAACAGTTTTGAAGGATTGGGCCAGAGACTCATTTACATAAGTAGAGGCTCAAGGGCAATCAGTATCCTGTTGTAGCACCTTAAGATTACTGCTCAGGTGTGGGGTGTTACTGCGTTCTAAGCCTTTAATTCGTAGTTAGAACTATAGCATTATGTTAATTAATATAGGTTGTAGAATTGGATAACATGCCGATGAAAACAAGAGGGGGGGGTATATAATTCTCTATTTGTCTCTTATTATTATAATGGGAGGAGGTTTTGATTGCCTTAATTCAATTTACGATTGTCAGTGTGCAGATAATTTAACGAGGTTGCGTGAACACATCCTGGTGGCGTAGAGGAAGTGATAAAGCATATGGTTACTGGTACAGTGTGTGTATGGAAGGTTGTTTTAGTAGCCACCAGTATGTGTGTGTCGGCAGCCACCCACTACCTGCTGTCACTTAACCTTGCGCCCAACATTACTTAATCTCCAGGAAGACATCAGTAAACCCTGACGTACAAACCGACAGCGGAAGAGCAGAAAGACTTATTAAAATGTGCAGTCTCTCACCACCTGGTTCAACCTCTCATTAGAACTGCAGGTATTATTATTCACAAGGTTTTATTGAAGACACCAGAGTTCCGATTACGAGAGTTGATGTAGGTAAGGGACCGGTAAATGGGGAGTAAATGAGATTCACCGGGACTGATGTTACCGGTTACGTTTGCAAATTCGATACTGGGTGTCGATACCGGGGCTCCTAAAAGCTGTTGTTTACTTGTATAAAAAGTGACCATCCCCCCCCCCTCCCCCCGAGTGTGTCGCTGTAAAAGGCAGAGGTCTCACTTTTTTTCCTCTGCCCTGACATAGACAGTCATGACCTGAACTAGCGTGTGAGTAGTGGTGACGGTCCTCTGTGTCCGGCTTATGACCATACAGCTTCTATAATTTAATAACAACAAGCTTGACCTGGCCCGGCTTGTATACAGTCAATCCTACTTGCTTAAGTAAGTGTATAATGTTGATATTTTATCCGTGTATAAGACGAAACACACAGACTTTGACGCTTTTTTTTGGTCCATGTTGCTGAGTATGATTAGGAAAACTTGATGATTGACTCTGTTTACATGTTTCCTGTTGTTTTCTTTAGTATATTTCTTTACTATTCAACCATTCATTCACCTATTAGTAGATTTATTTTTCATATTCAATTTTTTGTTTTAAGTTAATCTTTCTTTATTTTCGCTGCACTTTTTTCGTTCACCAATTTCCTCTCCTGTGGTCTCGTTCACAACTTTATTTCTCGTTCACGATCACGTTCACTCTCCTCTCACCGTTTACATCGTGATCTCTCCCTTTTGTTTTTATCATCCTACGTAAATATAAATAGACACTCTGTCTATTATCACCTCCTTCAATAAAAGATAAACTTTCCCTTGACTTCCCTGCACCCATGTTTACGGCGCCTACATCATCTATTTGGCACTAGTCGATAATATAGCGGCCTCTCGCAATCACCATAAAGTTATTTCTCCCAATAGCGATGTTGTATATTCTTAGAGCCAGTCGGGCCGATCCAATATAGATGGGTAAAATATTGTAGGACACTTCGGACCAATTCCTTAGTTATTTGTAAAGGTATTTTAGGTGTTTTTGCATATAGAATGGTGTTCGAGAGTTCATTTATACAATGCATACTTGAAGAATGTGTAGACAAAAAATAAAAGAAGCAAATTTTACCAACGTTTGTTTGTTTGTTTTTTAGATTTTGGTGTAAAGGTTTTAGAAATCGAAGAAATTTTAATTATGTAAGTCTTGTTATCACCTTTTTCGAAAAATCGATAATTTTGGAGACTTGGAATTCGAGTTTGGGAATTTTTTTTATTGTTGTAGTTCCTGAGAAAATGACTAAGATCCTAACCATGATTGTGTGTGTGTGTGTGTGTGTGTGTGTGTGTGTGTGTGTGTGTGTGCGTGTGTGTGTGCGCGTGCGTGCGCGCTCGAGGATGTTTACAACTTAGCGATAATTAATTTTGTAGTGTATGAGCTGGAATGCAAGACTCTCCAGGGACGACGTCTTCGTGAAGCAAGAACAGAATTTCCATACCAAGTTTTGATTACTATGTTACCTTATTGGTGGTTGAAATTTGGGTCTCTCTCTCTTTCTCATTTTTTTTCCATTACTTTTTCTTTTTCATTCTCTCTCTCTCTCCTCTTTTACACAAGATATTTATAAGGAACTTGCCACACGAGGAGTCATGGAGGTCGACCAGACTACCCCCTCACACACACACACACACACCGGATAGGAAAGGTGAATTTTCCCTGCCAACAAGGAGGCTCTGTGCTCAACAAACGTGATCTGATAACAACGCTTGAGTGAAATATCTGGAGAGATGTCGAGCGTCTGTTTTGGTGTTTCTGGCACGTTTGTCATGTTTTCATTTGAGGTGCGCTGAACCGAAGACGTGTTACTGCCTCCCTGCTCTCACCTGCACCATACCTGCTCGCCCACATTGTTCACTGGAGGGTAAAGTAAATTATTTGCCTTAATATTACCGACATGGATGCGGGTTCACAAATACCGTGCGTTAATTAGTCTCACAAGAATGTATATTACCGAGGTAAAATCTGAGTGTAATTTTGACGCCAAATAACATGTTATTCTTGTGGTACAGCGAAAATTTATTCCAGTTATGTGACTTTTTATACACGGTGTTACATTTATTTTTCATTGTTTCAGGTGAAGTCCTGAAGATTTTATCTACGGAACATTACGATGTGTCCACACGGACTTTGCATGACTATAGGCTCATACCACAGTAAGCTGAAAGGCGACGAATTAAAGTAGTATTCTTACTCCAGTCAATTGCTGTCTCTTGAGTTTTCATTGCACGGCGTCTCACGTGCTTAGGTGAACAAATGTTATCTTCTACATAAAATATCTTGACATGAAATTTCCCTCTCAAGACTCGGACTTTCAACAGTAGAGTACCGGTATTTTATATACCGTAGAGTTATATGGTATTAATCCATGCGGGCACATCGTGGTGTTGCATAGTTCAAATCTTCAAAGCTTCACCAGAAACACTGAAAAAAGTGATATACACAGATATTTCATAAAAGTATACAATAAAATATGCCGGATATAAATGGAACACCCTGTACTGTACCTCCAGTTACGTTACATATCTATTCAGGTGAACCCAGTGAGTTTGAGACCAGTTTCCAGGGACGCTGATTCTGTTGTGGGTAATATTTGTGTGTTTGAAAAAGTAATATTTAATAAACGTCTTTTGCTTTTGATATTTGCATATTTATTCGTTTATTTTACCTTAATCGTATATTTAATTTCTTTTTATTTTGTTATATAATAAATTTTGTTTGTTTGGGGGATAATAGATTCATTTAGTTAATCGTGACCATTGAGTTAGTTTGTCCATCAGGAAGGAGGTCCACTGCACACCTCAACATCATATGTCTCGTGAGTATAGTGAGGATCATTGCATATGGACGTACAGTTGTCATACTTGATCCTACTAAAACTTGGTTCTCGATTTAACTTTCATTTATGTTAGTTGGTGGATTTTCTCTTATGTGAGTGTGTGGGAAACCTTATAGATCAAAACCCCAAAGTTTTATTATATTGGTTTAATTCGACTTTGCAAAACCCTTCGTTGACTTTACAGGTATTTTCAGTGACAGTGTATTGGAAATGTGTGACGTAGTGTACCAGCTGTAGTCACTATGGTGAATATTCCATTCAATAAATAACAAGAACAACTAAAAAGACGTTTGTATCCTAGTGACCCAATTATAAAATTTGTCTGCCGTAGAGACCAAGGTGGTGGCGGTGGTGGTAGTGGTAGACGCATTTAGATCTGCCCTTAAGTATGACTCTCCGGAAACGTTCATTCGTGTCTGATTTTGGAAAGAGTAGGACATGTTCTAAGAGAATGGTAAGTTAGCAACCACGGATGGCTTACCTGATGCAATAAACATAGTGGCAGACACTGTATGATCGTTACATTGGCATCTCTTATAATGCCCACGATAAATTTCACCATTTTTTTTGCGAATATTTACACGTTTGGTAATACAGGTGTCACGTAACATCTCAACAATTCCATCTTTACACATGCGTGGCCCCAAAACTACCCTGCAAATGTGACCATGAACCTGCTCTTATATATCAAGGAAATTCTTCTCGTATCACCGTCGCCTCAATCACCAGCTGTAAGTCATACACTCGTAAAATTTGTCAAAGAATAACACATGCATAAATTTCAGGGTTTAACGTCAGCTGGTGTTTTGCTAGCATATGATATGTAAATTTACGACATACTCAAATTTATTGGACTTCACCGCGACAGACACACACTCATACTGTCCTTGAACAACGAAAGGCGTCAGAATGGGAGGTTTAACGAGGACTAGCGAGGAGAGAACCGATCGTTAATTTCATGCGTCAACTTAACGTTTCTTGGTCATAAAATTTTACTATTACGGTGAATGTCAGGTGTTGGAGGGTAGGAGGTGAGGAGAGGGTGGAGGTGAGGAGACGGTGGAGGTGAGGAGAGGGTGGAGGTGAGCTGAGAAGGGGAGGTGAGGTGAGGGGTAAGTGAGGTGAAGGGGAAGTGAGAAGAGGGTGTGGGTGAGGAGACGGTGGAGGTGAGGAGACGGTGGAGGTGAGGAGACGGTGGAGGTGGGAGAGAGGGTGGAGGTGAGAGAGAGGAGGTGGGAGGGAGAGGGTGGAGGTAGAGAGGAGGAGGTATACCTGATGCAAGCAGAATCCTGACTTGCAATCGTGTCTGTGATAGGAGTTAACATATTTGGGAAACGCAAAGATCAAGAATGAACTTACAGTTTACACCTTTTCGATATTTCCTCCCCACTGCCTCCAACCCCATCCTCCCCTGTCACCCCACCCCCCCTCCCTCACCCCGTCCCTCACCCCACCCTCCCCCCTCACCCCACCCTCCCCTGCCCCCACCCCCGTCCTCACACCCCCCACCCCGTCCCTCACCCCCACCCCCTCCTCACCCCCACCCTCCCCTCACCCCACCCCTCCCCTCCCTGCCCCCACCTCCCCCCGCCCCCCCTCTCCCTCACCCCACCTGTCCCTCCCCCACTTCCCCCCCACCCTCCTCCCTCCCTCCCCCTCCCTTCCCCCCCTCACCCCACCTCCCCTCACCCCCCCCCCCTCCCCCCACCCCCCCCTCCTCCCCTCCCCCCCTCACTCCCACCCTCCTCCTCACCCCACCCTCCCCTCACCCCCACCCCTCCTCACCCCACCCTCCTCACCCCCACCCCCCTTCAGAAGGAAAATGTATAATAAAACAAAAAATATTATCTTTACTATCTCTCTATACCTCCTGTTTGCGTAGGGCGAATAAAGAGACACATGAACCTAACTGAAGGAAGTAAACAGTGCAGGAAGTGATGAAGGACATGTTGTGTCGAGAAAGATAGGAGGAGATTAACAAGACCATGAATATGTAGCTCAAAATGACCACTACAGAGCTACAGTATTGTTTTTATTGTTTTAGCTCTACATGATTACTATACAGAGACTGGTGGTGTTGTAGCTCCGCACACCGTGGTCCGTCAAACTGCTAAATAAAGACAGCAGTTGTTACTGTCATTCCAGAACATCAAATAAAGGTTCAATTTTATGTTGTTTGATCATACGACTTTAGGTAATATTGTTTACTTGCTTATAAATTATCTGTGTCCATATTGTTCTGGATGTCTCGTGTGAAAAGGGCCCCAGTTCAAATGAGACCCAGCAGGACTGGGGCCCAATCTCAATAGGTAGGTTAAGTTGGGGTCCGGAAAGATTAGGGCCATTTCACCATATAATTGGGAATTTTCTTTAACGTTTGATGACTGTAACATCGTCTTCAAGCTGTGCCTCTGAGCAACAAACACAAGGATTCCACTAAAATAATAATAATTCCGCCGAGTTTTGTTGAAAGTAACAGTTTCTATTTTGTCTTCTTAAAGTGTACACCAGTGATCCTTATTCAGGTGGCAAATATTAGCAGAAACACCTGTCTGACTATCACTTAAAGTATCTACATGATAGGTCCTGCTGTTGGCAGTAAGTAATAAAAATAACAACTGGCCCGTCTGTCGAGATGTGTTTGTGTTTAAAGCCTGACATGTTTGAGTTGCATGTGACGCCAATAACAAGCAGAAGATATAATTCAGGGAACAAACTCCAATATTCGATTTCACGGGCGGGTGGCGTGGGCTGTGGCCTGGCAGCTCTACAAGTTAGGATATGATTGCCTTGACGGGCCTCCCTGGGGAGGAATTGGACAACACTCCCCAAAAACTGCCGGTGCGGGAGGCGAGTGATGTGTTTTAAATCTCTTTTATGTTCTCTGACAGCCGTGGGACTCTGTTTCATGGGCAAAATATCGTTGCAATTTATTTGTAATATGTTTGTTGATTTAGGAACACTGTGGTATGGTAATATATATATATATATATATATATATATATATATATATATATATATATATATATATATATATATATATATATATATATATATATATATATATAACGCGTGTGGGATGTAAAGGGCATAGGCATAGATTTAAAGTAAAATACTGAATCACATGCACGTAGAATTAATGGTATTTTTTTTTAAGAATTATTGTTTGTTACAGTGTCGAAGAATAATTAAGCACAAAAGCTGGGTGAAAACACTTCGGTGATGTTAACACAAAACAAGAAATGAGTGAAATATGGACCACCAACACTCTCGTGCACAAAAAGAATTTCAAGAAGGAAGGTAGAAGAATGTTTTTACGTCTTGGGGACAATGACCCAACACGTCCGGGCTTAAAATTGGCCGTCTAATTGCCCTCGACTCTTTTGTTTTATCTCTTAACTTGGTGTGTTTCCTCCCCAGTGACTTGTAAAAAGCAAGAAACAAAAGAGGTTTTTCACAGACGAGAGACAAGGTTGGGGAGGAAAACACAGACCTGAAGTAAGTTGGTGGGACAGGCGTGTCAGAGATGGGAACATTTGGACGGCTGTTTGCTTTTATCGCTTGTAGTTCCTTGCCTCCCTTCTACCTCACTCTTCCTCACCTATAAACATGTATACGAAACCGCACCGAAAAATACACTATAATTATATTTGAGTACTAAGTATTTTTATCAGGGAAATAATAGAAAGGTTTATAAATCAAGATATATTTATTTAGGTATATACACACACACGCAAATTATATATATATATATATATATATATATATATATATATATATATATATATATATATATATATATATATATATATATATATATATATATATATATATATATAATCAATGACCTCACCAGCCAGGACTCGAACCCTTGACCTAATGCATGGGACCAGGGAACGCTACCAACCATACCACAAGAGCACAGTGCTCTTGTGGTATGGTTGGTAGCGTTCCCTGGTCCCATGCATTAGGTCAAGGGTTCGAGTCCTGGCTGGTGAGGTCATTGATTATATGTTCAAAGTCCGCATGTTATATGGACTAAAAATGATATATATATATATATATATATATATATATATATATATATATATATATATATATATATATATATTATATTATATTTATTTATTTTGTAAGAGAACAGACTCTATGACCATCAGCAGCTGCAATAGTATATCAGCTGCATCACTTTGTTTAAGAGTCACGCTCCCTGCAGGTAGACTAAGACAATTACCTGAGTACCCGGAACAGGTAGGCGTGCGGGGCTTCAGGTTGTAACGACACCTGCAGCTCCTCCCTGCACACGCTGACTTAAACTGATGCTTTTTCAGGGTAATAAAAATTATCAAAACTTTGTGAGAAAAATCATCACCGGACATTAATTGTTACCCTCCTCAAGTGCCGTTGTATCAGACACAGTTTTCAGTGTTATTTTGTTTGATATTACTTATAAACAAACTCGTAGTTTCTTTCTATGTATGGAGGCCAAAAAGTTGCCTATAACTAGAGTAGTGTGTTTCATGGGGTGGCTATAGTGTGAGTCTGCGTTCCTCTATAGAGTCTATAGTGTGGTGACCGAAACAAGAACCAAAATAACCCGTTTAGGAGAAGCCATTCCAATGACTGTCTCTAAACGTATATCTGCATAAAGTCTTTGCTGAAGCTGCCCACACAAGAACACAACAATACTCAGGATACACCAACAGGATAGCACTCATCTTCGTAAATAATGTTTCCCTTAACCGCCTCTTTTTTTTTTCCGTGATGAAGTAATATTACATGGGGGCCATAAAAGAGAATCTCTTGAGCATCTCGGTGTAGCGTGTTTTATGTGTGTTGTGTGGTATACGAGGCAGCCAGGACACCCCTGCTGCTTCCCATACCAAAATATGAGCATCTGCCTGACGTTGCAATTATGAGACCACCAACGATATAACGCACAATTTTCCTCTACCCCACACACACACAAAACACACACACACACACACACACACACACACACACACACACACACACACACACACACACACACACACACACACACACATATATATATATGAGCGGGCCACGGTAACTTGCCTTTATTTCACAACTTTCTCTTCACTTGAATCGAATACATAAACAAATCGAACTATTGTAAAACAAGAATATATTTTGAATCCATTCTATGCAAATTTTATCTTTCATCTATTTCCTGGGTGTAGACGCTGGGTACGAGGGTTGTTGCCTTATAGAAGTAGGAAAGATGAAGGAGGAGGAGGAGGAAATCTTTTATATAGGCAAAACGCGAATTCTAGAGACCACCAGTGGGTCACACTGTCTTCATAATATATAAATATTCTCATTATAAGACTATATTTTAAAATATACCTAATCAATATACTATGACTGAACGTCCACCGAATCATCCTACCACGTTGAAGAAACACTAAGAAAAACTATACAAGGTGTTGGTGACATTATCTCACTGTCCCTAGCACAAGTCCACACCTGCTGAGTCAGTCTTGGAGAGGAACATATCGTTTGCTCTCGCAGCCGCTGTAGAAATTGCTATTCTTCGCTCGTTGCCTCCCGTCTCCCATCTAATTTCTCTCACCTCGTTACTCCCAGCTACAGGAGCACACTGCCCTATCAAACACTTGGGCTTCAGGTTTTTACGAATCAACCCGCTAAAGCGTCATCTCCGTAGATCTGACATTTTGAGGCAGGATCGGTGTATCTCTTCCCTTCTGGTTGTTTGTGAACTAATGTGTGTGTTTTACGACCTGCTGGTGAGGATATGTTTATAGTACTAGTAACATCTCACAGCGGGTATCACAGTGCCTCTCTCCTTAGTGACACTATTTTGCTGGTTTGCCAACAACAGTATTAACCTCCAGGACACACTCGGTACTCAGAGGGATTTGATTCTTGATGGTTATGAAACTCTTGTGGGAAATCCTGTCTCTTGTTTATGAATCGAAGGCTTCTCTTTGTCTCACAGAACAGCCAGTAACATTACGTTCCAATGAAGAGAGACATGTAGATAAAGATAAACAGACAAATTTATTGACAGACAGACAGACAGACACAGACAAAACAGACAGACAAAACATAAAGAGGACGATATATTTTGGTATGCCTTGAGCTCAGTGTTCGTCAGTCGTAGCAGAAGAGGTACACCCACAACGTCACAAAGTTCCTCCCTTTACACTGAAGCAGTTCCTCCCCCTACATGTAAATTCTCCCCTTGTCCCCTTTTTATGCAATCTGAGTTTTTCACATTTTCACCTCATAAATATCGCAGTTCTCGTGTTTATCTTCATCCCCTTCTTTATGTACTCCTTTTATCTTTCCTTCCCTACTTCTTCTGTCCTCCTTACTGCGTCTCCTTCGCCAGACGAGATACAATAAGGAGATAAACGTCGACGGAAAAATAAATTCTCGTCTGAAAGGAATGAATTTATTAAACCCGTTAAAATGGCTGGATGCCAACTGGCGCCTCCGTGTGTGTAAAAATAACAAAAACTTGCATTCATCTGAGTGTGTGCCTCAGGAAGGAGGGTAGTGGTCTGGATCTGGCACCTTCTCTGTTTTATTCCAAGACATTTTTTTGTGATATATACTTGTGTGTGTGTGTGTGTGTGTGTGTGTGTGTGTGTGTGTGTGTGTGTGTGTGTGTGTGTGTGTGTGTGTGTGTGTGTGTGTGTGTGTGTGTGTGTGGTTTTCAGAAACAAAATAGTGCTAAACTCAACCACTGCCCTCGGTGTGCAAGGAACATTTTATTGAAATTTTCACGCCGTTAAGAGTAATATTATCTCCAAGAGCTGAAGAAAATCAAAGCTTCTTTTATACATGTGGACAGACTGACAGTATAACCTGTACTGAGATTCGTTTGGTGTTTAATCATCAGGTAAAATTAGCAGGACTGCCTAATCTTTAAGTGATTTCGTGAATTAATTATGTTATCCTTAACAAGATGTATGACTGGGTAAATTAACACTGGAAAACAAATATTTAGCTATTTTATTATGTCAGAGTAAGGCGAAGGGACAGACAGAAATATAAACAGGGTTAGAGACGAATGACAGAAAAATTGAGACAGATTGATAATTGAAAAAAAAGTGGCACCACACAATAAATGTAGAGAGAGAGAGAGAGAGAGAGAGAGAGAGAGAGAGCAATGTGAGATATAATTGCAAAAACTCTAAAACGAATACTCAGTTGTCCCTCGAGCATATACACACCTTGATATAAATCCTTCACAAAGGTTCGCGTCGCCACTTACAGCTATTTTACCCACACTGAGGACGATAAATTTCTGCAAAGCTGTGACATTAAAGGAGTGTAAAGCTAAGGTAGAGCTCCTTTGTGGGGATTTACGTGGGTAGATGTGAGGCTTACTGTTGACTGATGAAATGATTTCCTCTCTGTGTTGGGATTCTTTCTCGCTTTTTTTCCTCTCTCTCTCTCTCTCTCTCTCTCTCTCTCTCTCTCTCTCTCTCTCTCTCTCTCTCTCTCTCTCTCTCTCTACCCTTTTCTTTTCGCTGTGCACTGCCTCCTATGTTGCTGCGAGCTGTCGACTTCCTCCACAAGGGATTAATTCATTGTACTCGAGGGATCAAGTTATCGTACTCAATGGGGGTCAGGATATCTTGTTCAATTATTTAATATCTTGTACCTACAGGTGGTCAGGGATTGTACTCAAGGGGATAGGTGTAAAATTATATTATAAATGTCTCCGTGTCAGTCCTTTAGAGGAAATTGATTTTAACTTCATTTAACCCTCCACACGATTCAAAATTAATTACCTCTCTCTCTCTCTCTCACACACACTAAATAAAGATGAAGATAAACAGGGATGAGATAATGATAATTCGAACATGGAGATAAAGGTCTCGTTAAACTTGAAAATTATCTGATTCATTAAGCGGCAATTTAACATTAAATTAAGTTCTCATTGCGTACAGTTTATTCCTGTTTCATATTCCTCAACCACCACACCCTCTGCTGTAAACTAAAGGAACAGTAAACTCAGTCGCCACACCCTCTGCTGTAAACTAAAGGAACAGTAAACTCAGTCGCCACACCCTCTACTGTAAACTAAAGGAACAGTAAATTCAGTCGCCACACCCTCTGCTGTAAACTAAAGGAACAGTAAACCGAGTCGCCACACCCTGTTCCCCTAAGCCTGTCACTACCAGTGGCGCCTCCTAAATCATAATAACTTACCGTGTAGTTAATCACTTGTAATCCTTAACTAAGATTATCCAAAATCCCCCTCCACCTCTCCCAACTCAACTTATTGCTCATAAATTCCCGGCCATGGTAATTTCCGTATGGTTAAATCTCCCATAAATCCCTAGTCTCTATATTTCCGGTGTGGATTAATCCCACTTTCTCAAATGCAGTTAAATCCCCTGGCTAGGCCCTCCATCACTCCTGACACCTTTATTGCAGGTGTGTTCATATCTGGCACGTTCACCCCAAGCTCCTCGTCGGCTCTTGTTGCAGTGCTAACTTTATGCTTCATTCCTTGTCTTAATATAAATAATTTGGTGATGAAAAAGCAATATTGGATCACCTCAAGTTCTACCCACAGCTTATTTCACCTAAAGATTAAATCCCCCTAACAGTAACCTAACTTATCCCCTCTTCCCCAGGTAGCGTTCAGGTGGTTAATCTTCAGGTGAAATGATCTACGGGTATGGGGCGAATCTTCAGGTGATCCACAATTGTTTTCAGATATATTTTCTTTTTCTTTTTTTCGTCACATTAATAAACATTTTGATATTAAGTTCTTGATGATAGAAGCAATTTTTTTTTCTGTGCTTCCAATAATATTATGTTCTTTAATATGAAGATCTTCTTGATATGAAAGCATGTTATATATATATTTATCATTTAATTATGATTTATTTATTTTTTTGGGGGGGGGGGAGCTTTCCAAAATTCTTCCTCATCGCAATATAAAAACTTAGTGATAGAAGTAAACCATTTTTCCTCCAAAGAACTTGGAGGTGAACGAAGCAATTAATTTCTGCCTTTTTTTTTTTTTTTTTTTGCTTTCCAAGAATATTCCTCATCATCCAAACATCACAACCTGCGGGGCGGTAAAGGAGCCTTCACCTCACCGAGTACCCCAAACTAAACGCCATTAAATCGTAAATTCTAATCCCACATTCACTCGTCTCTGTGAGGCTTCTTTTCATTACCTGATACCATCATGTCAGACTTTGTTAACCTAGATTAATTAATTCTGAAAGAAAAATTCTCGTCTTGTTGATTACTCCATTCCAGGCTCTTCCGACGGCTGCTATTTCTACATTCCAGACGCTACTTCATTCCAAGGCTTACTCATTCCAGCCTCGTTCGTCCCAGACTCGGCCGACCTCCTGAAAATCCAGGACCTAACGTCATTCCTAATACTACGGGTTGATATCTTGAAGAGCTTTGTATGGGTTGTCATTCTAAGCTCTCTTACTCTTGGAATTACCAGTTTGAGCTCATTTATCCAAGAGGTTTTACTTTTTTTTTTCATTTTTGAGTTGTAACATTCTCTGTCTCGAGTTACCTGCAGGGTCTCCAGTAACCGGGGGTAAACATCTGTCAGGCTTAAACCCTCGTAACTGTTCACACTGTCACTCGTGGGAACAAATACTCCTCCCAGTAACAGAGAGGCGCTCGTTGCCGTAATACAGTAGGTGTCGATTTTTTTTAGGGGGGGAGGGAATGTTGACTGACTTAATGGACAAGAAGTGTAAACGAAACTAAAATCTTGAGATGTTTCTGTTTTTATTTATTTATTTATTTATTTATTTATTTATTTATTTATTTATTTATTTATATATTTATTTATTTATTTTATTATATTTTATTTTATTTTTTTGCATTTTTATGAGTTTACATGTTCCTTCTCTCTACCTCTCAGGGTTGCTAAGGTACTTTGTGTATTTATCTTTATTTATCATTATCATAATTTTTCATTGAAGGTAATATCACTTGATGCTGGATCTAGAAAACAGGTTAATATACTGGCAGTGTGAACCATCTTTAACGTGATTATTCTCACGCGTGTTGTCCCTCTTGCGTTCACTGATACAAAATTAGTAATGAGAGACCAGAGCACTACACACACACACACACACACGTCGATCGCTGGGGTGAAAGAGTTCGTAAATACGTGGTTCACATAGCGTGCGTGAGGCTCGCCTTAATTCTGAATACCTGCCGGGGAGAAGGTTCAGTAGCCTATATTGAGCTCGTCTAATGTGTGTTGTTGACATTAAATTGACTATTTTTTTTTTTTTCACTGATCTTGCTGACGGTCAGTGTAAGCATGGGATCTGTGTGTCTCTTAATGTGAAATATGAAGGAGGCTGAACAGGTAGAACGCGTGAGTGGGAACATTGACGGAGTGGGGAGCTGATGGTCTGTGGAGGGTTGGTGTGTTGATGACCACTGACTAGCTCTTTTGATCGGATTTTATTCAAAGAAACTGGAAACCACCATTATCATTAACACCATCACTACCACCACTAACTACCACCACCACCACAACCACCACCACCAACTACCACCACCACCAACTACCACCACCATCACTACCACCACCACAACTACCGCAACCACTACCACCCAGCATCACCATCGCCGCCGCCACCAACACCATCAACAACCACCAACTACTATTACCACCACCACAACAGCTACCATCACCAAAGAGTTAGCGCCCGGCCGCAGGTGTGGAAATTGGAAATCTCGAGGTCTCCAAGACGTCTGGCAAATTCCCAAGAATCCCGAAATTTCTCGCGAGAAAGTCAAACTTGTGTACTTTTCTTCATTTTTCGGCCAGTGAGCTCCAGCAACTTTTCAGGGCTCTTTAGTAAGTTACCAGAGAGGTGGACCGACATCACGGAGAGAGAGAGAGAGAGAGAGAGAGAGAGAGAGAGAGAGAGAGAGAGAGATTACAAAATATCACAATATATGGAATAATCTAAGTCTGTGTGCAATATTAAAGAAAAGTGTATGTCTAGAAAAGTAAAATGGAAAGAAAGCAGGTGAGCACACGGAAGAAGAGGGTGATGAAGAGGGTGGGAAAGAGGAATAGTAGTAGTAGGTGACTAAGAGGATTTGGCCTTTCCTTTCTCCCCTTCCCTCCCCTTCTTGTATCATCCCTTTCCTTACCTTTTCCCTTTACTCCTTCACCACCACCCCTTCCCCTCACTGCTCCCCCTCCCCTCACTGCTCCCCCTCCCAATAACAAGTTTCCAGGATCCTCGCCCAGCAGGGGAAGCCATCCGCCTGGCTCACCCAAGAATGAACCTCATATATCGGTAGGTAGGAAGGTAGGCAGCTCGACACCTCCAGACCAGTTTCTCAAGTTCGCACGTTTATTTTTTTCTCTCTATCTTGTACCTGGAAAGACTAATTACTCATCTACCTGGTTTATTTCAGCTGTGGTAAAAGTATAACACTAGGAAAAATTACATCAAAATTCCACTGAGATTTTACTGTAACTAGAAGCTTTTGTCCTTTCTTAGCTAAGGGGAAAAATATAAACTTTAGATTTTTAAGGAATATGGGAGCCTGGTAAGAGGGGAAGGTGATATGTAAGTGAAGAAAAAATGAAAATCTTGGCTCACGGTGCCAGCATCTGAGGGAAGGGAGGGAGGGGTTAGGGCTAGAAGCAACAAAATAAAACTTGCTGATCCTTCACGCACACAAAGGGAAAGGTGCCTTGACCAATCAGGCTTGGGGAGGGCTGAGGGGAGGGGGGAGATGAGCCACACTGCTCCACCTTCCATCATGGTCCTGGTGTGACACAGAATCACACACCTGCCTCCTTCAACACCCTCCCTCTCTCTCCACACCCTCCCTGCACACCACCCCTCCCTGCCCACCACCCCTCCCTGCCCACCACCCCTCCCCCTGCCCACCTCACCCTCCCCCTCCCCCCCACTCACCCCCTCCCTCCTCTCCACACTCCCCTGCACACCACCCCTCCCTGCCCACCACCCCCCTCCCTCCCCACCTGACCCCCCTCCCCTCCACCACCCTCCCCCACCACCTCCTCCCTTTCCACATCCCCTCCCTGCCCACCACCCCTCCCTGCCCACCACCCCTCCCCCCCCCCCCCCCCTGCCCACCACCTCCCCTGCCCACACCCTCCCTGCCCACCACCTCCACGCCAATTCTCCTCCACACCACCCCCCTCCACACCACCCCTCCCTCCCTTCCACACCCTCCCTGCCCACCACCCTCCCCCTCCCTTTCCAATCTCCTCCTCCCTCCCTCCCTCTCCACACCCCTCCCTGCACACCACACCCTTCCCTTGCCCACCACTCCTGCTTCCACCACCCCCTCTCGCCCACTCACCCCCTCCTTTCTTCCTTTCGAGCATCCCTCCCCAACACACCAACACTTCTTCCATCTACATCCTTCCTCCTTCCCTCTACACCTTCCCTCCACACCCCGAACGAATGACAAAGAGATAGAACGAAATATCAGACCCGTTCTTTTGAAAAGGTTTCGAGTGTGGATCTATGGAAGCCTCGCGTTAAGTCTCTAAGCTCCTTGTATATGGGGTGTAAAGATGAAATTTAATAGTCGTTTTATTTTGCCCTGGATCTCCTTAAGTAAAAATACATATATCCAGCATGATGGACGGAGAAAAGGAAAACCTCTTTACCAGCTCAAAAGTTACGCCTCGGAGTTTTTTTTCCCCCGTGATGCTAGTGAGTTATTTTGTGTGCTTCGGGGATATTAATAATGCTCTCTGGCTGCTCGTAAAATATAATGGGAACCAGCACTTAACGCCTGCAATTTACTTTAACACTTATCCGGCTTTTAGAATGAGCACAAGCACAGGGCTTTTATAAGACTTGGAATGGTGGTGATAGGAGAGGAGTGAAAGGGTGAGGAGGTGGAAGGGGGACCCAGATGAACGTCGTGTGTGTGTGGGGGGGGGATAGGTAGATGATCGTGTAATTGTGTGCCTGTGTAATTCGTTCTCTATGTGAGATATATGCAATGAGTTCAACCAAGATATTTGATTAATTTGAAAGCATAGATGGTCGAGTTAAAATCCATAGCATACATTATTTATCATCTGAAACAACATTCTAATCTGTCATCATCATAGCGGGAGTACCACGAGTGTTCTGCCCTAGTCTAGAACAAAGAATGTGGAGAAAAAAGTCATAATATTTTTCTACATCGTCGACCATAACGACGGTTCACCTCTGTTTATTTCCAGTCCAAATTTTGTATATCATCATTGGACTAGTGTCTGTTATGAGCCGTAATGTCTCTGTATGGTAACAATCAGAGAATTATTGTGTCATTTTTTCTTTCCAGGAAGCTCAGTTTTACGCCGTGGGAGAGAAGGCTAAAGTGTATGGGAGCCGATCGAGTTAGTACCAGAGATGCAGAGGAATTCAGAATCCACAATCCTTGGTAGTGGCTTCTGCAACTCTGACAAGACGTGTGAGGTATGTCCTTATTTAATTTCTGTCTAAAATGGTTTAAGTTTATTTGTATAACACTCGCCCTCTCGTGCCTTGCTGAAGATAGACCATCATAGTACATCATCTACATCCCGGAAAACTGCCTTTAACTTCCTGTGGGTTGGAACACTGCTCATTCTTATTATTATTCACCATCACAATAGTGTACTAAAGTTTCATCAGCTTCTCTTGGAGGATCTTTTCAGTTGGTGTAACACTTGTGCTGTGGGTGTTAGTTGTGTAATGTGTCGACTGTTAACGTGTCACCTGAACGTTTCCGTGGGTTTTGCTGACCTTGATTGACCTCCCTTACCCCATCCTTCTCGTTGTGCCTTGCGTGGTAACCCTTTATAATACAAATGCGCCAATAACCATTTATTGCCATAATTGACTATAATACAATGTTACCCATAGACCTGTTAGGAGATTAAATAAGCGATCAGGCATCAGAAACTTTAACAATATTCTAGCTATTGACTCTTAATGTCAAAACAGTTCAGGGTTTTCGAAATTGACAATGAAGCAATATAATGATGCTTTACTGAACAGTATGTTAAGGTTTACGCGATGGTGCCACATCTAGCTCTCTCACCTACCAACTCTTTGACATGTGTCGACACTTAAGATCCTTGTCTGTAATCAAGACCTCGCTCTCCCATAGCTCCATCAGCACGACAGCCGCACATCTCGGCAAATCCCTCCGTACTTGTTCCTCTCTCGTACACGCGATCCCTCGATCTGCCTTTTCGCATCTCCTCCAGACCCTCTGGTACGTGATGGGCATTTCCAGACTTCTTGGGTGAATGAACCTCAAAGACTTTCATAACACGAGCATTATATACATATACTGTATACTATCATGGCTGAATGTTGGTATGGGTAAATTGAAGGGTTCGTTTTAACATTTTCAATATGATGTCAATACCTTGAGCACAGTGAATTAGTTTATTTGTTAATATATTTTATCCCATCGTGTAAGATGAATCTACTAAGTAGAAGAACATAAAATTTTAGGCACAATGTCTCAATCCTTTGAATGTGATGACCTATTCACTTGAGTACGATGATCTTGTACTCAGGATGGAAGGGAAGGAGGTTGAAGTCATCTTACACAACGGGTTTAAGAAATATTCGGTGTAAGATTCGATCCGAGCAAAGTGTCCTGTGGCGAGGTGTATGGCGTAGGTTAGGGCCCAGACTGTGACTAAATTCCTTACAGACCTTTCATAATATCACTGAAATATCAGGACACAAAAGCGGATGGGTTCGGTTTTTCCCTCATTTTTTTCATATATAATCAACTGGATGGTCTCGTCTCCCTAACCACCTCCTGGGGACTGTCTGAGCAAGACTACCATCGTAATAATGCTGTAAATGTTGTGGAATTCTACCTGGG
The DNA here is from genome assembly GCF_018991925.1 of Homarus americanus. Lineage (NCBI taxonomy): Eukaryota > Metazoa > Arthropoda > Malacostraca > Decapoda > Nephropidae > Homarus > Homarus americanus. The sequence continues at coordinate 2,903,922 of NW_024730668.1, forward strand.
CAGTGATCAGAGGCCTCCAGGATCAAGAAGCTCCGTTATATCTTACCACATCCCTAACACGAAACTTGTGAATACCTGCAGAAAAGTATGGGTGTGTGTGTGTGTGTGTGTGTGTGTGTGTGTGTGTGTGTGTGTGTGTGTGTGTGTGTGTGTGTGTGTGTGTGTGTGTGTGTGTGTGTGTGTGTGTGTGTGTGTGTGTGTGTGTGTGTGTGTGTGTGTGTGTGTGTGTGTGTGTGTGTGTGTGTGTGTGTGTGTGTGTGTGTGTGTGTGTGTGTGTGTGTGTGTGTGTGTGTGTGTGGCCTGTCACATCCCTTCAATCTTCAACTGTACACTTCACGTCTCTCTCTTATCTTTTACCTCTGAAATTAAACACAGATGCGTAAATGCCTAAATTCGTTCGCAGCTGAGATCGTTGCAGTAGTTTAACTGAGATAATATTACAACGACCCCCCCCCCCTCTCTCCCTTTCTTTCTTTCACTACTAGGAACGCTGTGAGCAAGATGATCCAATTAGATAAAAACACACATTCGCACACACGAATATGGTATTAGCATTTCCATACTCACTTAAATAGGTACTTCGTGGTAACCTCCGCCAGCGTCCAGAGATACCATCAGAGCCCTGCAGACCACCACCGCCATGGGAACAACCCTTGATCATCCCCGAGGCTTTGACGAGATGTTCACAGATTGACGCACGGATTATCCTTCATCAAAGTGAGGCGACGGGTTATTGGATATTGCTAGAAATTAATTAATAAATACTTGAAGGCGACAATACCGTGAGTTTGACCCGCCTAGTCCCTGGTTTACGATGTTTATGTGTATATTCATACATATACATATACTGTATATTATATGGAGCCTCCTACCTCCAGAATACGTCTAGCAGCTCCCAGGTTGTTTGTGTGACTGGTGTGACAACCTTTTGGGGAAAACAGAATGATTCAGTGTCCTCCATGTTGGGGTTGTGTGTGGGGGCGGGGTGACGGGTGTGGGAGATGTATAGCCGTGGAGATGACTGTCCAAGAACGAAGACTAAAAATAGTGTTTACCGTTAACACTGACTGATGGCTGCATTCTCAACTTAGATTTATCACTCTGCGGCTTTACCTTCCTGCCTTATATACATTACTAAATACGCACATACAGTATATATCGCACATACAGTATATAACGCACATACAGTATATAACGCACATACAGTATATAACGCACATACAGTATATAACGCACATACAGTATATAACGCACATACAATATATAACGCACATACAGTATATAACGCACATACAATATATAACGCAGGTACACTCGCAACGAAAAGTATCGGTGCATACTGTAGTGTGAACAATTTGAGACCAGTGACGATAGGTATTGGGAAAGGCGAGTTGTTCCAGCCGTATGTTGGCAGCCATGATTGTCAGCCATAAGGCAACACCTAGTGGAGGGGGGGGGGGTTATGAGGATACACTTACCAACCTTCCGTACATATCACAGTGTATACGTATCGTTTCGGAACTCGTCGATCTCACCCTGCACCGATACTTTTTGGGCGAGTGTATAGTATATATAGTATTCAATAATATATGACCTGTTATGAAAAGTAATGTAAATATTATGTATATTTTACGTGTATCTGCCTCTGGTCATTAGAATATATAGATAAAGCTTCACTTGTAAATTTCTTAAGAATTATCAATAACTGTCACCGTTTCTCATGTCCCGCTCATAATATTGGTGATGACGTAACAACTCTCATAATGTATTGCAACAAGATTGAACGTTGTTTTTTTATTCTGATTATTTTTGTTTGTGTATAAGGAACCTTTTTGCCTGTAAGTTATAGTATGTGTTGTGTGTGTGTGTATGTGTGCGAGTGTCTTTGTATGTGTGAATATAGGTGTATGTGTACACTCGGTAAAAAAAACTACAGTACAGGTCGGGTCCGATGAATTTCGAATTGAAGAATCCACACGCATGGCTACCAGGCCTTTATCAAAAGCATTCGTTGGTGGTGTCATCTTGTTTCTCACAAGAATTGTAACGATAGTTTTTTTACTGGGTGTACATGTGTGTATATACGTGTGTGTATGTGTGTATACTGTATATATGTGTGTGTGTGTTATGTACAAGGTCTGGTACTCGCCGCCTCCCCATTTACACCCAGAAAAAATAAGGGATTAAAGGTAGACTATAGACGCCTCAACTTATTTCACCTGATAATTGAGCAGCCTAACGTTGCCTGGGGGGTTATATTAGATCAGGTCAGGTCAGGTCAGACTAGATTAGATTAGATTAGATTTGATTAGGCCAGGTTAGGGAAGGGTAGGTTAGTTCAGGCTTGGACAGGTTTGATCAAGGTTAGTATTAGGGTTTTTAATCATAGGGTGAACTAAGCTGGGGATGCCTAATCTTCATGTGACAAAAATAAGTAATGATGCACTCTCAAGTACTTGTTTTTGTTGATGTCATTTTTAATTAGCTTAACTTTTTACTTCAAGTTAAGTTTACGTGTGAGAAGTCTTAGAAGATAAACCTCTCAAAAAGTTACTCCGTATAATTGATGTGAAAGTCTTCAATTAGATCATCCTGGAGGACAAAATAGTAAAAACCGGTTCGAGTTAAGTGATAAAACCTTAATCTTGTTCCAGCAGGATGATAAACCTTGATGTTGTTCCTGCAGGATGATAAACCTTGATCTTGTTCCTGCAGGTTGATAAACTTTCATCTTGTTCCTGCAGGATGATAAACCTCGAAAAAGGAATTACTTGGGGATGATAAACGTGAGGGGGAGGGAGGACGGTCCAGCGGCAGCAGTAAGTCTCCCCTGTGCCACGTCCGCCTGAGCTGTCATGAGTAATAGCAGGCCATCTACCTTACCGTGAGAGCATTTACCCCCCAACAAGCGTCATTTATGTGGCTAGCATCACACAGCCCAGATAACAGGCACGGAGAACGCCTCACAATAAGGCCCTGATGGCGAATAATTTGACTATTTACCAGCACCTGTGGGCGGGGTGATGGGGTAAGAGGGAGTTTGTAGGGTGAGAGGGGGAGGAGGGCCAGCCGCCAGCTAGTGTCCCAGGGTTATATTAAGTTCCGGTAACAGGGGAGGTGTACAGTATGTTGTTGTTGTTCTTTCGTCCTGTCTCTGATGTTGTCGAAGATGAATCTGAGTGAGTTTTAATAGCCTGTATTTTGTTTATCAATCTATTTATTGTTATTGTTATTGTGGATGATGTTGATGTGGTTGTTGTTGTGGATGTGGTTGTTGTTGTTGATGTGGTTGTTGTTGTTGATGTGGTTGTTGTTGTGGATGTGGTTGTTATTGTTGATGTGGTTGTTGTTGTTGTTGTTGATGTGGTTGTTGTTGTTGTTGTGGTTGTTTTGGTTGCTTATGATTTTATTGTTGCGTTTTCCTTTTTCATTATATTAGATCTACTCACTCAGTAAAAAAACAAAGATTAGTGACAGTTCTTTTGTCCACCTTAGCTCTGGAAAGTAACTTCCTCTGCTCATTACTCTGGTCAACTACTGTATATGTAACCTAACCTAACCTAACCTAACCTAACCTAACCTAACCTAATTTAACCTTACCTATTTAGTCTAACTGTTTGATGTATTGCAGAAAGGCAGGATAAATTTAATCAAAAGATATAGTTTAAAGTTCAATTTCTCTCGAACAGGGAATACAGAAATGGTTGTTTTTTAGTAGAGAGAGAGAGAGAGAGAGAGAGAGAGAGAGTTATGGAAATAGTATACGAACAATCAGGCAATGTTAGCAATACAGTTTTATTCAGGTGTGCGTGTGTGTGTGTGTGTACACATATGAATTTCTCAATCAACTTACAACAAAGTGGTTCAGTGAATTTGCATATATGTAAGATATTCCTAAATGTGCTGAACAGTTTTAAAGACAGAAGCTAATCCACATAACTGTGTACTAAGCGTCGGGGCTAATGATGTCAGTATATTTATCAAGAGCTTACATCAAACGGGAACTGACTGCTTAAAATGTTTAAAAGTCAATTAATGAGGAATGGAGTACAAAGGTAGAAAAAACACATACACCAACATCGTTTACTGAACACGATAACATTTACTAGCAAGCGTTCCCATTAAAACATTAAACATCTCAGTTAGTCAATTTACATATCTTTATTAAGTACTTTGGCTCAGACTCAAGGGCCGCCCCCTAATAAATGGTGTTTCTTTTACTGATGGTATTTCAAGCGTACATTAGATCAATTATTCACGAGCAAAACATTAAGTAAATTACTGCTCCCTATCACGTATAGTATCTAAGTCCTCGCTACTTCTAGGGATAACTCAGATCTCCCCCCCCCTCTCTACACCATTCTCCCCTCTATCCCTCCCCTCTCAAGCACCCTTTTCCACCCTCCTCTTCCCTCTCCTCTCCTTTTTCCCCTTCTATCCCTCCCCCCCTCTCAAGACACCTCTTCCCCGCCTCCTCTATCCCCTTCTCCACCACCTCCCTCTCACTTCCCTCCACTTCTACCCCATTCTTCACCCCTCCTCCTTCAACCCCCTTCCACACCCCCATTCCTCCCTTCCACACCCCCCTTCCTCACCCCACCCCCCCTTCTTCGTGAACCTGCTTAGTAAACTGGTCGTGGTTGATGTACGCTCAGGTGAACACTATTTTCTAAAAGAGTGGAGAAACTAGTACCACTCGTCAACGTCAGAGGGCTACTATAAAATGTCAGAGATATGCATACCTAAATGACTTCAATTTCGGGAACCTTGCTAACGTGGGGGCCAAAGGAGGAGGGGTGGTAGGGGAAGGGAGGAAAGAGGGGAGGGAAGGGATGGAAGGGGAGGGGAGGGGACGGAAGGGACGGGATAGGATGATAATAGAGGGAGGGGAGGGAAAGGGTGAGAGGATAGAGGGTATTGAACAAGAGAGAATAATAGTTAGAAGGATGAAGAGATTCAGGAATGTTATAAAGTAAAAGGTGAAGTAGAAAGTAAAGTAAGAGAAATGAAAAGATAATGAAGAATAGAGAGACTCGGTGTAGTGAGGCTGGAGAGACATTTTAAGCAGGTAATAATGTGAAATTGCTCGAAAACAAGTGAAACATTTTTATTCGGTGTGTGGGAGATGTGTATCAAATGTTAGCTTCTGAATTGTTTATTTATGGCTGTCGGTTAATTATTAAGTACTTGGCCGTTCCTTCAAAGGGTCGACCCGGGCCAGCTGAAGTCACCAGTATACCCTGCTCGTGGTGCACAACATGGCCAGTTAGTTACCTTACTCACCTGGAATGTTTTGCTCCTAGTCATTAATCATGTAATTTGTCATTTTTTTCCCCTTTGAAATATTCTCGTCTATTATTTTTCTTCTGGTGCACTTTCTTGTTTTCTTTTACCATAGCTATTTAATGTACTTTGGTTGTTCGAGTTTCTTATGAGAAGTAATTGGAATGTGTGTGTTATAACTATATTTCGTCACGTTATCACAGTGGATATAAAGTATTGATATATTTTAACCAGGTAGAGTTAGTTTTATTTTGGTGAAAAACTCCAGACCTGGTTGAAACATATTCTAAAAGTTCTTTAACACAAATACGGAAAATCATCGAAAACAAATAAGTTAATTCGTATCAGGGCTGAAGATCAAAACCAGACAATAAATATTCAATGAAAACAACCCGTATATTCAACTCTTTAGAATAAGAATTTCTCTCCGTAAAAAATCGGCTCATGCATGTGAAATCGCCTGCAAGGACCTCTGCTTCATACCGTGGGGAGGCGGACCATCGGGAGCGGCGCGCGACAGGCTACGGGCCACGCCGGAGACTGATGGCCATATTCATCTTGTAGGTGTGGGCGGCTCGGCTCTACGGCTCATATTTACGACACTCTTTATGTTAGGCGTGTTGCAAGTGTGAGCATATTTTCCAGGGTTTTCTAGGTATTGTGACCCTCCTATAGATATTGTTGGGTTCTCTTTTTTTTTCTCTTTTTTTTACCCCGTCTGGAGCTTTTGTTTGGTGTGTGTGTGTGTGTGTGTGTGTGCGCGTGCGTGTGTGTGTGGAACAATACATTGAAATGCGTAAGAACGAATAACAAATATGAAGAGAAACACGGTTAAGAGATGAACATCATTATATACAGAAACCTGTAACTATAAACCCATGTTCCCCGAGTTCTTGTCATAGTGAACATTGAAGCATTGTGAGTTTGGTTTACCTTGAGATAGTGTCAGTCTATGTTCTTATTATATTAACGTCACCCTGTGGTAAGTGTCTGTGGATATTAAAACCAGATATTTTTTCATTAAAGTTTACTCAAAAAAATCATTTAAAGAGAACAGTAATGATAGTAATTACGTAACCAGTAGTATTTTGTATCCCGTTGTAGGTGTAGAGGTTTAAGAGATAACACAGAACTGGGTGGTATGTTCCTTGACTCACTGTTGTTGTTGGCGTTTATCTTATAATATTTTAACCCCGAGAGGAGGATAATGTATAGCAGGTAAGTTAAGTAATCAGCTTCTGGGACTAAGTGAACTCCGTACGCACGTAGACTTTAATTAATCTCTTATGTGCGGTTGATTAATATAATGAGCACTGATACTTTTATCCGCGTCTCGGTGACTGCAAGATAAGGGAGGTACAAGTATAGGGCTTCTCCAAGACGTACTCGTGCAGTGATTTCTTAACTTTATTAGACAATGCAAGGATAACATGTGCGACTCCGTGGGTGCAACTGCTGTGGTGCTGTAATACACTCAAAGGGGCTCACAATAGCAGGTTCAGGCACCTCACCCAGATCATCTCCCTCAAAGACTTATAAACGCCCCGGGCACCTTTGATAGCCCCGCCTCAGCTAAATTGCCTCAGTAATGTTTGAGGAAGCCCCATCAAAGGAAGAAATTGCCCAACTTCAAGTTGTAAGTGCCCACCACGCCGGAGACATCCTTCTTACCTCCCCAAAATCCCCAACAGGCACGCGCGTCGAACCTCACGCCCTGTGTACTGTCTTAGCTCTTTGCCTCGCCGCTTCACTCAACACTGTTACATGTGTTACTACTGAAAGGTGATAGTCGTCACCTATAGACGCCCCTGCCTTAATGAAGCAACTATCATGTATCATTCGCTGCACAACGAAGTCCACGGAAGGTTACCATATATACAGTAGATGGATTTGAAACACTTTACCACTTCGTTCCGATACAAGCTAACCAGCCTTCTGTTTCATGACCTTAGTACTGTGATCCATCAAGGGATTATTAGTTGTATTCTCGCCTCCCACTCTACTCTGCCTCTCAGACAATAGAGGAAATCCGTAGCCTTTGTTGCCTTTATATCTCAAAGTACGTAAGTCAATGATTATAAGAAGTATATATATATATATATATATATATATATATATATATATATATATATATATATATATATATATATATATATATATATATATATATATATATATATATATATATATAAGGTACATGAACATCCCGGGTGATGAAGTAACTAGAACAACAACAGTATGGTCCAGGGCGCCAGACTTTCTCTTACGGTACAGCCAATCATATTCCAACCTGTTAATTATATATTTTTTTCTCCCATTTGACCCCACGTACCATAAGTAACAAGGCTCCCACTCGACCACCTCACCTGATAGAAATCGCCTCAGTCCACACACCTGGATCCTGGAGTCAAATTCTCTAAGGGTCGTGTGTTTATTTTGGCTGCAGGTCAATTTGGCTCCAGTCCTAATAGACCAGTTCCCCTGGACCCCTCAACCTAACCATAAGAATTGAGACTCGTTATAGTTATGGCCCTTAGGACAATTCCCCCCTCCCACCCCAATGACATCAGCATTATGCTTTAGTTAAGTTATATTATATTATGGCTCTCTCTCTCTCTCTCTCTCTCTCTCTCTCTCTCTCTCTCTCTCTCTCTCTCTCTCTCTCTCTCTCTCTCTCTCTCTCTCTCTCTCTCTCTCTCTCTCTCTCTCTCTCCCTCTCTCTCCCTCTCTCTCTCTCTCTCTCTCTCTCTCTCTCTCTCTCTCTCTCTCTCTCTCTCTCTCTCTCTCTCTCTCTCTCTCTCTCTCTCTCTCTCTCTCTCTCTCTCTCTCTCTCCCCTCTCTCTCTCCCTCTCTCTCTCCCTCTCCCTCCTCCTCCCCATTGAATAATCTTCCTCATCTTCTTGGTGACCAGAAAAACGAGTGTTTGACAAGGCGACGCACATTACCCACCTATTTGCATATCATTTCCCACTTTCTTTGATACTTAAAGATATTTTCGAGCTCTGAATATCTTGCCTCTCCCTCTGGAATGTGTCGGGTGGAAGGGAAGACATTGAATTCGATACAAACATCAGTCTTTTTGGGGCGTAATTTTTACTATTTTATTTAAAGGAAATCAAATGTGTTGGTCTGTGGATTTAGTCATTTTAATGTGTGCTGAATATTTAACTCCGTAATGCCCTGTAAACTAAAGGTTGTAATATTTTTCTCATTTTTTCGCTCTTCTCTTCCCCTCGTCTGTCTCTCCTCTCTTCTTCCCCCACTCTGTCTTTCCTCTTTTCTTTCCCCTCTCTGTCTCTCCTCTCTTCTTCCCTCTGCCTGTCCCTCCTCTCTTCTTCCCCCTGCTTGTCTCTCCTCTCTTCTTCCCCCTCTCTCTCCTATCTTCTTCCTTCTCTCTGTCTCTCCACTATTTCCTTCTCTTCTTCCCCCTTCTCCCTCTTCTCATTTTTCTCTTTATCTCTCGGCTTTTGACATTACAGGAATATGAATCACTCCTCTCTGGATATCAATACATAACGTACTGCTCTGCTCTAAAGAGAATTAAGTGGCTCTCTTTTTCAGTTGTTCGTGGCGTTTACTCCTCTTCATGTGCTTCTTTGTTAGCCACTAGTGATCCAGGCTGTATCTTCGTATATTGGATCTTTATAGCTCTCTGTTTACCATCGTGAACACCTGTGACAGATAGTTGATTCACCTGTTAAGAAGGTATATCAGGTGGTGTAAGGTATCACATAGACTGTCGAGTATTATCAATCGAGTATCATAAAAATGTATTATAAAAACTAATAAAACTGCTTCGTTACTTATCTCAGTCGTAACGTAACTCGCTGAGAGAGAGAGAGAGAATGGGAGAGAGAGAGAGAGCAACATGCCGATGATTAAGCACCCACTATTATTGCAGCTTCACCTTTTCTTTATATACTGCAGCATTAATTATCAGGATAATCTCGCCTCTGAGCCGTAAATCTGTAATTCTTACCTGCAGTTGTTGGCTGTGTCAGGGTGGACCTTGTGTGGGAGCCCCAACTGGTATATACTAAGCAGTTTATATAATTTTCTTCAATATATAAAAAAAATTTCTCTTATATTCAAAAACAGTAACAGTATATTGCTCTTATATTGGATTTTAGGAAAGCTTAGGAGGCCAACTCATTTACGAAGGGAGAAATTTCACCATCATCAAGTTCTCGGATAAAACTTTTTTCTGTTCTTTTAAAAAATTTTCATGATGAAGTTGAAGCTCACGCCCCGACCATCTACCACACTCCCTAGACCACTGCAGCTTCCAGAAGTTTGAGCGTAATTAACGAGCACATGGTATAAGCATAAGTTGAGTGCAGAAGTTAGCGAGCAGAGTCTGAGCTGATGACTGCCCGGGGAACCTTCTAGCTAGAGAGAACCCCGTAGGATTTATCCAGGAGAGATATATGGCTCTCAGTGGGGTCGTAGACAAGGCCGCTACTCGCTTAAATGGCTGCAATTTTCTCACTCCTCCTTGGCTTAGAAGGTAACACTTGATGTTTTGTTTTAGGATATATATATTTTTTTGTATTATGTCAGATGGTGTTGGTAGGCAATATGACCGCAAGGCGAGGTAGTGGCTGAGGGAAGGTCTTAGACACATGATCAAGAGTATATCAAGACCAGAGTGTTGATGTGGTGTTTGGATTATCGTTTTGTGTTTGTTTATGGCTGATAGAATCATAACAGGTGAAGATCTGGATACACATGAACACGTCCAGTTACCCAGAGATTTCGCTTTTGAGTAAGTTGTAAAATATTAAACCAGATACATGGATGATGATCTCGTTGGTCAATTTGGCTAATGAAGAAACTAAAACTAAAAGAACTCTACCAATAATTTCTTTTATAGTAACTTATGAATGTTTTAAGTATGTTCTAAGGATATAAACCTAGTGATTTAGAAAGTTTGAATAAAAGGAATATTGCTTATATGATACAACTGAATTATTTTTTATTAATTTGTTTTGGATAACATTGGACATTTTTTTTATAGATAACGAAATGTAGGTTCTCAAGGGGTTAAGACATTGTACTCAAGGGATTAAGAACACGCATTCAAGGAGTTAAAACATCGTACTCAAAGGGTTATCTGCAGAGTACTTAGTAACAAACCGTACTCATCACAACACCACCTTAGTCATATTCAAACAGCATATATTTTACCACAACAAAACAATCCACTACGCCATCATACTACAGTAACTACATGATCATAGACGTAAGCTAATTTGACTGCTACAGGAGACTAATTTCACCCTATCATGCACACGACCGCCTGACTACAGTATTTCTAACTATAGTCATGTAATATAGATAAGATTTTACTTATGGATGCTATTGAGAAAGATCCTTATATATTCATTAATTATTTATTCACCAGCTATCTACTTTAACTTAGCATTTATTGGTATATTTTTCCCCATCCCTAAATTTCCACATGTAAACACGAAATAATATATAATAATGAATTAGAAACACGTACATAAAAACAGACGGATGTGTGTGTATGTATGTGAGTGCATGTGTTTGTGTTGTGTATGTATACGTGTGTGTTAAGTGTGTATTAGCGTGTTTGTACCTGAATATGTGAGTATTGTATATTGATTTGAAAATACTGACTAGGGAGAAATAAGAAAAATTATCGCTCACACACACACACACACACACACACACACACACACACACACACACACACACACATACACACACACACACACACACACACACACACACACACACACACACACACACACACACACACACACACACACACACATACTCTCTCCCTCTCCGTCTGTGTTTCTATTCTGTATATCTCTCTCGCTGTCTGTTTCTCACTTATTTCACCCCTCTTTATATGTGTCTTTGTCTCTTTCTCTATCTCATCTATCTCTCCTTCTCTTTCTTTCTCATTTTCCATTGTCTTTGTCTGTCTGTGTGTCTATTTCTCCCCCCTATTTGCTATCTATACGTGTCTCTCTCTTTCCCTCTCTCTCTCTCTCTCTCTCTCTCTCTCTCTCTCTCTCTCTCTCTCTCTCTTTTCTCTATCTCTCTCTTTTCTCTCTCTCTCTCTCTTTTCTCTCTTTTCTCTCTCTCTCTTTTCTCTCTCTTTTCTCTCTCTTTTCTCTCTCTCTTTTCTCTCTCTCTTTTCTCTCTCTCTCTCCTAAACCCTCTTTCTCTCTCGCTCTCTCTGCCAGCTCTCTCTCTCCTCTCCGCTCTCTCTCTCTCTTCTCTCTCTCCTCTCCAACACCCTGAAATTGTCACTCGTCTCGCCACCAACATTAGAACGCTTTTTAATCGGGTCGAGGAATATTTCCGCCCGATCGTGTAAAGGCTGCAATTTCGAATATGGCCCGTCCGAAATTAGATTTGAATTCAATGGGAGAGTTGCGGGTGCCAGCCATCAGTGGGCGGCTAAGTGATGAGGGCGGGTGGCACACAGGGCGAGGGATGGGGAGGAGGAGGTCGTGGTGCCAGGTTGGGTTTGGCAAGTGTGGCACAGCCCGTCAGATGACTCAGACTCACCCATGTATATTTATATGTGACGTGACTTGTCCCTCACCTGCTGCTGGAGTGTGTGTGGAGAGAGAACGAACGAACGGGTGGGGGGTGGGTTCCATTAGCGCCCACCATTTTTAACGTGGCTTTTTACATTACTATAACAAAATGTTTCCGGGTTTAACAGCGGCGGTCAAAGCATTTTATTCATGTGTGTGTTAATGGCTCACTACCAGACATTTATTTGTTCAAGTGACATTTCATATTTTTCAGCTCAATGCAGACCACGCGTGTCGTCTCGGCATTTTGTATAATAATTGGTGAATATGTGGATTAAATCTTCCTGGCTATAATAGTTCATTCAGTACGATGTCATCCTCTGAATACAATGAATAATTCCTTTGATTACAATATCTAAACCCCTTGAGTACAATCACTTTGATATCTTGAGGACGATATTACATACATTACTTGGATACTGGATGATACAAATAACTTGTTTTGTCTATTATCGGAAACACCTAACACACACACCACTGTTTATTTGGGCTTTAATATACACACAGCACTTCCTGAGAGCATTTCAAGAGGAAGAGATCAAGGTGGGGCATTCCTTGACCATCACATGACTCACTATTCGTTAAAAAAAAAAAACCCTTTCATCCACCTCACCCTGATATCTACTCCCTGTTTACCTTTTCCTTTCAAATGTTTCCCCAAGCGCAAAAAGTAGTCACTCTCGGGTTCCTGTCCATTTGGTAAGATATTTGAGCAACTAATGGCCGAAAGCCTTCCCTTGTATATTTATCTTTACCATCAGATGTATTAGTGTATGGTAAACAAAAGGATGCGGGCGGGGTGGTCATCGCGAGGCCTAATCGAGCGTCGTGGGCAGGATGATGGAGACATTACTGGCTTCTCTCGAGCACATCTGATGTTGTTTGTGTTGACCAGGACCCCGTGATATTGTCTGGCTGCTGTGTATTGTTGTGTTGCTGGTAGTAATCAGTAGTAGTGTGTGTGTGTGTGTGTGTGTGTGTGTCAATGACATATTGTGTGTGTGTGTGTGGTATTTTTCTCTCGATAAATGGGGAGATTAATCACACAGTAGAGAAGAGTTAACAGCATAAGCATATCCTTCGGACCCACCACCCCCTCTGAGAGCCACACAGCCAAATACCTACTAGGCACAGACGTTCCTCCTCCCCCCAGAGCCACGGGACCTCACAGGCCGTGCTGTCACAGGGTTCCTGTGGCTGTCGTCCGCATTTTATCCTTTTAAAGAATAAAAATTTTCAAGCTTTTTTTTTCTCTCTCTCTTTCTCTTGGTAGACTGCACAAGGGGGAAGCTATAAAATATTTCATGCTGTGCCTCCTGCCATAACAGACTTACATTCTACTACGTTTGTGAAATAAGAGTATAAAAAAAAATTGAAGAAAAAGATACCGGTAGTGTTTTAGTTTCCGGGAGATAAACTACTGACAAAAGGCTGCAGGATGCTAGGTCAGGCGAAGCAGTGATATCACAACAAGGTCCTGTGATAACTTCAAACAGACGGACTTATACCAACCACGCGATTGTCTCCTCTGACACACACACACACACACACACACACACACACACGGCAAACAAATATATAGGACAAAATCTGTTATACTTTTTTATATTTATTTCTTATATGAAAAAATATTTATTAATCACCAATCTCTTTTTAGTGTGTGACTTTATTAATGCGTGACTCATTCTTTACACACACTAAACCTCCCGTAAAAATAAATAAAAATAAACTAAGCGAGGTTACCAGAGGCGGCCACACACATGATATACAATGGTAATAAGTAGACCATATAACTTCTTCCTCCCCTCTTCCTTCTCCCCCTCTTCTTCCTCCTTCTTCTCTTCCTCTTTCCCACTCCCTCTCCCCCCTCCCCTATCCCCTTCTCCCTCTCTCTCTTTCCTCATCCATTCCCCCTCCTCACTTATCCGTCCCTCAATTTCTTTCCTACCCCCACTCTCCTGCCACCGTCTGTCTCTCCACCTCACAATTATTTAGGCAAGTTTATGTAAGGAAGACAGATGTTACTCTCCCTTCCCTACCTTCTTTCCTCCCTAAACAACTCTGCCCCTTCATATAACTCCTCCCCCACGTCCCTGCCCATTATAACATATCTCCCTTCCTTGCCCATCAAAATACCCCCCCTCCACCTGCCCATCAAAACATCCCTCCCTACCCGTCATAACACCCGACCCTTCCCTGCCCATTATGCCCCTTACTCCTCTCTACCCATCATGATATGCCCCTTTCCTACCCATCATAGCATCCCCCTTTCCCTACCCATCATAACATTCCCCCTTTCCCTACCCATTATACCCCACCTCCCTCCCTACCCATCAAAACACCCCTCCCTACCCAACATAACATCCCTTCCTTTCCCTACCCATCATTATATCCCTTCCCCCTGCCAGCCCCCTCACATGGAGACGGAAGGTAGATATAGAGGACTTTTTTTAAGACTCTGAAGATAAATATCTCCTATGGGACAAACCTCGCCAACTTTCCTCCTTCAGCATGAGTCGTGTCGTCACTGATCACACATCCCTAACTTGTCCAAAGCTCTGGTGAGTTTCTGAATATGGATTAGGTTTATGCTTGGGAAGAATGGCAATTTTTATTATTTATTTGTCTTTTTTGTGTCTGTGTGTGAGTGTTTCTTTAGTCTTTTATGGTTCCTGTGTTAGTTGTGTCTACCAGAATCCATAGTTGGAGTCAGACACACACACACACACACACACACACACACACACACACACACACACACATGACTATTATATAAAACAACCCTGTCGTCAAATCCTGGAAGTTGATAATAAGATTGTCCCTTAATGACGTAAGACAAGGGGAACTAAGACCTGTTACTCAGATATGTTTGTCGTCAGGTCAGCGTGGTGGACAGACACAAACCGAGGGTCCAGTAAGGAACCCGTGGCGTGATCCGGTTGGAGGCGTGGGAGAGTCTTGAGAGGGAGTGGGGGAGTTAGAGAAGAAAAGAGGGTTTGGGAGAGGGAGTGGGGGAGTTAGAGAAAAGGAGAGGGTTAAGAGAGAGGGAGTGGGGGGAGTTAAAGAAAAGGAGAGGGTTTGGGAGAGGGAATGGGGGAGTTAGAGAAAAAGAGAGGGTTTAGGGGAGGGAGTGGGGGAGTTAGAAAAGAAGAGAGGATTTATGGAAGAAGAGAGGGCTGGGGAGAGGGAGGATAAAGGATGGGTCGACAGCAGCTAACACACAAAAACAGGACCAACATGAGCTAGAAAAATAAATCCCCTCCAACTCATTAGATCAGTTAGTCAGCTAGGAAAGGCGCTCATGGCACTAACTAATGCGGGTAATGTTATTGTGGAGTACAATGAGGACGAGAAACGTCTACTTCCCAAAGAAAAAGCTGTCTCTTTTAATTCTTGTATGCCTTGAGGCGGCTTTTGATAGGTGAAACAGCATTGATAAATATTAACTATTATTTCATTCTCAGCTGAGTTATTGAGCAATTTCAAACAAAAGACTTACGACCTCTTTTACTTTCATGAAATGTCCACGAGTTTGTGCTGACTTAATTTTTTTCACTAAAAAATTCATCAATCTTGTGAATTGTATATATTTTCAGTAAATAAGTTATTTATTCTATTGCAAAAGGTGTGTGTGTGTGAGAGAGAGAGAGAGAGAGAGAGAGAGAGAGAGAGAGAGAGAGAGAGATTGCCAGACACTAGTTCCAGCCTCCCAATATTTTTAACGATGGCACAGTTTAATGGCTCGAACTTTTATTGTCTGCGTCGTAATACTGTCGAAGGTTTTAATGCCGGTGACATCGCGACAGCTGGGCGGCACACGGAGGGCGGCTCCTGAATACCGATGTGTGTAGGGGTCGGGTGAGGAGGAGAAAAGGTTGGGGAAAAAGGCAATTACCAGAAGCACAAGACCCATAAAGGTGAGCAGTCTCTCTCAAGGTCAGTTACAAAGGTGGAACACACACACACACACACACACACACACACACACACATTTCCACTATCAGCACCATCAAATTGGCGAGACTAAAATATATTTGTCGTCGACAATTTTTGCAGTCACAATGATATACGAATATTAATTTTACAAATGTTTTATTTTATGTTCTTATCGTCATAAACTTATTTTTATTTTTTTATATAATCACTAAGTTTTATATATGTATTGACATCTTCATTTCGTCGCCCTGCCTAAAATGTATTTGATTCAACGTGAAGTATATTTCGCTTAAACTTCCCCATGTTCGTGTGGGCTGTCGATTGGCTTGGCAGTGTGTAATATCACAATGTGGGATGGTGAGGGACGCTGCGACACCTTGTAAGATGCTGGGATTGCTACATCATAATGCAGATCCAGCCCAGTGTTGCAATGCGCAAATGCGACGACTCTAACTTTGCCTTTCCGTGTGTACTACAAGAAATAATGCAAGAAAAAAGGCAGTTTTATTTTTTCCCCAGTACGTGATGGCGTTAGTTAGCCAGGATCTTCCAGTGTAAAGACCTTATAATCTGCCACGCGAGGAAATCTCATCTGAATTGTAAATGAGGAGAGTGAGGCGGGCCTGACTCTGTTTGTCTGAGACCACAACAACACTGCGCCCTGTTTGTTGTTCTTTGCGATTATGCAAGATTGAAACGCTGATGGGAGAGTGGCAGGCTTCGTGTGACCAGTGTTGTGGTATACCAGGTTTGACGCTGTTAGGGGCTTCAAGCTACTGAAGGCTTCATTAATTGTATGCTTTTCTAACGTCATTATGTTATATTTCGATGTTACTAGAGGAGTCATTGGAAAGCTTCATTCTTCAAGTTCTGGCGTCACTAAAATGATATATGTTCATCTGTTTATCTTCGCTAAGAGTTAATGGTGGCAGGGTTTGTTCTCACCAGAAGGCTCACCAGTAGGCCTGTTACTGCAGTGCCAGGTATTACGAGGAAGGCATCATGTTATTATATCCTATATTTAGAATCTTAAGTAGTTATCATAATATCGAATATGATATCACCAGCCTTAGTCACCAGCTGGTCCTCACTAACCTGCTGAAGCTTATTTAGGGAGACAATTTCATTACAAACATCGAGGTAAATAATCTCCAGCTTTGGTATCAGATTACTTAATGAAAACCATAAAAATTCCATTCTTGATGTTTCAAAAAGATTTAACTGACGTTTATAACTCATAAGTAGATTTGTTTTTGTTTTTTACTTTCTTAGGGAGTGGTTGACAGTACCCCATAGGAGTATTTCACGCATGATCACAAGTTTTGCATTTTTCCCCTGTAAGTATCCAGCCTGCAGGAGGGGGTTGGAATACCTAAGAGCTCATTGGTTACGGTGCGCTGAGTCTAAATTCCACACAAATGGTTGTTTTTCCCTTCCTCTTCTCGTGTCTCAAGTACTGTTTATTGACTTATCTGTTCATTTTCATGGAGAGCTCACAGCGTCATAACCAGAGTACGAAAATATTAAGGGGTTAAAGTGGTGTGATTCGCTCGCTTCACAACACTCACTGGATAGGGAATGTAGATCCTTGTGTTGACATCGACTCGATTTTTTTACTTGTAATTTATGAGAGAGTGAATGTAATAAGTACATCATGAGGAATAAATTTACTCATATTGATATTAAAAATAAATAATCTTATATATTTACTGAAGAAGTGGTGTTTTTTCTTCATTCTAAATTTTATAAGAAAGGCAAATATACTGATTCTGTTTTGTTTTTAGTTATTTATTTATATTTGTATTTCGAGTTTCGTTATTCCTGGCATTATGTATTTATCTCTTATTGTCTCTATCATGCTTCTTCTTTTTTTCTGAATTTCATGTGTTTTTATTTTCTCCACTTTGTCTTGCTGGTCACTGGCCGTATGTGGAAGGATTGAGTTGTGTGGAAGATGCGACGTACAGTACCACCTTTCTTTCTTATTGTATTCCTCTTGTATTTCTCTCCCACTGTATTTCTCTCTCTCATTGTATTTATCTTTATCAGTGTATTTCTTGCAACAGCTGCTCATGGCTGTAGTACAGGAAAAAATCTTCTGCAACATTGTAAGGAAATAGTTCAGCCAAAATGCAATGAAATGGTATCACACTTATATCATTCACGGACCGTGTCTTTAGAAAATCGGATCACATGAAGATTAGGCACCCCTGCTTATTTCGCCTGATGATTAAACGCCTAACCTAATTTAATCTTACCCTCATGTATACTTTGTGTGTGTGTGTGTGTGTGTGTGTGTGTGTGTGTGTGTGTGTTGTCTCTCATGACCCACGCCTGGATGGAGAAGCACCTCCACGCTCGACCACAACAAATACCGCTGATCGCTCACCCACGGCCTCTCGTCTGCACCTGGCGCTCTTCATTCACTGGTGTGTGTGAAAGGGAGCTGCAGTACATAACCAAACCTAGCGAGGAGGAGGAGGTGCCAGCGGTAAGGCCCAAATCCTGAACTATGGCAGTGAAAACTTTTATATATTCAATACAAATATTTACGTACCGAAGCCTGGATGTGAAAATGTTTATAGAATCAGAATATTAATTGATTTGAATCTTTGAATAGTATAAACAGGATGCAAGATTTCAGAATTGTTGTACACACACACACACACACACACACACACACACACACACACACACACACACACACACAAAGTATACATGAGGGCTGAGTCTGTTTGCCCCCCCTGCTACATCCCAACGCCCTACCAGCCTTATTACACCGGGATTTATTCAGCTGAACATTCAAGTGATCAGTGAACGATTGACTACCAAACAGTGTTCCTATAGTGTACTCCAAAGAAAAGAACAAAAATACAGCAGTGTAATACTGAGTGTGGCTGGATCTAACCTAACCTGACCTGACCTCACCTCACGGCTTCACCCGACCTAACCTGAAGGATGGAGCACACCTGCACTGCCTCAAACTACTGTCCTGGCTGGCCACACACCTGCCCAACCACATAAGAACATAAGAAAATAAGGAGTCTGCAATAGGCCGGTTGGCCTGTGCATGGCAGCTCCTGTCGAGAGTTACTACCACTCTCTATCATCCATGAATCTATCCAGTCTCCTTTTGAAACTTTCCAGCGTTCCAGCACTTACTACATAGTTGCTAAGCTTGTTCCACTCGTCCACCACCCTATTTGTGAGCCAGTTCCTTCCTATCTCTCTCCTAAACCTAAACTTATCCAACTTAAATCCGTTGCTACGAGTCCTATCCTGTTCGGATATTATAAGAACTTTTTCTATATCCCCTTTATTGATTCCTTTCACCCACTTAAATACTTCTGTCATATCTCCCCGCACTCTTCGTCTTTCTAGGGAATGCAAGTTTAGTTTTTTTAACCTATCCTGGTATGGAAGGTTTCTAAGTCCCGGAATCATTTTTGTCATTCTTCGCTGCACCGACTCTAGTGAATTTATATCCATTCAATAATAGGGGCACCAGAACTGAACCGCATAATCGAGGTGTGGCCTGACTAGCGCAAGATATAGTTGCAATAAGACCTCTGCACTCTTATTACTTACACTTCTAGATATAAAATCCAATACTCTGTTTGCCTTATTTCGAACATTAACGCACTGTTTTCTAGGCCGTAGGCCCGGGCTTACAAGTACCCCTAGGTCTCTTTCACAAGTCGACTTCTCTAGGTTGATGTTGTTAAGGCTGTATACATTATCAGTATTTCTTCTTCCAATATTAATTACGCTGCACTTGCTGGTGTTGAATTTCATTTGCCATTTTTCAGACCACCCTGCAGTTTATTTAGATCCTCCTGTAATGCATTTGCATCCTGCCCTAAATTAATCTGCCGCCCTATTTTGGTGTCATCCGCAAACTTGCTTATGTCACTGCTGATCCCAGTATCTAGATCGTTTATGTAGATTATGAACAAGAGTGGGCCTAGTACTGACCCCTGGGGAACCGCACTGGTTACACGGCCCCACTCAGATTTAACACAATCTACGCTGACCCTCTGCGTTCTATCGGTGAGCCATGATTTTATCCAATTTAAAACTTTCCCCTCGATACCATGAGCCTTAATTTTTCTCAGAAGCCTCTGATGCGGTACTCTGTCAAATGCTTTGCTAAAGTCTAAGTAAATAACATCGTAATTTTCGTCATTATCTACTACCTCGAAGACTTTCCTAAAAAACGTCAGCAGATTTGTTAGACAAGATTTTCCTTTGTAAACCCATGTTGAAAGTCGTAGATTAATTTGCTTTTCTCTAAATGCGATCGGATGCTATCTGCTATAATTGATTCAAGAAATTTCCCCACTACTGACGTCAAACTGATCGGCCGGTAATTTGACGCTGATGCTCTGTCTCCCTTTTTGAATATGGGTACTACATTTGCCCATAGGAGCACGAACTGATTGCTATAAGAACAGTCCAGTCCCAACCATTGTAAA
Organism: Homarus americanus; assembly: GCF_018991925.1. Lineage (NCBI taxonomy): Eukaryota > Metazoa > Arthropoda > Malacostraca > Decapoda > Nephropidae > Homarus > Homarus americanus. The sequence continues at coordinate 2,924,197 of NW_024730668.1, forward strand.
AATTATCAACACCTAATTATTATATATCACCTATGTTACTTGTATATCATTTGTAAATCAAGTGACCCATTCCCCAATTATGTAATTGTATATTTTCAGCCTTCCGGCTGCCATGCTCTTTCAATAAACCGTTAATTATTATTATTATTGTTATTATCACACACACACACACACACACACACTCACACACACAAAGGATAATTTTGCCGTTGTGTTTTCTGAAAAGACTTTATTTACAGCTATCATCTGACGTGATGAATAGGTTCCGCCGCCGCCACTTATTACACGAATGAACAATTTTCTTGCTCTTTCCCTCGCCCACCCTCACCTCTCTCCCCTCTCACTTCCCCCCCACCACAACCTAACCTCTGACCTCTTCCCCTCACCCACTCCCTCTCCTTCCCTCCACTCATCTTTGTCTCCCTTAACCAGTCCTCTCACCTCTCCTTGCTACACCCCCCTTACATTTCATCTTTACCACAGCACCTCTCCTTTTGACCTCTCCTCTCCCATGCCACCTCTCACCTTCACTCCTCTCCTCTTCCACGCCACCTCTCCTCTTCACCCCTCTCCTCTCCCTTTCCATCTCTCCCCTTCACCTCTCTCCCCTCCCACTCCAATACCAAGTTGCCCCTCTCATACATCTTTTTCTTAATATCTTCTTCCCTCTCTCTCACTACTTCTTTCACATTCCCTCCTTATTACCTCCTCTCTCCACCACCTTCATCTCTCCCTGTACCCCCAGCAGCGCTCCCGACAGACTGGGGGAGGAAGACCTAGCAAGAGTCTCACCCACCCTAGGCGCTCTGTTGTTCTTCTATTGATGTGAGGAAGCTGGACAAGTATAGTGTGGTGGTGTTGTGGTAATGTTGTGGCGGTGGTGTGGTGGTGTTGTGGTAATGTTGAGATGGTGGGGTTGTCTAATCTGGTGGAGAGATAATTGGATGTTGTGGTAGTGTGGCGTGATTGTTGTTGTGGCAGTGTGGTTGTAGTTTGGTTGTTATTGTTGTTGTTTTCGTTATGTTATTATTGTTAGACTGCATTGATGCTATTGATAATTATTATTAATATAACCCAAATTTCAGTAGCAATTATTTTTTCATCACTAATACAGTAAATCATAAGGGAATTACCAACTGCACTCTATGTACTGTACTACCCAGAGACAATATTTCCTAAGAGTAAACTCACTAATGTTTGGGGTTTTGGTACCTTTAGTGTAGGTCTCTCACTAATACTATTAACTCTGTCATAAGCGGACGTTCACCTCCATTGATATGCAGAGTCCCATCTACTCCCTTGAATATGACATTAAGTTCTCCACATCTGGCCAGCTTTGTGGGGAGGGGGCCGAGGGACATGGCCAGATATGTTCAGGGATGTAGAGAGGACATGATGGTGGATGGACAAACTAGGGGTCCGGATTCCTGAAGATCGTAGACGTTGCATTTATTTCCCCTCAGAATTAGTTAAGTAATGCGTATAGATAAGAGAGGAGGTGGTGGTGTAATATCGACGATTTTTTTCACCATCGTCTCATCGCCGTGATCCCAGTGAGCTCCGTGTTTATTTCTCCTGTTGGTGGTGACGGAATTGACGTTTGAATCTTGTGAGTCAGTCAGAAACACATCTTCAGTTCATAGAGCGAAATTTAGGTACGAAAATCTAAGAAAATAGGGCCAGGTTATGAGAATTGGGGCTCAGGTTACGGTATTCATTAAGACACGTATGGTTGGGGTAGTAAGGTGACGTCGACCAGTTATGGGGGAGCTATAGAGAGATGACTTTACTACCTGGAGGAGGGGATGGGAGGTGAAGGAGGGTATTGTGCCATATGAACGAGGCGAGTCTGGGTGAAGCTACTATGAGCTGCTTTTTATTACCTGGGATTTTTATTGAAGGTTTGTATGGGGGAGAGATATAAAAAAAAGGTGAATTACACGTTTCTTAGAGGATTAACCCCGGGAGATTAAGTAGAGGTTGATAATGATACTGGTGATGACATAAGCTGTTGATGCCTTTTAAGATGGTCAGTGTACGATTTTTTTTTCTGTTAAAGGATTTTGTAATATAAATCGTGAACAATTCTGCGTACATGTTTAATAATTCATGTGATTAAAATAAACTGAAGATTTTATAGAAGCTGTGAGGATATTGTAATGTGTGGAAGGAATGATTAGAAAATGAATTAAATTTTCGCTACAGCAGCAGTACATGAAAAATGTGATGAAAAACAATTACTGAATGCTCACAGTACTGAATTAATTGTGTTAATAGTCGAGTACACAAGTGTTTGTCTGCTAAGGTGCGAGATGGACAGCCAGGTGTTGGTCTGTTGATTGTTAAAGTTCAGTTTATAATGGGGTAATTACTTTAACCCCTTGACAGGATGCTGGTCCACCCAAGGGTTGTTCCGCCATCGACACGCGCACCCGTTTATGTTTTCATTTACAGCCAAGTGTACTGTACTAATTCATTTCTGAGTGTGCAAGAAGACCCAACCATCTACTCCGGCCGGGATTCGAACTCGGGGCCCTTCTCAAAATGCAGTAACGGAATATTTACCATGACGATACCCTTCACCTCCTCCCTATATACAACTCATGCTCAGTCCGTCCAGAAAGTGAGTGTCTCTTGACTCCCGTTTTATTACACAACAAGACAGGATGTAGTCTGGTGGCGGGAGTCAGCTCCACCCAGCACCTGCACTATTTAGATTACAGTCGTGATAAGGAGCGCCGCTGCTAGCATACTTAAGGTTCCAGTGGAGGCCATAGAATCGATTTTATCAAATTTTTGTGTATAATACCTGAACCTGACTGACTGGTGTCAACACGATCCTACACACCATGCCGACGCGTACGTTTTTGGCCGGGGGAGTTGTGTGTTGCCTGATGGTCACATGGTACGGGGGAAGAAAGAAAGATTGCTTTTTTCTGAAGTGTTGTTTTTTTGTCATGATGGAACAATGAAGATTCTATGACGAGAAGGTATCCGGCGTCGTCGTCTGCGTGTCTGTATGTCTGTCTGTACACATAAATCTTGCAAGTGCGATAATGTCATCTGCTTTTTAATCAGTTTTGGTGGAAGTTAATACGAATATTCCTGTGAGTAAGATCCTGGATGAGATGGCGTCTGTATAGTCAGTGACCTTCAATGACTTTTCTGGAGTACCGAGAACGACGGAAATGTCACGTCTTGCGTTATCAACTGATGGCCACTGCGAGGCATGAAGCGATGTGGATTTGGGGTTTTTGGGGTTTGTTATTTCCCTTTACACAACATGTTCTGTGTGTGTTTGTGTGTGTGTGTGTGTGTGTGTGTGTGTGTGTGTGTGTGTGTGTGTGTTTATATAGTTCGTATACTGAGTAAGTACACTGAACTGTATACAACATAATCGTGTCAACCAACAAGACTCGCCTACATTTTGCATCAACCTGCCTGAGATTCATGCGGTTACTGCAAGTCACATATAGGAATTAATTATCTTTAGGAACCTCTTCTCGTAATATACCAATCAATTGCAGGAAGTAGCCTCATTATTTTCATCACCTTTATATGAACAAAAATAGTTGTATCTGTATCATTAACCAACAGTAGTCAACCACATTGCATCACTCACTTTTTGGAATCGCCAACATAACAAGAAGGAATTACTCGCACGTCGAAGCTTCTAAATATAAGAGAACTACTTCAGCCTCACACCAAGAATTAGCCCTTCCTATTAGCCCTTATATAATATGGCCATGCCCTTGCCCTCGTCAGTGACCCAACCAGACCTTACATAATCGCCTGTCTAAATCTATTCTGATCCCGCCTGACCCTAAAGTAAACCGAGACTGACCCCTGACCCTGGTCTGAACTCACAAGCTGACCCAGGCTTGAAATGTAACTTAAGCTACCTCATATCCCGACCCCCCAAGACACATCTCAAGAGTAAACTCACGCCTGACCTTGTCTTAACCCCACGTAACTTTACCTCCCGATCAGGGTCCAGAGACGTAAAAAATCGTATTCAAACTTTTTTCACTTAACCTGAGAATATGAGACCGTATCTGACTGACTCACTTAAGTTACGACACGACAATAACAGTGACCAAAGTGCCTCACCTATAGGCGTTTTGTCGTTTACAATTAAGGGAAAATATAACTTGCGGTATCGTTGAGAATCTTGGCCAGAACCCCTGATCTAGCAGCTGCTGTTATTGGGTCATCAGCTCCTCGACCACTTGGAGCAAAGATTTCCATCACGTATCTTCAGGCTGGTCAATCTAGGGGGTCGTCAAGTTAACTCACTTCGTTACCGACGGCAGAAAAATACTGATTGCAATTTCGTCGTAAGTAATGTTGCTATGTTACTAGATGGCGCCCTCTCTGTGTTACTGGATGACGCTCTCTCTGTGTTGCTGGGTGACGCCCTTCGTGTGTTGCTGGATGACACACTACTCTCTGCCCGCTCCGTTATCCTCCTCCATCTTGGTCGCTTATCTGCCTCTCACCCATCTTCTCCACAACAAAAATATTCACGCAGAAAATCAGCCAAACCTTCAGATAAAATCCACCTGTCCACACTCCCTCACACTCATCATGCTCCTGCCAGTACGAGTTCCAATTCTGGGCCAAGCATCACAGAAGCCCTCCAGGACGACGATGCCATCACTCTTGATGGTATCGGAGAGGGGGACATGCGATTTTCTCCCCCGATAAGACCTCCTGCAGCGCCTCCTTCAGACAGTTGTGATCGGTCATCTGTGGGATATGGCGTGAGAGGGGTGGGGGGAGGTGTGTCGACTACTGTGCACCGCCTCCTTCAGGGTCCCCTCAAGCTGCGGGTGGGTGAAGCCTCCAGGCAGCTCCCCTGGTGTAGGTTCTCCTCACTATTTGAAATATTCGAGGATTCACGTTGCGCTGATTGTTGTTGAATAACCTCGTAACGTGAAGGGATCTCTTATTTAAGACTGTGCAGTGCAGGCGTAATTTTAGGACAGTGTGTGTAACATACTAACAGTGGTAGATCCTCGGAAGATTACACGGGGTAAGAAGAGAGGTCAGGACAGTTGAGTGATGTGGTTACAGCACACAGCGCGACCACCGAGTACAAAACGTACTTAGTTACAGGATCACCATCCCATTTAAGTCTGATAAATTCTAATGCCAGAAAGAATGTGAAAGTTAACGTCTTATACCTAACCATAACTTGTGGTACAATATAAGGGCGTTACTTCCTTCTCTTCACAGACACAACAGTTGAATTTATAAAACAAGTTACCATCGCCAACCAGCTGGGTAATATATATATATATATATATATATATATATATATATATATATATATATATATATATATATATATATATATATATATATATATATATATATATATATATATATATATATATATATATATATCCTCCTGGGCACTCTCCACCCTTCACCATCCATGGTATCTATCTCTCCGTCAATTCATCTTTGTGTTTAACTGTCATTTTCTCTGAGCTTTTTCTCTTGTCCTCCTTCTGCCTTTCCCCCCTGTACCTTCCCCCCCTCTATCTCCCCCCCAAGACTGATCCAGTTGACTCTTGACAAACACACAGGGGAAACTCGCCGTTCTTGATTACTCCCGCTGAAAAACTTAAACATTTTGTTTTTACCATTTTGTTATTTTGTTCTTATTGTATCCAGTATAGATAGTTATATAAACAAACTATGCGTAGATACGTAGAACTTGCTAATTATATATAGTTTATTTTATATTTTTCTTCCTCTTCTGGTTATCCCTATATACCCTAAGACACTTTTTCCCCACAAGACATTATTCATTGCGACGCTTTCACCAAAGGAGACGCAACACTCCCCCGTGACCTACACTACACTCAAGCGAGGTGCCAACTGACAGTCGGGCGTTGTCTTGCTCAAATTTGTGTACCACCCCTATGACCTTTTGACCTCCCAAAGATAAAGTAGCCGTAGGAGTTATCGTAATTAACACATCCCCTATATCAAGTATCATTACTGTAGCTCTTACGTTATGGTGCTAACATACGTAATTGACTGGTTACAGGATTTCTCAAAAACTGTATACACCACTATTGTAACAATGCACCAACACTGCCCTCATTTGTTGATAGTGAGGACAGTGTTTCTGTTGTAATGCAAACATTCACGTAATCTCCACGAATATAATTTGTTTTGTGATACCCTTTGTTGTATACGGACGGCATTGCCCGCCTTACTAACGTGATCCCTTCGTGGTGAATATTTAGACAGTTAATTTAGTTTATAAATAAGGTAGATATTAGTGTCAGGAGTTAACACCCATCCTCGTCACGTCTCTCTCTCTCTCTCTCTCTCTCTCTCTCTCTCTCTCTTTCTTTCTTATACTGATGGAGATTACAGCTGCATAAAACAGAGGAATTGTAAATATTAATAAACATTGCCTTAAGTATTACAGCCAACCTCGATGATGACTTGTGTGTTTGTCTGGGTGATGGTAGAGAGTGTGGATGTGGACGATAGTGGTGGTAATGAAGGTTAGTGGTGGTAGTGTATAGTAGTGGTAATGAATTTGGGGGTGGAGACGGAGGGTGGCTATGGTGGTGTAAGGTAATCGTAGTTGATAGTACTTGTAGTGTATGGCTGTGGTAGTGGTGGTGGTGGTGGAAGGTTGTATTAGGTTATGTGGAAGGGTGGGTGGTTGTGTGTGGAACGGTGGATGGCTAATGAAAGTGAAGGTGATGGTGGAAGGTGGAAGTATAGAGAAGGGTGTGTGGAGTACGTGGAGTTGTTTACCTTGAGTGTGTGTATACTGTGGTGGGGAGTGGCGGTGTGGTGGGGGGTGAGGGGGTTGGGGTGGACGATGGTGGTGTAAAGTGGGGTGTGTGGAGTACGTGGAGTGTGGGTGGTGACGTAGAGGGGTGTGTGGAGTACGTGGAGTGTGGGTGGGTGTGGTGGTGACGTAGAGGGGTGTGTGGAGTACGTGGAGTTGTTTGAATAGGTGTGTAGCGCAGGTGTGTGGTGGAGCATGGTGCTGGAGGGTGGCGGTGGAGGGGTGTGTGTACTAAGTGTGGTTTTTTAGCGTGGGTGTGTGGAGGACACTGCTATATATGACGTGTACCTTTAATATGAGCGTGAAGGACACACAGGTACAGGTGTGTGTGTGTGTGTGTGTGTGTGTGTGTGTGTGTGTGTGTGTGTGTGTGTGAAGCCTCCCGCAAGGACGTCTAGGCCATAACAATACCTAGCCATATGGAAGCACTTACCTGGCTGCCCTTGCTTGATACACCTACCTGATTATCTGAGACTCATGCTTGGGGCTCCGGCGTGAAACTATCAGGTGCCTTAGTTGTGTCAGCGACCATCTGAGGCTCCTAACATGAACGCAGAAACAAAACGAAAGAAAATCAATGTTTACTATTTTCTCTGTGTCCCATGGTTTATCAAACGTGATCTCCACCACACATAGTATTAACCAGCTTATCTGTTTATCTTGTCAGCTCATGTTATATAATAATACTAATAATAATAATATATATATATATTTTTTTTTTATTGGGCACCCCCACCCTACATCCTTGTGTAAGGTGAAGCGCAGAAGCATTTACAGCGCCCAACAGGGAAGCATGCTAAGTTCATGCTTGCCTTATGTCTCATGAGTTAAGGGCGTAGAAGCCTGAAGAGTCAATGGTGTATGTCTAAGCAAGTTATTGGAAGCTCCAACAACTTGTCCCTGAATAGGAATTCGCAACTTTCGATTTACAGCAGGTACCTACTTTGCTGCTAGGTGAACATGGACCAAGGGGACTAGGAAGAGTGTCCAAACAACTTCCGCCGGCCCGGGAATCGAACCCGGGGATAATAATAATAACAATAATAATATCATCTTGTATATGTTTACTATACGTTGTGGCCAGTGCTAGTCAGCGATTCGTAGCTGCCACAATCAAATTTATAAATTGTTGACCAGCCAGCGCACAGCGTATTAAGAAACATAAGAACATAAGAAAATAAGGAGTCTGCAATAGGCCGGTTGGCCTGCGCATGGCAGCTCCTGTCGAGAGTTACTACCACTCTCTATCATCCATGAATCTATCTAGCCTCCTTTTGAAACTTTCCAGAGTTCCCGCACTGATATTGGTGATCTCGTGTACACACCTACACACACATCAACGTCCCCTGTACACACATACACTATTGATGTTTCCTGTGCACACACACACATACACACACACAGATCAATCAACGACTTTTGTAATTAATGTGGGCGTTGATGTTGTTGATGTGTAAATATATGATACAGAACAAGTTGAAGTTATCTTAAGAGTAATTAATTATTGATGTTGATCTAAATGGTGGTTATGGCAGCCTGATATTATTATTATTATTATTATTATTATTATTATTATTATTATTATTATTATTATTATTATTATTATTATTATTATTATTATAAATATTGACAACAGTATAAAGTCATGAGCCAATATTTTTTATTTATTGCACATGTAATTTTACATTTTTATATAGGGAATTAAATCAGTATTATATAGTAGTGTTAATGAATACTGTAATGCATAGTGTAATGCTTATAACTACGTAATATGTAGTGTAGGTTGAATAAGTAATATATAATACTGTTTATTAATAATATATAATATAGTATTTAAAGTAAAGCTTATAAGTAGTATATAACGTAATGTTTATAAGTCATAATTAGTAGAGTGGTAATAAGCAATATGGTGAGCGGTGGTGAGTCAGGGGCACAGCCAGCCGAAACTTGCATGGCGCGCTGGTGAATGTTGCGGTGTGGCCGCCACCACCGCCTCCTCCTGCCTCATGACGTGGACATTATATAACCCTGTCAGGCAGCGTTGGCACTGGCACTCCCTATACTCTAGCCTAGTTCCTCGAAAACGTGACCAAATACAACTTCGTGGTTATGAGAGGCGTCTTGGCAGATGCTGTGCTCAAGTTTGGACTTGGGTGGGTGGCTGGGGGCGGCTGAGTGGGAATAATAGGAAGATATAGGTGGAGTTGGTGGCACCACTGGAGGAGCGCTGGGAACGAATAGTGTTGGTGGTGGGGAGTGGGCGGAACAAGCTTTAACAGAAAGTCGTCAATCTGCGAACATGATATTGTATTTATTATGGCTGCTACAATATTGGACATATGTAGAGGAAGTAGGAGACATGTAGCCATCAGTTCTAGGAAACCCTAGAGCTGTGTGTGTGCTGAGTACATACACTCTCCAGCTCCCTCGGTAAATATACGACCTCGACCCCATCTCGGGACCCAGCCCCCCCTTCCCCTCCCTCTCCCCTCCCTCCCCTTCCCCCTCCCCTTCTCCCCATCCCTATCCTCTTGCTGATTCCAACCTTCATTACAAAGGCAATTAAACCCATATTGTTTTTTGAAGTCATTTGCTCTTTACAAATTGTATTTCAGCTTCAGATAGAGGCTAGTCATCGGGTGGTGCTGATATATGGCGTTTTAGTTTGCCTGGAGCCGCAGCGCTACCATGGTCACTTGGCAACATTGTCAACATTCCACCAGAGTACGAACACGTGACACGGAATAAGGTAACACCCCGCTGCTGCTGCTGGTGATGCAACTGTCGGTGCCACTACTGCTGATGACCCTACTGCTTTACTATTGCTGCTGCTACCGCCCATGCTGTTATTGCTGCTGTTATCGACACCACTGTTATTTTTCCCCCTTGATGTCGCACTGGTTATTTTTTTCCTGGTGATTATAAGGAGAATATTGTTCTCCTATGATTCTGGTGATGTTAGTTAAGCACTGGTGATGCCGTCATTGGTGCTACTGTACTACATCACGTGGCTGCTGCTAACTGTGGTGCTGCTGTTACTACTGTTGTTGTTGTTGTTAGAATGATTGTTGTTGTTTTGGTGGTTGTTATTTTCTAATGTTATAGTTGTTGTTGGTTGGATTATTGTTGTCTTGGTGTTTGATACTTGTTGTTTGTATTGAAGCTGTAGTTAATGTCAAGGTTATTACCGTTGATGTTGTTATTGAAGCTGTTGTTATTGTTATAATAATGTTATTGTTATTTTTTATTGTTAATGTTATTCCCTCAGGTGTTACTGTTCATAATATACTTTTTCTTGTGGTTCAACCTGGTAGGTGGTGTTGTTAATTGCTGTTGTTATTGTAGTTATTGGTATTGATGTTATTATTAATGTTGTTGTTTTTGTTGGTGGTAGTTATGGTTGTGTTGCTCTTGTTGTGGTTATTATTGTTTATTTTGTTGTTATTATTATGATATTATTGTTGCCTTATTTTTGTGGTCGTGGTGTTGGTGAGGGAGTGTGGTGGTGGTGGTGGTGGTGGTAGAGCTCCTGCAAAAAAGTATCCTACTCAATATGGTGTTTCTCTCACGTACAACCGTTAAGGACGTTGGCAGTGGCTGTTTCTGATGTTGGTACCACTGTTATTGGTGATGGTGCTAGTATTGGTGCTGCTACAACTGTTATTATTGTTGGTGTTGGCGCTCCTACAGCTGTTGTTGTTTGTTCTGATGCTGAGACACAATCATCTTCACTTTTTGTTTTCTTTTGTTTTTTTGCTAATTATTTTTTAATCACGTTTTTTTTTTTTTCGCAACTTGTTTCTTAGCTCTTCTCCCTTTGTCCTATTTAGTTTGATTATTTCATTATTATTATTATTATTATTATTATTATTATTATTATTATTATTATTTTAGGTTTAACGTTTGTAGTGTTTCATTGTTTACAACCTTTATTTTTTTCTTAATTTTGCATCTTATTAAACCATTTGTCCCTGCATGTTTGTGTTCTTTTTCACTTCATTAAAGATGTTTGGGTGTTTTGGGATTGGATAGATAGATAGATAGATAGATAGATAGATAGATATTAAAGATAGATCGTTATATAGATAGTGGCTATATAGATATCTAGATAATACTCTATACGCGTATGTTAAAGCCACCTTAATACTGAACATCCATCACCACCTGCCCGTGTTTACCGTCAGGTGTACTGTGTTCCTGTCACCTGGAGAAACTCTCTCTCTCATGTTCACGACGTCTTCAGTTATTATATTCTGTCTGTGTGCATAGGTCATTATTCATTATTGAAACAGATAATTATATAGTCTCTCTTGCGTACGATAATATTTTAGAAACTTTCATTAACTCCGTAAGAATACAGTACAGGTGTAGCTGTGTCTCAGGTGAATGTTACCTGTCTAATAGATCTTCTGGTGTCGACACTGGAACTCTAGTTTTTTTTCACTGTTAAATAAAGTAATCCTTCATCATTGGCAGTTACCTTTGTTGGGTGAAGGTGTATAACTATGTTGACTCGTGGATATATACAGTACAGATATATACATAAAAAGAGATGAATAGGAAGAGAAACTATAATATTTTAAAGTTACAGTACAGTATATATAAGTTTTTATAATTGTTTTCTTTATACTGTACAATACATGTTCTAGGGAAATTATAAATCTTAATCACTGATTTGTAGTTTTCAATTTCTATACTTTGACATTATTGTGTAAGTCAGTGATGTTCTTATTGGTGTAGGTCTTTAATGGAGTGTTTCCTTCACTTAGTTATTCCATTATTTTCGTTACAGTTCTTATGGTGTTTTCTCTTTAGTCTTCCAAATAAAGTTCATAAGTGATTTTTATCTACATTTCTCTTCTATTTCTTCCAGTAGTCTAGGCCCACGTTTCCTTATTGTTATGTTCACGTGTACAGGTAACGTGGCTTTAAGAGACGGGTTGCCTATATAAGTGTAACAACAGCGGGGAATAAACACAAAACACGACTTATATTTACTTATAAAACATATGTCACATGTTCTCTGTTATTATAATGTATTTTCGTATCCAGGCTTATTCATGTTTATTCATTGACACTGGATCTTGTTTCAGATATCCGATGACAACAGCTGCCTTAATCAGTGTTCAGCGTCAGTGGTTATCCAGGCTAAGAGGTGTACTGTGGTCAACCTGTGGAATATATAAGTAAATGTAAGTAAACTTTTCAGTGTCTATTCCTTGTTGTGGTTCCACTTTACCTTTCTACCCATATTATGACAATCCTAACTAACATAAGGGAGTGTGGATGAGCATTATGGACATCACCAAAGAAATAACTGTGATAGATGTAACAGTAAATAACAAAAAAAATTATGTTGATATCCACTAACTAAAATAATATATTTGTGATGATGAAATACATTTTACATTTTATGAAGACCGTGGAGTCACTCCCCTCATGGCTGGTAACTTAATTCTTGGTCCATACTTGTTGTCCTGGCCGAGTTTCTTTGTCGTGGTAAAGGTGTTGTGTAACATTTGTACTTGTCGTCAACTCTCCAGTTTTGGTGAGGTTGTGAACCCTAGTGATGGGTCGTCGGGTACGTACTGTAGAGTGACTCGTCCATCTACCACTCACACACATACACACACTCACACGCTCAAAATTATGCGTGTTTGTATATCCAATGACCTTTCGTACTCTAGTGTTGAAAAACCTGGAGGAAAGTCTTAGTATCACCAACATCATCATAATCACGTTAATTTTTTGTATTTAGCTGGGAGATGATTCACGTTGTTTCTCTTATCATTATACAGGCTTATTGAAGAACGCTCTTTGGTTTATATCGGACGCAGTAGATTCCACCTAAGTTGACCCAGGACTCGAGTCATTCATGCCTTGACAACATGTTATATTGGCCTCATTCTGACCATCACCCACTAGTGACGCGCCTCTAAGTGTTCCGCGCCAAGTACCATAATAATGGTGCCTTGATGCCGGACCTCTGCTGTGTGAACTTTGCCGCTTCTTTAAGTTAAGGGGTTGAAAATATAGTCTTAATGGCGCCAAGAGGATACGGTTCCCTTGGATAATAGTTCTCTATGCTAAGGGAGTAAGAATGGGTAAAGGGGAGAGGTTCTATATTAAGATGGAGATATTAAAACGTCCCCGACCCATGTGGTTTTGTGTCTTAGAGGAAAGAATGGTCTTAATGGTGCCGAAAACACACGTAAAGTTCAGGTTCAGTACTTTTTAATGGCGCATCTAAATGGTTCCCAGAGAGTGTGATTCTGTGAGCCTAAGATAGCGACGCCCCCCACTCATGACTCCCCTTAAGAGACAACGAGCGAGCCAACAGCAAAAACAACAATCCCAGGAACACCAACACTAACCAACCAACATACTGGGGAAGTGCCTGAGGAGTCCATCGGGTCTGTCGTGGACGCAGTAAGAGTGTCTCCCGTACTGTAAAAAAAAAATATATAATTAAAAAAATAAATACAAATATATATATACTGTATATATGCCAGAACGAAAAATCAACGCATCTTGGTGTCCCTTGTAGTGGTTGTCTCTTTATAGTAAGAATTAAGTACTTCTTGTCCTAGTTGGGTTTATCCTCAGCTGGTTATAGTGTTATCTGAAACTGGGTGATGGTGTGGGTGATGGTGTGGGTGATGGTGTGGATGATGGTGTGGGTGATGGTGTGGGTGATGGTGTGGGTGATGGTGTGGATGATGGTGTGGGTGATGGTGTTGGTGATGGTGATGGTGTGGATGATGGTGTGGATGATGGTGTGGGTGATGGTGTGGATGATGGTGTGGGTGATGATGTGGGTGATGGTGTTGATAATGGTGTGGGTGATGGTGTGGGTGATGGTGTGGATGATGGTGTGGGTGATGGTGTGGGTGATGGTGTGGGTGATGGTGTGGATGATGGTGTGGGTGATGGTGTTGGTGATGGTGTTGATAATAGTGTGGGTGATGGTGTGGGTGATGGTGAGGATGATGGTGTGAGTAATCATGTAGGAGATCGTGTTGATACGAGGATGTAGGTCATGATACGTGTCAGCGGGTGCGTTTATGTAACTTCTCGTTGTGTCATGTGTGTGTGTGTGTGTGTTGCTGTACCTAGTATACACAACCTCCACAGCGGTACAAAATGACTCACTGTACCTGTACTGACCATGTCCCCTGCCTGCCTTCCCTTCCCCCCTTCTTCCCCTCCCCCTTCCTCCTCTCCCCTCTCCCTCCACTTAGGTCCAGGGTGCAGCCTGCCAAAGGTAACATCGAGCCTCTGCCAACTCTCCTCACCCCTGCCAGCAGTCCCAACCCCTGCCACTTATCATCATCCCTGCTAACTATCCCTCCCTGCCAGCTATCATCACCCCTGCCACCTATCATCACCCCTGCTAGCTATCATCCTCCCTACCTGCCAGCTATCATCACCCCTACTAGCTATCATCACCCCTGCTAGCTATCATCACCCCTGCCTCTATCACCAGCTTTTCCCAGCTATCACCACCTCCCCAGATGTACTCAACAGGATGTAATCTAACTCATGAAGCAGGAACCCGCGAGCCACGAATTATGACCTGAATATAAGGTGCCTCTCTCGTTCTCAATACCTCCGTTTATATATCCTATTCCGCACTCAGTATTTCTTTCTCTGTGAATTGTTTTCTTTACACGATGTTTACTATATCTTGTTCTATACACTGTACCACCTCCTCTGTTTTTAATTATTTGTATCTCTTTTTATTCTGTTTCCTTATATGCAAATCAATATAGAGTTCCGTGTTTGGTCACTACCGAATAATTTCCGTTTCTCATTACTAAGACTACTCATTAACTCACTCATTTGTTATCTGTATCGTTCAGTAATTACCGAGTATATTTTGTGGGTCTTGTATGTGATTCATTTATAACATAAATCAGAATAATATGGAAAAACACAACAACAAAACCTATTATACAGAGAAATTTAGAGATATTAGTTGTTAAAATCCCAGTCCGTCTTACCTACAGAGTCCTGGGAGTTTCTGTACTCACCTGTAGATATGTAGATATTGTTTGTGGATAAGTTAACGACAAATGACTGAATAATTTCTAAATGTCAAAACTCGAGTGCTAGTGATTTTTTGGGGGGTTCTTCTGACTCTCCTGAATTATTTTTTTATTGTTCTTTTATTCACCTTTTCTTACGTTTTTCCATTTTTTGGTATCGACCTTTTTAAATTTGACTCACACGCACACACACACACACACACACACACACACACACACACACACAGGGCCTGCAGAATCATGCTCCAGCTACATCAACGCTCTCTCCACCCTGGAAATACCATCCCTCAGTGACCTCCACCACCAAGCACTGGCAAGGTTTGGCAATGAACTAATGCATCACCCTCGTCATCGCCACCTCCTGCCACCGGCAGCTCCCCACCCACCTCACGCAGTCCGCCACTACAAGAAAGTTCAGCCCATAAGAGCCCGCATCTATAGATATAAAAATAGCACCATCCCATCTATTGTTAAAATAATAAACAACTCCTGATTTATATACTGTATTGTACAGCCCTGTAAATGTATTCAACGCATATTATATCATTATGTCTAAATCAAATGTAAGTCTGTATATCTTCAGCCACCGGCTGCAGCTCTATTAATAAACCGTTTATTATTATAATTATTATTTGTTTTTTCTCTTTAATTATTATTATTATTATTATTATTATTATTATTATTATTATTATTATTATTATTATTACACACACACACACACACACACACACACACACACACACACACACACTAAATCCTTGAGCATCGATCTATATCCATTGTCGCAATAACTCCTCCTGGATGATATAAAATATCCAGCTTATGTCTTCATTACACTCAGGCTTTTCGACCTTCATCTGCCATTTCATGTTGTCATTTAGAAAATCATATACAGTAGTCATCAGGATTGTCTTCATTTTTCATAAAAAAGATAAAATTGACGCTAATAACAGCTTTCTCGACCAATAAACCGTCCTGAGTAGATGATTCACTCCCTGGCGGTACAAAGAGCTAATCCTACAGTGAATCATCGTTACTGGTACATTAAACTCGGGCAACACGTCATTAGGAGTAAGAGGATCAACACGAAGGATCCGCCCGGAGCATTTCCCCCACTCACAACCTTAGCTTTGTCAAGACATTACTGTGGAGGTGTCACCGTTCACAGCCTTAGAACCCCTCCAGGTGCTGTGTCTTAACCCTTTGATGACTGTGCTTTAAATATTTTAACTCGGACCTCGGTGTACACAAGATTAAACTCACCCATGGTAATATTAATCCAGACTGTTAACTTTTTCATAAAACACCAGAGAAATTTACAAATATTTTTAAATGTACCCTGTTATGACCTAAGTGCTTCTAATATTATTTGAGAAGAAATTACATATCTACTGAGTTTAACCTGGACACCTGTTGAAGGAGAGGATGAAGAAATAAGGATTACCAAACAAGTTTCCCAAGATTAAGTGAGATTGTAGTCAGAAACATATTGTATATATATTTCGATCACTGTCTTAGTAACACTTAAGGCAGTAAATAATAATTTGAGGTCGTTAACATGTATATAGGATTGTTGTTCCCAATATTGCAGCCAACAATACTGGGTCAAGATACACAACAAATAATCTAAGACCAAATACAACAGCTCGGCCAACCAATTAAAAGGGGGTGAATACTTCTTACTAACGAGTATCTTAAAAGCTGTGTGTGTTTTTCTCTACCAATAGCTGTCTTGAGCTTTGTGATACTGAATAGTTTACGCAGCTACGATAAGACTGCCCACTGCCCAGTGAAGTGGACTACACAGTCTTATAAGTAAACTGAAAGTCGGATGTGTTCAGTTCCTCTTTGATGATAGTTAATCCGTATATAGTCACACACATCAGTCACATGAGCGTTTAGTGCAGTGCCTCTGATTAAGATAACAAAGCATGATAACAGACAGAGATAAACAAAATATCAGTAAAGATATTCAGGTGTAGCTTCTGTGATTACCAAAAGGTGTCATCATAACCCCTACAGTTCAATGTCCGAGCAACCGACTCCACCACAGTAGGAACAAGGGAGGCGTATCTACCTTAATTGCCTGAGTTGATGATGTTTAGTATATTGTCTAAAAACAGTGTCCAAAGAGGTACATTATGGACAGCTATAACTCTGATAATCGCCTCCTCTCCTTGTTTTTCTTCTCTACCATCGTAAATACTTAATGAAAACTGATAGAAGACTCCAACTCGTTCTGTAATTACCCGGGTAACCTGGTGAACCCGTACAAGCCCTATAGTCGAGCCTCAGGGTGGTGTGTTATCCGCACTGAGCCACGCTAACTAAGGTTGTTATTACCTCGCTAATTGGCAGAACCTAGAGAATAATTAAGCAGTATTAAGTTCCGTGCAGCGAGTCTAATGACTTTAGGAGGTAAGGGGATGGGGAGGGAGGGAATGGGGGGGATGGGGAGAGACGGAGTGAGTGAAGGGGATTGGGAGAGAGGGAGTGAGTGAAGGGGATTGGGAGGTAAATGGTATTCTCTGTATACTCTAAAGAAGCATTGTCATTGTTGTTGGCTAAGAATTGTATGGAGTCTCTCTCTCTCTCTCTCTCTCTCTCTCTCTCTCTCTCTCTCTCTCTCTCTCTCTCTCTCTCTCTCTGAGTTTATTTTTATTTGGGAACACTTTCATTAATTTTCCGTAATGTATTAAAGAGGGACAGAAGGGAGGGACAAAAACGGAGAGAAAGAGAGAGAGAGAGAGAGAGACCCTCTTGGAGAAAGTTTTGAGAGCGAGCATGCAAGAAGAGAAAGTACTAGGATTGGTGACTGGGCAAGAAAGGAAGGTAAGTGGGGGAGGTGTGTGAGATACAGAGTGTGGGGGAGGGAGAGGAAAGGCATTTAAGGTGAGGGAGGGTAGGGTAGAGGTAACGGTACAGAGGGTAAGGTAAGATAACGGTACGAAGGATAAGGTAGGGTACTTTGGTTTATAATACAGGTTAGGGCAGAGTAGCGGTAACCACAGCCTTAAGTCATCACAAAGAGAAGAGCAGTGGGAGAGAGGGAGATGGTGGAGGGAATAAGTCGAGAGGAAGGGATTGTGGTAGATGGAGGGAGTCAAGAGGGAGGGAGCAGGTTAAGAGGAAGGGATAGAGAGTGGTGATAGAGGGATGGAGGGTTGTGGTGGAGAGAGGGGGGGGGTATAAAGAAGGGTAATCACTCGTGAGATGGCAGAAATATAAGCCAGGTTGTGGGGGTCAGCTTACAAGTTGACCAGTCCGGGTGACCTCACTGGGAATACCTGTGAGTGGGCTGCTGGAGGCACCTGCTGACCCGTGTCTACGCTTCAGGGCCCCCAGCAGTGCCTCGAGTGTCACTCCTTTCCTGTTGCTCTTCGCTGTTCAACCTCACAGACGAGGTCTTATTTTTACTTTCATAATCGAAGATTACAAAGATTTTTTTCTCAAGTAGTTATATTTTGTGGTTATCGTTGTTGGCTTTGAGTCTAACCATCATTTGTCACACATGTCTTGTGATGATTAAAACTCTCTTGCAATTTAATATATATATATATATATATATATATATATATATATATATATATATATATATATATATATATATATATATATATATAAGAATTGTGAGACGGGGATAAAAATATGACTGTCTTTCCCTGTCTTTAACTGTCTATCAGAACATTCTAAAGTTTAGCCCTGTATTTGTAGGGACATTTTGGTATATTAGAAGGCTTAGTTGAAGCTGGTCAGCACACTTTACCTCCTTAGTATCTTTGTATGAGTCAGCGTTGGTCAATTTTCGATCATACCACGGAATGGTCGATGGCTGGTAGAGCGATGTTCTAAAAAGCATCTCTCTCCCTTTCTGTCTCTCTCTCTCTCTTGACATTATGTAAGCGTGTGTGTGGGTGAGTCTGAAGGCGCGAGGAGGCTGGTGTAGAGGAAGAGTGAGATAAGTGAACACCCTGGGATCCTGCAGGGTATGTATCCCACATCGCGTTTATAGGAGTCCTGCATATTCTCCTAATTGACGTAAAATAATAGAAATATGATCGTTTAGTGTGTGTTACCGAGTACAACAGTTGGTAGTGTATAAATGCACACTTTATAGGTGGACATACAGGTGGCTAAAAATAGTAGGAGAAATGGAAACTTTTGATAGAGAAACTTTGGCAAAAGAGTTTATTAACAAACTTTGCCAAAGCCTTTTGATATGTCGTAGGGAACGAGGCAAGGTGTCTAGGAATTGGAGGAAATGTAGAAGTAGATAGGTAGACCATTAGTAGTTTGTAAATGATTTGGTGCTAATTTTAGAGAAAAATCTACGAAGCTACAGAGAAATGCCGTCTGGATGATGAGCTTCGTGTAGGAAGGAAGCATAATGAACATAGGATGTTGACACACACACACACACACACACACACAAATAAATCGAGACTTTTCCTCCACCTTGACGGAAGCGATAATTTTTCACACTAGACAACCTGTTAGGGGAGGTCACCTGGGCGCGGTAGACCATTACGGTGAAATTTCAGTGTAATCACCAAGTTAATCGCCGTGAAATCAGTGACAGGTAAACCATTAAATTGGATGTGACGCCGGGCAGTCAATTTCAGGTCAAGAGGGGTCCATTATAGACCCCAGTTCAGATAGGCCCCACATCTAATACGCCCCAGTCCCTACGGGCCCCTAGTCCTAATGCTCGCCCTAGTCCTAATAGTCCACTCCATCTCTAATAGGTTCCAGGTCTAATATGATCCAATTCTAATTGGGCCCAGTTATAGTAGGGCCCAGTCCTAATAGGTCCCAGTTCTAATAGGGCCCATTTCTAATAGGGCCCATTTCTAATAGGGCTCAGTTCTAATAAGGGTCACTTCTGGTAAGTCCTTGTTCTACTAAGCCCTAGTTCTAATTAGCCCTTGTCCTAATATGCCCCAGTTTTTATAGACCACTTATCGTTTGTATAAATAACAGCTTAAGTGTCATATATCAAATATAGTGATTAGACCTTATATATTATTTGTACATTATGCCCCGCATGTGTGTTATATTTGTCTTATATGTCACATTTCGCTTGCGTTGATTGCATCTCACGTGTCATATACAGTGATTTTTTTTATCCCTAGCGTAGTGATTAGTAATTACACCCAATTGCCATGTGTCGAATGAAGTGATTTACTCTGTTACATCTGGGTAATTATTGATCACATTTTCCTCTCATACACTTCACCTGTCAGGAGTGTGTTAGGTGTACTCTGTGATGTCTTCTGTCTCCTCACTTCACCTGGTTAAGACTCAAGTCACCTGTTTTGGTAATGTGTCACACTCTGGCCTCACTGTCGCCGCCATCGTTGTCTTAATAGGTAAGAGGAGAATTAGATATCGATCAAATTTTCACTAGAGAACGATTGGTGTTGTGTTAAGTGTTTCAATTGACAACGTTATTCGGATGGTTTAAGTGTTAATTATGTTGTTTAATCTGGTTTATTTTCGGGTTTTTTAGTTGTAGTTTTTCCTATTAATCTTTATAGTTGTAAGTACTGTACCTGGAGTGAGGTGAAGGAGACCGATCTCTTATCACTCTTTCTTTGATTCATATTAGGAATAAAATCATGGTTCCATTTGCAATATTATCCCGGCGTGTTCACCTGCCACAGCTACATACACAGAAAACACTGTCTCTTCTGGTTCTGTTATCTGTCGGGTTAAATCACGACTGATCCTCAGCCGCCGCCGACCATCTTGCCTACGACCGTCCATTTGCCTAACTGTTGTCATCTAGCAGACGGGTTTACCCATCACCGCTGCTGCCAGGTAGCGGATGAAATCTCATCTGCTTCTCTGGCAACATCTAGCGACCGAATTTGCATCTGGTTCACCTCTACGCTAGCATCATACCAAAAAAAATCTTATTGGCTCCGTATACAAATGCCATCTTGTTGCTGAAATCGCACCTGATCCACCATTACCCTCTCGCGGACGGATTCTCAGCTGCTTCACCACAGGAGGGTAAAATCTCATCTGCTCAGCTGTTGTTATGTTGTGAAAGAAAACCACAATGGACACAATAAGGGATAAGAGGACACATTTGCTATATACTTCTTATTTTCATATTTATTAACTATTAAACAAAACCAGACATTTCATCTCTAATTAGCACTTCATTATATGTTGTTTTTTTATCTAATAGACATCTTCTTATACGTCTTACATACCTTCATTCCTAATACTAGTTGTACCAAGTAGCGAGAGGGAGGGGTGATGAGAGGCGGAGAAGAAGGGGGTGATATGATAAGAGGAAGGGTGGGGTGGTGAGAGGGAGAAAGAAGGAGAGGGTGGTGAGAGGGATGGGAGTAGAGACGGGGATAGTGGTATGATGAGAGGGAGGGAGGGGATGGTGAAAGGGAGGGAGGGGATGGTGAGAAGGAGTGAGAGGGAGAGGGTGGAGTAGCGGACCTCCCAATTCTCCTCAGTCGTCCTCGGCAAAATTCATTGGAAAGTCATGTACTGTATGTGCCTTATCAATGATCCAGCTGTCGCCCCCAGCTCTCGTTCCCCTCGTTGTCTCGTCGTCCAAGAACCACACTTCTCTTTTTCTACCTTTAGTATTATCTTCAAATTAAAAACATCTTCAGTAACTCGTTTCACTGCATCTTGACTGTTTATTGGTGGTAGGTCGTTTAGACGTTAACAAAAACCGAATATCCTTCCAAAATTTTCTTTCTTCGTTTCTCACAACTTAGTCCATGTTACCTATAGTACCTCAGTGGTAGGATGCATAGGCACTAACCAACTCTTAAATTACTGTGTTTCATTTTTAGTTCCTTTACAATTTATAAGAACACCTTTACTTGAATTCTGGGTACGTCGACAGCTGGCCCCACTTTTGTGTCGCTGGACTGTGCAAGTTACCGTCTCTATTCTCTTTGGAATAAGCAGGAAAAGGGAACATTATCTCAAGAAGTGTACCTCAGGTCTATAATCCCACCAATAACTGCACTTTTTTACTCGTGAGCAGCACATATTTCTTCAGTTTACTGCCCATAATAGCACAGTCCACGCTTCTCTTATGTCCACAATGGGCACTAGATCATGAATGTGTGTGGATTAATTTGTAGCACAAATCTTACATGAAACTCATATGTAGAACGTCCTTCCTCCTTCCCTACGATACATATTCTGCCAACAATACTTGCATTTATTACTATAAGTATCACAATCTCTGCAGTCACATCACCTATCACGAGTGTCAATGAACCTTCGCTCCTGTGTTGCCTTTGTCTATCTCTTGATGTTCTTAGTATTGCCTCAACGCCTATCTTCAGGTACTCGCTGGGCGTCTGTTCTGTAATACCTATATTTGCATAATAAGACTGCAGATTTAGGTTTAGTTGTATTAAGTTAGGTTATTTTAGTTTTGGTCAAAATAGGTTCTGTTAGCTCATTGGTTAAATTTGTTGTGCTGGTTGCGTAACTCACACTACGACCACCTTGTGTACGGTGGCGCCTCTGAGCTGAATAAAATCATCTGCTGAAAGACAAATAAAATACTTAAAGTAGCGCTCTCGTAGTGAAGGGGTTAAGATACATACACATAAACTATAGCTATTATTTTTGTAGTTATATTGTATGAAATTATATCATGAAGTTATAATTTTATTAGTGATTAATCTCGGTAGTTCTTTATTTACTTATAGGAACCACTTGCTATTATTCATTAGCCGTATCACCACAAGTCCGTAAATCACCTTCATATGAGTCTTACTACCACAAGCTTTCCTCATCTGCCTTCCTGATGATGACAGCCAACAGGAGTGCACGCAACACATCCATCACGGGGGCAGTCACTGTGTCAGGCATACCTCGTACTTTATGGTGCCTGTGTACTATCAGCCGCCAGATCTCCTTGATTAATGCCACGATGATGCATCACAAGCAACCACTCGTTTATTACGCCTTGATGTATGTGCACTCCGATGCTTATCATAAAGTGGTGATTATATGTCGCTCTATCAAATTCAATTCCCGTAGTCGAAGTGTAAATGTGTAATTTATGGCCACTCGGTAGAATAATGAGCGAACGCGCGGAACATAAACTTCCGCGCGAGCAACTTTGTAGATATTGGTGAAGAAGAGGGGAGGAGGGGTGTTTTCACGCCATTGAAAGGTTTTAGTCATCAGTACTACTAACTACAGTCGTAACTAATTCATAAAAATATAATTTTCGGCTCTGTAGTAATATTAATAATATCAATAATTAGAACGGTATCAATAGAAATAAACGTAATGGTAGTAATTTAATTTTTATTTTTACTAAATGATAAGGACAACAACAACAATATTAATAATAATCATAATACTACTACTACTAATAATAATAACGATGATGATTAATAAAAATTATAACTATAAATAACATCACTATAACAACAACACGACGCATCCAACAGCAACAAGGGGGTAGAGTGAGGCGCCTGTCACTCCCTACAAGAATATTTGCATAAGTAACGGAGGAGAATTTACATAAACAAGTGTTAACCTGAGAATTGTGAAACGTTGATGAAGGAAGCTCAAGCCCATCGCCTCCCCCGCCCACCAGAGACACGTGCTTTAGAATACAAAATCACAGACGGTGCAGCGAGCGAAGTATAATTGATGAAGTCAGTTTAAGATGGAGAGGTGAAGAGACGTATTGAATCAACATCTGACGAAAAATAATTAAAATCTTGGTTTTCTTTAATCTCTTCTCTTGTGGTGATGTGTTGCTGTCTACTATCGCTTATAATGAGGGTTTAAATATCAGTAACTTCTTATGTAACAATAATTTACAAGAAGAAAAACAGACGCCAAAAATGATGATTGATTTTTTTTGTACTTAAATTTCCACGAAAAAATTGTACCCAAACATAATTTAAGCTAATTTTTTCGTCTTTATTTATTTATTTATTTATTCTTTATATATATATATATATATATATATAATCAAAGTGTGGATGCTTCTTCGTCATTAGGGAAAAAAATTATTTCGCTTTACTCTAGGATAAATGTTTGAGATTTTTGTATTTTTAATTTTGTATACATGTATAGAATAAGTTTGGAAGGTAGTGACACTTTTTGTCTCGCTCGCCAGCAGGTCATGTTGAAGTGACGTCAGACCCAGCAGGAGTCTTGTCTTCGTCAACGTGGCGTTTCAGTATCAGTTCCCGAATGAATTTCTCGTACCTAGAATGACCTGACCCTTTGACTATAATGCCAACCACCACAGTAAGATGATTTAGCCCACTGGGCATTATATCTTAACCTCTTGAGTACAATGACTTTATCGCTTGAGTAAAATGCCAACCTCCTGAGTACTTTAATTTAGTGCACTGAGTAGGATGCATTAAACTCACGAGTACGATAACTTAACAGGTTTGAGTACAATGATTTAATCCCTTGAATACCATGTCTTGAGTCTTTGAATATGATGACCAAATTACCTTGAGTACGATAATATTGTGCTCAGGGGGTTAAGTCATCTTACTCGTTCATGAAATAATTAAATTACCTTAGTTCTAGGCAAAAGGGAGAATTCCAATAGGTGGGCCTACGCCAGTGTGTGTGTGTGTGTGTGTGTGTGTGTGTGTGTGTGTGTGTGTGTGTGTGTGTGTGTGTGTGTGTGTGTGTGTGTGTGTGTGTGTGTGTGTGTGTGTGTGTGTGTGTGTGTGTGTGTGTGTGTGTGTGTGTGTATAAACGACGTCTGACATATTGTAGGAATGTTAGAGTATTGCTCTATTGATCGCGTCCGCCATTCTAGCTGGTTTCTTTGTAGTAGTTCTTATTGATGTATAGCTCTGTATACACCTAGGTAAATTACCTACATAGGTTGGCTGTATACGTGGTGTAGACTTAAGAGTTCACACGACTAACTATACAAACTTCTGAACCTAGATATCTCATGTCAGTTAACGTGGCTGGGTATTATTTGAGTTACCAATGTATTTTATTTAGATTTGTTTTACTTGACTCAGATGGTATTTTTCTTTAGTTTCAATATATAATTTACTTTGGTTGGTAGGAAGTTATCGAAGTCCTTCAGCAATACAGTATATATTATATGTTTATTTTTTTATCTTTTTTGATGTTGCTGATTATTGGGAGAGACCTCACCGTGCGGGTCATACATATAGCATTTAGAAGTGTTAAAAAAATATCTTTCACTATTGTGTCTAGGTTGACGTGTGACCTCTTTATGACGAAGTATTTCTGCCATGACATCACATATGCTCAGACTATGATCATGGAATTTAGATTTTTATACCAATAAGTAACTGGTGGTTTTTTTCTGTGTGCTCTCCTATACGGCATTGACTTGATGTCTTTGCCGTGAGGAGACATACACTCTTACCCTCACAGGGAAACACCACCATCTTGTTGCTCTCTCTCAGACGAAAGCCTGTTACCTGCCGATCGCTGCACCTATACCCTCCTCAATCCCATTCCCCCCTCACCCGCACACCCTCACCTTTTCACACTTACACCTCTATACCTTCACCTATACTCATTACAACCCCCCCCCCCCCCAGCCATTACTTTCTCACCTCCACATCCTTACCATCACATCTCCACATTCTCACCCTCTGCACCATCCTTCATTCTGGCCAATTTCCTGGCTCAAAAAAAAAGAAAAAATCCGATAAATTTATTTTTTCTCGTATTTTGGTCTTAAAAAAAGTCTCCCTGATTGCTTTAATGCACAAAACTGGCGGCTAAAAAAGTTGCAAATTAAACTAGATACGTTCTCTTATCACCATATAAAGGAAAAATATAACCAACGATCTTTTAAGTGTCTGGGCCCGGGGAGTTTGTGGTAACTAGTGCCGTGTGTTGCGACAGGTGGTGCTGGTGGTGCTTCAGGTAATGTTGATATATTACCACAACTACTGTTATGATCTACGGCGAAGATCAGACTCTTCACTTCTCGATATATTGTAAACCTCGCCTTTGTTAACCAAACTTAAGCAGATGGATCGTGTACGTATTTAGTTTACATTTGCATTACTTAATTAATAGAAGATACATAATTTGGAATTTTTTTCGGTAATTTATTAAAATATAAAAGTAAATACATGAGCGTATATAAAGCAGAAGGAACTAATGTGTTTTTCTGACTGAATGGTATAATCTGCCTGGGATTTTTTTTGTAAATATCCCGAACATTTTTGTCTGCAAAGGTGAATAATTTTTTCCTTGTCTCATAACTACTTGTCAAGATATTCGAACTTAGAAGCTTATGCAATATATTATTCTGATTACCTAAGACAGTGGGTCCCACAGTCTATAGGCAAATTTACCACATTGGACAGTGACAATAAGTCTAGCTGGCACTTATTCGACCATCTTCGATTTCACTTACTATAAAGTTAGATACCTATTCACAGCTGGGAGAACTGAGGGTGCTGTGGGCGTAAACCAGCTACCCGTAGGACAGGAGACAAATGTTATATACACTCGGCCGTCGCAACCTGTCAGTTACCATAAGAAAACGAGAAAACAGTAAAACGAGATCGAGGCCACGTATAGTATAGTAACCCCAGGACGAACACCACCAGGAGGGGTTATAGAGGTGTTTGTTATTACCTTACCACCTGATAATCATTACACCTGTACCGATGTCTTTGTCTGTATCCTTGTGCCTATAATTTTGAACCTGTTGTTCAGCTTCGGATTATAGATATTGGTCAGCCATTCCAGGAGATTCAGACGATATGCAGAATAATGACGAACTTTGAGGTGTTACGTAATGCATGAGCTTTGAGTTTGCGCATTCCACGTACTGTACATTATACGTAAGAGATTTACTTACACACATGCATGCATGCATGCATGCATGCATGCATACATACATACATACATACATACATACATACATACATACATACATACATACATACATACATACATACATACATACATACATACATACATATGCACGCACACACACACACACACACACACACACACACACACACACACACACACACACACACACACACACACACACACACACACACAACTGCAGCCAATCAAGTCCTTTCAGTGCCCAGTCAACAGGTGAATTACCACGGTGACTTAAAAGGGTCACATGGCCTTTGCCTGTCTCTCTTCCCTTCCCTTCCCTTCCTTCCCCTTCCCTCCCCTCCCTCCCCTCCCTCCCCTCCCTCCCTCCCTCCCCTCCCCTCCCCTCCCCTCCCCTCCCCTCCCCCTCCCTCCTCCTCCCTCCTCCTCCCCTCCTCCTCCTCCTCCTCCTCCTCCCTCCTCCTCCTCCTCCTCCTCCCTCTCCTCCCCTCCCTTCTTTCCCCTCCCCTCAACACTGCCACCTCATGCCCCCCCCTACAACAACACCTCACAACCTCCTCACCCAACACCCCACCCCTCCTGCCCTCACCACCGCCACCACCTCCCCTCACCCCTCACCGCACCCCACACCCCCCTCCCACCACACCCCTCACCACCCACCCCCCCCCACCTCCACCTCACCCCACCCCACACCCCCTCCCTACCACCCCACACCCCTACCCCTCCCCTCCCCCTCCCACCCACACCCCCTCACACCCCACCCCCTCCCCACACCCCCTCCACCTCACTTCCCACCACCCCACCCCCCCACCCCCTCTCCCCCACCCCCACACCCCCCTCCCCACCCCACACCCCTCCCACCCCACCCCACCCCCCATCCTCCCACCCCCCCTCACCCCACCCCCTCCCCTCACCACCCCCCACCCCCCCCCACCCCTCTTACCCCCCCCCTCCCCCCACCCCACCCCCCTCACCCCCTACCTCCCCTCACCCCACCCACACCCCTCCCCCACCCCCACCCCCTTACCACCACCCCCCCCCCCTCACCCCTACCCCACACCCTCACCACCACCCCACCCCCCCTCACCACCACCCCACCCCCCTCCACCACCACCCCACACCCTCTCCCTCACCCCACCCCTCCCCACCCCCACACCCCCCTCACCACCACCCACACCCTCTCACCTCACCCCACCCCCTCCCCACCCACCCCCTCACCCCTACCCCCACCCCCCCCCCTCCCCCCACCCCACCCCCTCTCCTACCCCCCCTCACCCCTACCCCCTCACCCCACACCCCCTCACCCCCCCCTCTGCCCCTACCCCTCATCACCCACCCTCCACCCCCCTCCCCCCTCACCCCCTCCACACCCCCCCTCACCCCACCCCCTCACCACCACCCCACCCCCTCCCACCCCTCCCTCCCCCCCTCACCCCCACCCACACCCCCACCCCACCACCCCACCACCCCACCACCCCCACCCCTACCCCCCCACCCTCCACCACCCTACCCCACCCCCCTCACCCACCACCCCACCCCCCTCACCCCCCCCCACCCCCACCTCCTCACCCACCCCCCCCTCCCCACCACCCCACCCCCTCCCACCCCACCCACCTCTCACCCACCCACCCCCTCCCCTGCCCCACCCCCCTCACCACCACCCCACCCCTTCACCCACCACCCCACCCCCCTCACCCCACCCCCTCACCCCCTCTCCACACCCCCCACCCCCCTTTCTCACCACCACCCCACACCCCTCATCACCACCCCACCCCCCTCCCCCACCACCCCCACACCCCCTCCCCTACCCCTCCCCCCCACCCCCTCCCACCACCCCACCCCCCTCACCCCTACCTCCACCCCCCCTCACCCCCCACCCCTCCCCTGCCCCACCCCCACACCCCCCTCCCCCTACCCCACACCCTCCTCACCACCACCCCTACACCCCTCACCCCCCTACACCCCCCTCACCTGCCCACCTCTCACCCTCACCCCCACACCCCCCTCCCCACACCCCACACCCCCCTCCCCACACCCCACCCCCTCCCCACCACCCCACACCCCCTCCCCACCCCCACACACCCCTACCCCCTCCCCTCACCACCCCACACCCCCCTCACCGCCAAGTTTTCTACACTGGAGTTACTTCACCAAACTGTTAAAGTAAGACACAAATGTTAATATATGTAAATAATAATAATAATAATAATAATAATAATAATAATAATAATAATAATAAGTTGAAAGCACTTTGAATCTCAAATGAAATACCACGCTGAGAGAGATGCCGTAACGAAAGGCATATAAGGCAGCGTTATATGCTTGAGCCAAATGTTCCTACCAGATGGTCGTCTTTCACAGTCTGTTTCCACAGAAATTTATCTTTACGGTTGACTCTCTCTAGCGAGGAGTCATTGACCGCTTGTTATGCTATGCAGGATCAGGTTTTTGTGAATCTAGACAATTTTCTATTACATAACTTTCTCATCTATGTATTTATTGTGGAGCAGAAGGTGGTACATTATGGCTGACGGGGCTTTGGGATATAATAGAGCTTTTCCTGAATTATTAGTATTGAAATAAGTGGACTAATATCTGACTCCGATCATAACGAAATTTATGTTGGATGCCTTAGAAACGCTGCCTCACGTCTTTATTATGGGATACACAGATGGCGTAAAATGGTACGACAAGGGAATATCATATCGAAGGGCTTAGGCATTGTACTCACTGGATTACGTCATCATATTCAAAGGATTGCGTGATCGCATTCAAACGTCTTAGAGTTTAGACATTGTATTCAGGCGATTGAGAGATCATATTTAAGGAATTAAAGTATCCTTAATCTATGGACTAATTCATTGCAGTCAGGACTATGACATGCAGGGTTCCCGTTCTTTTTCTTTTTCTTCGCCCCCAGGCTCCGTTGTGGGTCGTTTGACCTGTGCCCGGGTGGGCTAATTCCCGTAAAAAAAAAAATAAATACGCTGTAGTGGAGAGGTTCACCTGAGTGCCCCGAGACGACCAACACTGTGTATTTGGAGGCTACAGTCAGCAATCTGGAGTTGTTGCTTCAAAATTCGCTCCTCTAAGCCTATAATCAGATGTAGAGGATAAATCTAAAGAACTAAGGCTTCAAGGACAAGATAAATGGGTTTCGAGGCTGAGTTCAACAGTTGCGATCTTGAGGCTGACATAAATAAACCAAGATCCCGAGGACGATCTTAACACTCAGGATACTCGTGGATCCTCCTTGAAATCCTATGAGCAATAGTAAAGGAGTGGCTGAAGACCTCCGTAGGGTATTCATCGTTGTAAACGTAGTTCCCAGTGGGTCTCTCACCTCAGTCACTTGTCTATCATTCAGCCTTGTGGAGGATTACTAATTTACTCACTCACTCACTCAGATCGAGAGACTGTTGGGTGGTGTATGTGTGTTGAGTCACTCAGCTGGAGGAGGAAGTCTTGAGTGGTTTATGGGTAAGAAATATTACATGGAGTGAGGACCTTCTGAGGTAATCCTTACTTAACGCCCAGCATAAAGATCATTCTTTGGACTTAAATGACTTGAGGTAAAATGTATTGAGACTTTTTAATGATAGTTTATCATTGTTAGTGTGGTGTAGGCGGCTCGTGTCAGACAACTCGTTATGTAAATGACTTTCTCCTGATGCTGTGTGTTAACACAATTTAGGCTGTGTCATTCCCCGTTCCAATAGGGTCCAGTAACTCCCCCAAAAAAAAAAAAAAAAAAAAAAAATAATAAATAAATAAATAAATAAATACAAATTTAGCCTTCTCTCACAACAAGAAGGGGTGGCTCCAGGGGCTCGTTGCTATTATACCGGGTGTCCAAACTCATCCACCCATCATCCAACCTTCTGTTTACTCATTCATCCATTCATCCATCACCTCAACTCTCACAAATTTTCTCCTAAATGATGACTCGAAGCCTTAACAGGCAGCTACAGGTGTTAAGGGTCGAGATGTCCACCTGACGTGTTTATTGTTTAGGTGAAGGTGACGCTGACCGAGTTAATATAATTCCACAGCCTTTACATATGTGTTCTTGTAGGCCTACTATAATAACATTTGTATGTGTTTAAGTTACATACATACATACATACATACATACATACATACATACACACATACACACATACATACATACATACATACATACATACATACATACATACATACATACTTACCTGGTAGTCTTTGCACATACATAGCTGTGAGTTACACCCAAATTATCATCACAAATAACACGACATCATAAATCGAACGAGCAATATATTACATCAGGTCAACAAAGACGCCATACTGTAAGTCATCTCTCCCGTAACAATCTGTCTCACACCACCACAAGCGACTGACCCAACACCCACCTCTTCTCAAAGCCACTGTCTAGATTCTCACAGATTCGTAAGTTAGAATTTTACCCTTAGTACTAACGTCAGAAGACCTAATGCGTTGTACTTTAAGCTACGATTACGACTCATAGATGGCGCCTTAAGTAACATTGATATGATATAATTACCAAAACTTGATTAATTTTCACTCCTCCCATATTTGCAGCCGTTTGACCTCAATTTTCACGGTGGTGCAGTTTGGGAGGGAGTTTGTGTGAGTGTCGAGTCATCACTTGCCACCCTTCACAACCCACCGCTGTAGGTCGATAATCAATGTTCAGAACGATAAGGCAGCCCCATCACTGTAACCCACCGCATTGCCAGCGCTGATAAGGTGTGCCTCGAGAGTGGGTGAAGCTTGAGATTGATTGATATTAAAATTGATAGATACAAGTGTGTGTGTGTGTGTGTGTGTGTGTGTGTGTGTGTGTGTGTGTGTGTGTGTGTGTGTGTGTGTGTGTGTGTGTGTTGTGTGTGTGTGTGTGTGTGTGTGTGTGTGTGTGTGTGTGTGTTGTGCGTGTGTGTGTGTGTGTGTGTGTGTGTGTGTGTGTGTGTGTTTTCCTAGGCCCACGACTACCCCACCCCTTATCCATTTCAAATTTCTTCTGTCCCCTCACCATCCTCCTCCTCCTCCTCTTTTCTACCTCTTAACCTCCCCGCCATCCACTCCTCTTACAGCCTTAAAAATCGAACTTAAACTTAAAATTCCATAGAGCGATAAACTTGCCTTCATAATTCTTACTGTAGACTAGACAGACAAACGGACTGGTGGAGACGACTACAGTATGGTGGTTGATGATGGGAACTACAGGTGTTTGAACTAGATCGGTGTCACACTCACTCACTCACTCACTCACTCACTCACTCACTCACTCACTCACTCACTCTCTCTCTCTCTATATATATATATATTCTCCTAAACTGTCTATTCCTATACATTGGTAAACCTCCCGAGGCCAGTCATTCCTCCCCCAGTGATAGGATCCAGTAGTCCACCGAGGATCACTATCTAGGGCACGTCCAGGTCACCAGGAGAGAGAGACACACACACACACACACACACACACACACACACACACACACACACACACACACACACACACACACACACACACACCTGACCTCTTACCTTTAGGAATGAGGCTACCAAAATATTCCTGTTTTGATCAGTTGAATATATTGTATACAGTTTATCAGTATATCTTAGTATATTATGATCGGGCTATTCAGTCGACCACAAAGGAAAACAGTGAATGTCTTAAGGAGTTAATAGGTGTTTTTAATTATCTAAGAATATACCTTACCTCACCTGAAGAGAAGAAAGTACGTACGTGTTTGTAAATTAGTAATTGTATAATAAAAAAAAATAAAACTACGTAGATAATGAAGAACTATTTTAATTTTTTTTTTCTGTCGTGAACAATAAGTAAAATGGGTCATATGAATATTAGGCACCCCAGCTTAATTCACCTGAAGATTAAACACCCTAACGATTACGCAACGCTAACCTAACCTAACCTAACCTAATTTAATTTAATCAGTGTGGTGTTCTTTACTCACACACAGTCCCGACCACGTGTACAGCCTCTTCCCACACTTTATTATTACATAGTTGATGGTAAATATTATTGTGGTATTATGACTATATTCAGAAATCATTAAGGATTTTTTTTACCAGTGTATATATGTCGTTTGTCATTACTGTTATACACTGTTAAATATATAATAGGCCTAAAGGTTGATAAATTTAACAGTTTTGATCATATTATTTTATTATGAAATATTGCTTTACACATAAAATAGAATCTATGAATATTTTCACTAATTCTCCATTCTTTTGATAATGTAATTGATTTTAGCTCTTAATAAACTTCTAAGAAAAAAAATATATATTCAGCTAAAACAATACCCACGTAGTGATGTATTACCTCTTATCAGTAAGGATGAAGGTAGCGCCTAGGCCTATATATCGATATATATATATATATATAGGTCTAACACTTCAGAAACAGAATCTATATAATTATCCTATTACCAGATCATATAGTACACAAAGTTAACATATTCTTCAAGATGACACTGAAATATGTGGGTTTTGTTTATAAATTATTAAGTCATCTCTGTGTGATACTTAAGGACGTGAGTTGATTATCTAAGTCCTAGGTGTAGTGTAATCAATTCCTTCACTAAAAATCTCTTGTTAATAGCTGGAAGTATGTTGTGAAGTTCCTCGTTAATGTAATTCAACTCTGATGAAAGAGATCCATTACAGGATTAAATTAACTTAATTAGATCGACAATTAGCGACATTTGGGTGAGCAGCGGCGATAATTTGAACTAAATGAAGAGGTGCTTAAAGGGGGGGCGGGGAAGGTTCAAGCCGGAGGTGTTTTTAGCGTTTAAATTATGGTTCTTACTTCCTCTAGCCCCCCCCCACCCCCCCCACCCCCCCTCTCTCTGACTTCATGACACAGGCAATTGCAGGAACAGACAGATAACAGATAAATAGACAGGAGGCCAATGCAGTATTTTTGTAGATCATAGCCCAAGTTTAGTGCTGGATCAACTGGATGAAAAAAAGGAAGACACTAAAATATGAGAGAGAGAGAGAGAGAGAGAGAGAGAGAGAGAGAGAGAGAGAGAGAGAGAGAGAGAGAGAGAGAGAGAGAGAGAGAGCAAATTCCATGATGTTTTTGTGTGTGTTTTTACGTGGAATATTTTCTCACGTCCTGAACTAAAAACAATGACTGTTTTTTGTTTTTGTTTTTTATTCTTCGTTGGATATCCGACGATAAAACTTTAAAAAAAAGTATGAAAACTCAAATATATTATATACATCAATACGTATATTCATATAACGATAAAAGAAGTATTTAGTACCATATAGATCATCCAGTGAAAAGTCCTTCTAGATGAGACAACACGATTTCGATTCTTATTAATTTTTTTGGCCCTCGAATTTTAACGTCATGGGCCCTTGAACTATTGATTTTAGCCATACACGATAAAAAAATATACCCTCTCAAGGTCATAAAATTCAAGAGCGTGTTCCAGCCTGGAGAAAAAACCCACAGGAGGATAGAGGGAGAGAGGGAGAGAGGGAGGGCCTAGTGGAGACTTGTGTGTGTGTTTCACCTTCAGCTGGGGTCAGGTGGTTGGCGGAGAGGAGGTACTGGGGTAGATGATTGTCGAACAGGAGGTGATGGGGGAAGATGGATGATGGTTTTGGTGACATTAGATGGTGATGCCACAGATGGTAGTCAGACAATAAACAGACATTGGGGTCAGTCATTTTGGAACAGATGGTTACCGGACAGATAAGAGGTCAGAGACGAGGTAGTTAGACAGATGGTAACCGGATATATGGCTGGTAGACATATGGTACACGAACAGACACCAGCTAGATGTACTGTATATATATAAACGAGTATATATGCCAATTGAAATTATACACTGGGACACATGAAAGCCATCACAGGTGGTATTCGGACATTAAGTACCACAGGCATATGGTAGCCGGACTTAATATGGTAATGAAACAGATGCTAGCCGGACTGTATGGGAGTAATCGGAAAGATTGGATCCGTAAAATGCAAGTACCGGACTCCTTTGGTGATGAGGTCCACCTATTCCCCTACCCCACCTAACCCCACATACCCAGCCCCTACCACCAACCCCCTACCCCTCACCCCCACCCTCAACCCCCACCCCCACTCCCTCACCCCCACCCCTCAACCCCCACCCTCTCACCTCACCCCTACCCCTCACCCCCTACCCCCTACTCCCCTAATTCCCTCCTCACCTCCCCTAACCCCTCACTCCCAATCACTCACTACTGTACTACACAGTGAATGGACAGATGGTAACCGAATAGATGGTAGAGAGAGCCAGAGAAATGAATGGACCGATAGATGGCAAGGAGGAATAGAAGCCATCCACCACACACACACACACACACACACACACACACACACACACACACACATATACATACACACACACACACACATATATATACACACACACAGTATCGCTTGTCAGACGTGAGGGAGGGTAGTGTGGCAGGTGGTGGGCGGAGGGGGTGAAGCAGGTATAAGCAGGTCAATCTTAGAGTGACCTGTTGAGCCTTACAATAAGTTTATTATTATCTTTCTTCATTATCTTGGTGTGTGTGTGTGTGTGTGTGTGTGTGTGTGTGTCCTCCATCGTAATGTTTTAATTCCACTCGGCATTTTTATGTGTAATATATAATGTGGGGTTGACGTGCGCTGTCCTACGTGTGTAATTATTTATGCTAAGTTAATACAGAAAAACTGATAAAATAAGTATAGGGTCATACGTGATGGTGATATCGAACCAAACTGGAAATTCTCTGTTTTTCCTGAATCACTTTCGTATTGTTTCGTTGGGAAGTAACATTAGACCTGATACCTCACGGGGATAAGATTCCTTGATTTAAAAGCATGGTAATGATTTTGACACATTTATTGCCTTGAGTATCAGGTTTGCATTAGATTATTCTGTAAAATCATAGTCCTCAAGAGCATGGTAATATATAGACTATGATTTTGTTCAGTTATAATTCATATCCATTCATATACCTCATCTTAAGAAGGAACCGTTCATTAAGAAATACATCTCATTCCTTGGGCCAATGTTTCACTTGGGGTAAATTCTAGTGTTTGTAATGGTTTTGATTTGGTTTGTGTCACTTTTTAATATCTATAACCTTTTATTATATTATTATTATTATTAGTAGTAGTAATAGCAGTAGTAGTAGTAGTACAGTAGTAGTAGTCGTAGTAAAATACATGAGATAGTGATATTCGTATCCCCGCTGGAGATGAGGGGCTGTACGCAGCATCCAATCCCTCCGTGAGCTGTCGTCGATCACGTCCAATACGTTCACGAGGAGGGAGAAGCCCGATAGTTTATCTAGGTAGAAGAAATGAAGGTGTATTTGCGAGGGCTCTTCTTTCTCTCACGGTATTTGCTGGCAAGATTGAATGTTGCTGTTTACAGTTTTTTGTTTCATCGTGGAGGGAAGGAGAGGGTCTGTGTCTTGCTGTGTAAGGTGTTACGTTACGTCCGGTTGTCTGTCATTGTTTATACCCATCGAGAAAGTGTAGTGTTATCTTTTGTATATGAGTGGAATTCATAATGTGATATCATTCTCATAACATCGACTATGATAACTCGACTCTTGAGATGATAAAAAATTATGCTACTGCAGATTCTTTTTTCATTCGGTATAATCCACTTTCTTTGTAGATTATTTAAGTGATATCACTTACGTAAACATGGTGTTGGTTTACTCAGCAGTGTGTGTGTGTGTGTGTGTGTGTGTGTGTGTGTGTGTGTGTGTTGAGTGATGCTGGCGTGCGGCGAACAAGAAGGCCAGGCAAACACTGGAGCTCGGAGCCGACTCCTCTTGACACGGAAGATGGATTGTGTCAGTCGCCTCGATTAAAACTACTACTTCTGCTGCACCTCCCTTCCATGTCTGGTTTATTTTCTTTTATTCTTTTTTTTTTGCCATTCGAAATTACTTCTCTGTTTTGTTGTTAGATGTTTCGTCCATCACCAGTTCAATATTGCTTCTCCGTTCTGCTGTTTGCAACTTTGACTCAGAATGGTATTTTTTTTTTCGCTGTTATTTTTTTTCGTATTTGTTATATAATATATAATTTCCTAACGTTGACACGCTTTATCTTAAACCCTTTGAGGTCGAGAAGGTTAAATTATGGTCTTCATAGGGTTAAACCATCAGCCTCAAAGAGGTAAATCATCATCCTAAAAGAGCTAAACCTTCATCCTCAAAGGTTTAATTAAACCAGCGTCCTCAAAGGGCTAAGCCATCTTCCTCATTAAACCATTGACGTCACAGGGGTAAAAACCATCATTCCCGAAGGGCTAAACCATCGTCCTTAAAGGAGTAATATCTTCGAATATATTGGCATAATATGTAATTTCTCTGACGTTTCGAAGTTTCTAGGTTGAGTGTCAGTGTTAATGAGTCTTTCCTCTTGTTTTCATTTTCTATTTTACACTGGTCACCCGCATGTGATAATTGCTTCTTTTTTTTTTAATCTGTGAAAACTTTGCCTTGAGATCTATTACGGTGTATCAGTTTATCTTATTCTCATAATTTCTAAGACGCTTCACTTTTTCTTTATCTTTTCGTTATTTATCTTGGTGGGGAACTTTACCATATGTTCAGCATAAATCACGAAGTATTTAATATCTTATGAAAAGTTTCCACATGAGCTCAAAACCGGATACCCTCGAAGCGTCGATTTTAATTAAAAGTTTGTGACGCAAAATTCAATTTATAAACCTACACAGTGTGTATCGCAGAAAACAAGCTTAAACACGTCAAATTTTGCCAGTGTTTATCACGGCTCCCTCCAGTGTTGTCGATGGACACCCACCTGGTGAGTGAATATCCAAACGCTAACCTGACCCCCTTCAGGTTACGTTAAAGTATTTAATCATCAGGTGAAATAAGCTATGGTGTCTAATCTTCACGGGATCCGAAAGTTGATATTATCGAGGAGGCATAACTGATGACTGGAAAGCGATTTGAAAAATGAACAAAAAATCATTAGAATTGAAAATATTCTAGAAATTAAACACACAGTATATGTAAATCATGAATACCCCATTAAACGTACAACTAACAAAAATATAATATAAACAAAAATAATCT
The DNA here is from genome assembly GCF_018991925.1 of Homarus americanus. NCBI lineage: Eukaryota > Metazoa > Arthropoda > Malacostraca > Decapoda > Nephropidae > Homarus > Homarus americanus. The sequence goes on from NW_024730668.1 coordinate 2,962,039, forward strand.
GTGTGAACCAAACTACACACCTCATCCACACCCAAAAGAAAGTATACTATTATGTTGGTGCGTCTGTGTATTGTAGATGATGCAAAGTGTAGATAACAGAAGCTGCTTTGTTTAGAAATCGAAAATGATAGATGTTGCATTCATACAACATAGGCGATAAACGATGTAAATTTCGTACAGTAGAAATGTTGGGAGATGAAGCATTTATACAACATACAGTAGGTAATAGACAGTGTGGCATTTATACAACATACAGTAAGTAATAGACAGTGTGGCATTTATACAACATACAGTAAGTAATAGACAGTGTGGCATTTATAGAACCTAAATGAAAACAATGTGTTATTTCTTATTGGAAAGATCCCGCGCTCTAATATCAAACCCAAATACTCAAAGTTCCTTATGTTAATTGTTATCTCCATAACTGGGGACTGAAGGTCACTCATTAGCCGAGTCGAGGCTATGAGACAAAGATAACCCACGATAACACCTTCATAATTCCACATAGATAAGATCATAACGAGATACGGTTGCTGTAATTTAAGTAGTGTGAGTAAAGACAAAAAACAACAATGTACGAATGTTAAAGAATCCCTACCAGGTAGTGAGGGTCTTAGAGATTTGTAAGGTAATTTATCCCCGTAACTGGAGATGGGAGATATCATCTAGGAAACATAAGGTGGAATATCTCTCTCTCTCTCTCACATTTCGACTCGACTTTGGGTGCTGTGGTTTGTGTACATAGTAGGTCGTAGAGATGAGCCAGATAGTTGTGTTCTTTAATATCCACTTACGAGGAAAACAAAAGGACGAGTTTTTTAGGAATCTGAGAGTAGAAGAACTATCCACGCCGTGTGAGGGACCCTGATGACCCGGGGTAGGGAGTTGTTGCGTGACCGAGGTTAACACAGGTCAACACGAACTGTACCATGGGTTGACCTAGGAGGCTGAGGAGGAGGAGGAGAGGAGGAGGGAACTGAGAAAGAGGAGGAGGATGAACAGAAGGAAGAGGAAGAGAAATATTAGCAGGAAGAAGGGGAAGAAAGGAGGAGGAGGAGGAGGAGGAAGCTGAGGAAAAGGAAGGAAAGAAGAGGATGAGGATGAGCAGGGGGAGGATCAGTAGCACCTATACTAGGAAGAACAATAGTAAAGGAAACATTAGGAAGGGTTGAGGAAGGAATGGGTCTTACGTAGCAGGAGGAAGAAAAAACAGGAAGTAAATAGAGTAAAGAGAGAGGTTGTGGAAGCATTCAACTTGGTAGTAAACGAGTAGATGGAAGGAAGGAAACAATAGTGATTATGCTGATGAATAAGGTAGAGGGTTCATATTTGTAGGAGAGAGAGAGAGAGACGGTCGTTCTGTTCCCGGGTAGGAGAGAGGAGTCGGCCATCAGTGTGTAAGGGGAAGCTTTCTGCTCGACTGTAAACTACTGGGATAGCGAGGCAAATGTTTATCACGTTGTCTAGTTTTGATAAATGACCATTTGATGAGCTGGAACGAATGATTGGCAGTGTGTGGAGGAGAGTCTGTGATGCCCTTGACTTCAGCCACCCAACACCGTAGGGGGGGAAGGGCTTATAAAAAAGTGAGAAAGAAAATTGCAGAAAACAAGAATGCATTTTGATTCCATACATATTATCCTTGATCTGATAGTTTGAGTACAGTGGAAAGAGACTTGGTGATCACTTAAGGTTTAAACGAGTATGATGCAAAGCGTTATTCTGTTACAAAATAAATGATAATGAGTTCAGAAAAATCAAAAGTAGAGTCACATGTATGAAGCATAGGTATTGTAAGTTTCATTAGATATAGTCATGTAATAGTTTTTTGTTCTTATTACACAAAATTATAACTAAAAGCATTCTATTGAGTCCAGAAAGTCACGCATCACTAACAGCTTCAAGGAGTAATCTACCTACTAGACTGAAGTGTCCAGATGGTGTCCTCCAAGAACTCAAAAAACTGTATGATATTTACCCGGGAACACTAAGGCCGGGGAGAGCGTACACTGAACACCATGATCCAAAAGTTCATATGTCAACAATGTAGAATCTGAACCCCTGAAAATAAAAAGATCACAATGTTAGCTCAAATTCCAAAAGCCAATTTAGTTTCCATCTAATATATCATAGTTTGGGGGGAGTCACTCAGGTGTATTCTCTCTTATCCACTAAAGAAAACAACATCATACAAACCTTGGGGGATTCTGGACTCTCTGGTCGGACCTGTGATGACTCATGATACGCCAGAGAGTAATAAGTCGCGGGGGGTAGATACCATCACAACACGAGGTCAGAGAGGGAGGGGGAGAGGGTAGAGGGACTTATTAATACCAAGGGCAAGGAGTTTGGAGGGAAGGGGGAAGAGAGAGAATGAGAACAATAGGTTAGGAAGGGTTAGAGATTTGCTACGACATAGATCAGGAGGAAGGGTGGGAGAGAGGTAGGAAAGGAAGGAGGGAGAGAGGAAAGGAAGGAGGAAAATGATTTACACGAGATAATTGTGAGGATCAGTGGTTAGGGAGGTGAGTGTCTCGCTGATGGTGCACTAATCTGTTGATACTTTATGGTGGTAACACAACCAACACCTGGTCATTCATTCCCTTCAGGTGCACCCAGCAGTAGAGGTAGGTAGTTAGTGTAATTATCACCTCGCTTCATTATGGTAAACTAGCCTTAATTATTAGTTCCCTCTCTCTTTCTCTCTTTCTTTATCTCTGTGCCTATTTATCTCTCTATCTTTCTGTTTCTATTATCTCTCTCTCTTTCTTTTCCACAGCATTATAATCAGAAGTTTAAGGGTTATTAGTTTCACACCAAATAAGTCAATAAATGTTTCTCTATATATCACCTTATGTGTTGAGTTATTTAGTGTGTGTGTATCGGCGCCTGACCGGGACAAGTCGACCACTGTGTATACAACATATCATCCGCACAGGTCGATTGACGTATATAAATCATGTTAGCTGAAGAGGTCGATGATGTTTATAAGTCACCAACTAAGCTAGAAAAGTCGAGTAATGTGTTTAATATTTGAATTGTGTGAGTTGTGGGGTTTAATCCCTGTGTATATATATTAATGAGCTGTATGTATGTGTGTATCAGGCGACCTGTGATGTAACGGTTAGCATCCTCGCCTCGCAAGCGAGTCGACCCGATCTCGATCCCCGAGCAGGGTGAAACTATGGGCAAGTTTCCTCACGCCATTTGTCTGTCTACCCAGCAGTAATTTGGAACATGGATGTTAATCGATTTGCGGATCGTATTCCGGGGTAATGGTTAGCCAGGGTAGTTGGCGAGTTGTCCAATCTTCTCGGACTATTCCTTGACACTGTGTCATGCAGCTCGTTAACTTAAGGTGTGGTTGTAGTATTGGCGACTGCCACTTAAACAAATTCACACCTAGGAGGCCCTTGGGCCGGCCATCCTCGATTTCGAGGGGCTTCCATTATTATTATTATTATTATTATTATTATTATTTATGTATGTATGTATGTATGTATGTATGTATGTATGTATGTATGTATGTATGTATGTATGTATGTATGTATGTATGTATGTATGTATGTATGTATGTATGTATGTATGTATGTATGTATGTATGTATGTATGTATGTAAAAAAACATTAATTGGAGAGGTGTACCACGAATATAACCTAACTTAACCAACATGTAAAGTAGAGGGGTCGGTCAATATGTGTACCGTATATCATGCTTATCGACACCTATGGCTGTAAGTGAGTGAGGAAACGTGACATCCGGGATATTGTTTTTCGTGTTAAGATGAGGAAGGAGGAGGAGGAAGGGGGAAGAGAGAAATGGAATAGAAGGAGAAGTGAGTTGGAGGAAAGGAAGGGAACATGATGAGGTAATAACGTGATAGGTTAGGTTAGGTTTTGGTGTTTAATCGTCACGTAAAATAAGCTGGAGTGACTAATCTAAAGGTGATCTGGCTTGTGTTTTTTTGCAGTCCAGGTTGTGATTACATGACGGCTCGTTTATATATATATATATATATATATATATATACACTGCATGTATGAATCATCCCTTTGTATCTCTGTCACACACACACACACACACACACATCAGGGCCGTAAAGAAATATTGAATACCCCTGAAAAAGTTAATCCCTGAATCACGAGTCTCGCAGCCCCAGGGGCACAGAAATTACTGCTTGAAATCATGTATCTCAATTTTTTCCTCTATTTTTTTCTCTATTTATCTCATCCAAATCCCATTAGTAACGCCAGGTAGGAGAGACCCGGCACTCCCACCTTCCTCGTCTAAATGTCAGAGTCCATATTCACCAGTGGACTCATTTTTCATTAAGAATTACATTATCTTCTGTGTGTTTTTCGCTCCGGTAACCCTACTTGACAGCTGGAGCGAGAAGTGTGTGTAGAGCTGTACTGGTAACTTCCCGGTACCTCCCTCATATACTCCTGGTACTTATAATTTAATCTTGCCTCACAACAACAACAACATTCCCAGTACTATCAACACAAGCGACAGGTGAAAACAGCACCGGTCATATTCCCAGCACAGTAAGCGCTCTCTTAATCCCCATGACAGTTAATCCGGTACTACAAGAACAACAAAAACGACAACACACATAAGTTTCAGTACTATCAACACGATCAAGAGGTTTAACGCTGTAACATTACACCAGTCCCACCAACATATCACTTCCACCACCACGACTACCGCCGCTGCTGCCACCATCACCATTACAAACACCACCACCATCATCATCTTATCATCACCATGGCTACCACCTCCACCACCACCATTTCATCACCATTACTAACACCACCACGGCACCACCATACCCACCACCACCACCATCCCATCACCACCACCATCCCATCACAACTACCATCACCAACACCGCCACTAACACCGCCACCATCACCACCACCACCACCACCGTAAGAGCAAGCCAGTCTCTCGCAGATCGCGTTACGTAACCTCAGCGTGGAATGCGGTCCCGCCGGGCACACTGCCTTTGTAATAAGACGATGTACATTATCAATTTTGCAAAGCAGCTAAAATCACGTTCCGGACCAAGCCTCTCCTCCGATGTACGTGGCATAAATGTTAAACCGAGGGTCGTAACGCTGTAGTCTAGGAGGTAATTCAGGTCGTGTGTATGCTGGTGAAGGCGACTTGTTACAGCCGCAGTAGTGCACACACATGAGGAGTGGGGAGGGGGACTCTCCGGGTGTAATTACAAGCCACTACGCTTGTGAATTTGTATATAGAGGTAAACATCGCTGGTGGGCCAAGGGGTGGGGTGAGCGGGTGGCCTCCTTGCAGTTAGTATACTTCCTCTTCGGTCAATGGACCGAGTCCCGCAATGAAAACAGGAGGAACCTGGCAGATTTTTAATCAGACACTTGATAAATTGTGTTTATCATCTTGTGTCCTGAGAACCAATGGCAGCGGTCAACACTTGCCGAATAAGAGTGTATGTTAGTACAGTCGATGATGGGAGGTAATTTCTCACTTGTCTCAGGAGCAAAACAAAGAAACATGCATGCGCACTCATCACACTCCCCAGGAATCGCAATTTAGAGCGCAGTAGTCTTTTTGTTTACATGCTTTGTGTCCCTCAACTTTTTACTGCCTGGGAGAAACCCGCGGGTGGTGAGGGAAGTCGTAAAAACCCAAAAACAATAACTTGCTTCCTCGGCGCCACCTCCAGGTTGCAGTCCCGCCGGCGTCCCTGGAGGGAATTGATACATTTCTTGTCTCCTCCTCGCATCTCCATAAATGGCCACCATCACTCACCAGCGGCCGAGAAGAACCGCTTACATACAGGACGCGAGGGAGGTGATACTGCCGTGTTTCTGAGCACCCCACAAGGTTCCCCATACTATTTAAGGTCCCCGTGTGGGTTGGCTGGAATTTTCGCAATTTGTGAAGGCTTTATTTGAGCATGTGGTTAACGTAGTGTCAAAAATATCCGATTGCTCAAGTGTCTCTACGTGAAGATCTTGCGCTTTTTCATCTTTTGAAGTCTTAACCACCCACCGAGTAAGAATTCCAGGATTGAAAAGAGATACCACGTTCATCTCTCTCTCTCTCTCTCTCTCTCTCTCTCTCTCTCTCTCTCTCTCTCTCTCTCTTTCGTTCCTTCATTCAAAATTATTCACATCCCAAAACTCACCTGACCTTATTTACATATAGAAACTGACATGATATTATACAATTAGCAAGTCAGAACAGGTCATTCGTCAACGAGTCAATCACAGGTACTCGACGCCCCATACCTGTATCGAATATCAAGTGTTGAAGGCTGCAGTGTGCACTTATATAAATTACCGGGTGTTGGTCTCTCTCTGGCTGTGCATCTACGTCGCTTTGAATATTTATTATTTCTTAAAGTTTTTAGATCGCCTGAAGATTAGACATCATAGTTTATTTCACCTAAAGTTTAACGTCTCTAACACTAACCTAACCTAAAGCTAACCTGACCCAAAGCTTACCAAACCTAACCTAACCTAACTGCCATTTTATAAGTGGAATATATAAGTACCATTAGTTGTAAGAACTATTTTTTCTCCGCGAAAATACAAAATTAATTGTAAGTGAATTTAGCAAGTTATTGGTTAAGTTATTGGTTTTTCCTTAAGACACAAAATGCAGACTAGCATTCAATTTATTAGTATACAATTTTGGTTATGTATATTGATATATCATACGAAATTGGTAACTGTAATAAATCTCTTAAATAACTGGTCACTATATTACTAATATCCGTGTGTGTGGTGTGGTGTGTGTGTGTGTGGTGTGTGCGTGTGGTGTGTGTGGTGTGGTGTGGTGTGTGTGGTGTGGTGTGGTGTGTGTGTGTGTGGTGTGGTGTGTGTGTGTGGTGTGTGTGTGGTGTGGTGTGGTGTGTGGAAAGAACGTTCTGATAGCTTGGGCTTAAAAATTGTCTGTTATGGTACACTCTAGTACTAAAGTTGTGCGAAACCTACACTAGTTACCTCTAGCAATGAGGAACAATTTTAACTGCTATTGGGGTACTTAACCTCATTGGGTTTTAAAAGTAACAATTAATTTTATTTTGATCTTGATTTTTAAGCTTATTAAACTTCATATTTTATTTATATCATAGTTTTAATATTAATTTTGTCCTAGAATATACAGACAAGATTAAAGCTATAACACGGGAGAACATTTTGAACACCACATGTAACACTCTCGAAACCTTACTAAGAATTACTATATAAGTTTAAATAATTCATTGGGTCATATTTCCTAGAACGAACAACTTTCACAAATTAAAATAAATTCTTGTTGCATTGGGTCTCGTATTTACTCCCGTCTGTACACCTAACTGCCTCAGTACTCATAGACTCTTCCTTTGTTTCTCAGTAATTAATGAAGACTTGGACTGTGTGCTGACTAGTTTATTCCCTACACAGATGATCGAACCGATCATAGTAGAGAAAGGAGAGAGAGAGAGAGAGAGAGATTGCATATTTCACTACACACATTAACATACAGACACTGATCATTCATTAAAAGCAAAGTGATTATGCGTCAAGTTACATAAGCATTGGCGTGAATGGAACATTGCCGGTGTAAGAATAATAAGGAGTGGTTAGTGAGCATTGGGTTTAGAAAAAAAATATGTAAGGTTTTACATTAAAGTAAATACCGACTAGAATTCCAACCTGGCACACCTAAACCAACACACACACACACACACACACATTGAAAAGGGGAAAAAAATCCGGCTTTTTCCCTTGCAAGTTTTTAAGTAATTTCACATTAGTAATAAAATTTTACGCGACCGCCTAGGCTTTCAGAATGCTCTTAAAAATCATCTTTTTGCTAAAACACGTCCGTCCGTTTGACAATTTGGTGAATGTTGTCGTTTATTACTCTTTAGGAACGTCGCTGTTTTACAAGCCTTTGACGATGATAAATTTGGCGTCTAAATAAGAAAGGTTAAAACAAGTGAGAAATGCTAACAAAGGGCTAAGGCTGGTCAGAAAGGTAAGACTATTGAGAAATAATTTTAAAAAGTCTAAAACACGAGAGAAATTTAAAAAAATGCTAAAACAAATTAAAAATATACATGAAGGCTAAAAAAGATAACTGTTTATAATAAGCTAAAGCAGAGGCGAGACAGGCGAAAAATGGTAAAATACGTCAGATCGTGAAGAAAACGTTAATTCAGGTGTCGGGTTCTTGAAGGCTGGCTAGTACAGGTCAGAAGGCTACTATAAAAGAACAGACCACAAAAAGATGGCCAAGCGCAGACGAAAAAGCTAAAACAAGTTATCTAGAACTGGTTATTAGATCAGTAATGGCTGGCTAGTACAGGTGTTTCGGCTTATAATGGATGAGTAGCGCAGTCGAGAAAACTAATCAAGGCTGACTGTTACAGGTTAAAAAATCTAATAAAGGCTGGCTATTACAGGTGAGAAACCTAATCAAGGCTGGCTATTACAGGTGAGAAACCTAATAAAGGCTGTCTGTTACAGGTTAAAAACCTAATAAAAATTGTCTGTTACAGGTGAGAAACCTAATCAAGGCTGGCTATTACAGGTGAAAACCTAATCAAGGCTGGCTATTACAGGTGAGAAGCCTAATCAAGGCTGGCTGTTACAGGTTAAAAACCTAATAAAGGCTGTCTGCTACAGGTCAAAACCTAATAAAGGCTGGCTATTACAGGTGAGAAGCCTAATCAAGGCTGGTAATTACAGGTGAAAAAGCTAATCAATGTTGGCCGTCACAGGTGTGACGGCTAAAAAGCATAGATGGATATAAGATAAATGGAATATTGGTGGTAAGTGTGAGCTGTAGTTGTGGTAGTAGATGTGAGCTGTTAGTTGTGGTTGTAGGTGTGGACTGCAGTTGTGGTTGTACAGGTAGGTATAGACTGGAGGTGTTCCCATGTGGAGGAAACGGGGTGGGTGGACCAGGTGGGTGTTTGGATGACAGGTCACACTGCACCCACTAGTGACAGGGGAGGCTAAGGGGTGGAGGGGAGGGAAGGGGGGCGAGCGTTGGCGCAAGGGAAATAAAGGGAGGCGAGTAGTGGAAGGAGTGAGAAGGGGAGGGAGAGTAGAGAAAGAAGGGGTTTAACAGATCAGAGTAAGTGGAGGGAGTGATTAAAGAAAGGGGTAAAATGGGGAGTAGAGGAGTGGGAGGAGAGCAGGGGGTAGAGCAGGCAGAGGAGAGGGGTGAGTAGTGGGCAAAGGGGGGAAGAGTAGAAGGTAGAGGGGGCAGAAGAGAGAGGGAGAGGAGGGGATTAGAGTAGGGGTTTGAGGAGGGGGAGGAGAGTAGGGGGGCAGAGGAGGAGGGGGGAAAATCGAGGGTAGAGGGCGGGGCTGGGACCTGAAAAACTCGTTAAGTCCACACGATCACTGGACCATGCACGCTATGTGGCCGTCGGTGATGATGTGATGGTGGTCTTGTGATGGTGTGATAGTTGTGTTGTGGTGGCAGTGTTATGGTGGTGATGATGTGGTGGTGGTCTTGTGATGGTGTGATAGTTGTGTTGTGGTGGTAGTGTTATGGTGGTGGTGATGTGGTGGTGGTGGTGTTGTGATGGTTGTGTTGTGGTGCTGATGTTATGGTGGTGTTATAGTGGTGTTGCTGTGATGTTCTGATGGTTGTGGTGTTGTTGCTGTGATGGTGGTACTGAGGTGACGGTATTGTGATGATGGTGTTAGTGGTGGTACTGCTATCCTCGGCAATGGTGTTAATGTCATTGGTTTTAATATAATTGTGTCAATAATAATGTTGATAGTGAATAAGACGGAAATGAGTAAGTTACTGTTTGTGTGTTTATTGATGTTTATCGATGTTATTGATGTAATTGATGCTATTAATCCTTATTGCTGTTTATTGGTGTTGTTGATGTCATTGATGCTTATTGGTGTTTTGATGCTTATTGGTGTCATTGATGTTATTAATGCTTATTGATGTTTTGATGCTTATTGGTGTTATTGATGCTTATTGATGCTTATAGATGTTATTCATGTTTTATTGATGTTATTCATGTTTATTGATGTTGATGTTAGCGGATAAGGTTTCTGTCGCTACTGTTGTGATTGTTACCACTGATCACTAGGGAATGGGGTCACCGACTGTACCTGCATTAGCGACCCAATGGCATCTCTCTATGGCTTGCAACTGAGGCCTAGGGTCAGTTTATTAACAAGGCAGCTGATTGGTTGACAACGGAAACCCGACGAATCACTACAGTTGTTTAGTATTTAATCTATCGTATTTATAGTCTTATAGTTTGAGGGATAATATATTTTATGTGTTGATTCCTTATAATTTCCGTATTCGAGGAACTATAAATTACTGTGTGTGTGTGTGTGTGTGTGGCAACAAGAACTATAAATGGTCACACTGGCGGTCACTCTCAAGACGTGATATCAGTTCTGATTTGAGCCAGTTCTTGCCGCCTCTTTTTCTGGTCCTCATCTTGATAGTTTTAATTGGGTCGGTCTTGTTCTACATGTGATTTTTAGGTTGAAAAAATTATCAAATATCACTTAAAATTTTATTAGATAGTTGTATATAACTTTTAACTCCTGTCTCATAGGTTCAGTGATTTTGTTGGTACTTGCAATAAAAATATAAAAGATAAAGAAAAAACAAGTAAATATATATATATATATATATATATATATATATATATATATATATATATATATATATATATATATATATATATATATATATATATATATATATATATATATATATATATATATATATATATTATATGGGCAGCCCATTTAGTTAGTGGACCTCATAAGTGACCCTCCCTCATCTTAGTGGGCCACAGTGACCCTCCATCATCTCAGTGAACCATATGAGTGACCCTCATCTCAGTGGACCACCTAAGTGACCCTCCCTCATCTCAGTGGACCACCTAAGTGACCCTCCCTCATCTCATTAGGCCACGGGTGTTGTTAACAAGGTGTGTGTGGGGGGGGGGGTGTAATAAAATATTTATACAAGGGGTACCCGACTTACGAACTCCCGCCGATACTAACGGTGTTAATTTTGAAATTGACGGTATTTTATTCACCTGATGACTTATTTTTCAATTTAATTTACTGTATTTTGTCATTCTATTTCTTCCTTTCTCTTAAATTAAGTGATTTTAGATGTATAAAAGGACTTAGGCTATGATATAGTGGGATTTTAAACATTGTTCTGTAAGTACGATTTGCACAGAGCATGTGTTCCGACTTACATACAAATCCGACTTAAGAACGTCCTCAAGAACAGAACCCTTCATTTTTATATTATATAAATATACAAATTCCAAGCCCTCCAAATTTGCAACATTCACATCTTCTAGATGCGGGTGTGAATATTTGTGGATGCTCTGCGGATACTGATATGTAGGTGGATGTGATATCCATCACTATTTGGCATCACTCATTTTAGAGAAAATATCGTAGAAAAATATTCTTAATTAAGCGAATAAGAATTACAGCACCAGATTATTGTCAGTGTAGGGTTGTGATTGAGTTACTCTTTGGGGTTGTTGCCATTATGACTTCTTGTACTTCTCTGTGTCAAGTTATATCGAGGAGCTGTACTGATCCTTGATGAGGGATGGAGGTATCTAACATCTCTTTTGTTACTGTTTATAGAATTTTGGCTTCAATATCAACAAAGTTGTTTAAGATTAAAGTAATGAAACCAGAACTGTGGCCTCATTCACGAATATTGTTTCAGGCAGGATCCCAAGACATGACGGATAATGCTAAGGCTTCCTCTACCACCAGGGCAAGGTGAGTACCACTTCTGCTGTTCTTTTGTATCACATGATGGATTTTTTTATCATTATTATTTTTTTTACGCTTAAAACAAAGTTAGTATCATGGTTGATCCTGTTAGTTGAAGAGTACAATTGTTGGTTAAGGTTAAAGAGGGGGTCACCACCATTTTTTTTTGGGGGGGGGGGTGAAGAATCTTTTCGGCTCCTTTTGTTGTATAGAAAGAAATAATGAAGGAATGTGAAATATATAGTTTTCCTTCAAAGCATTATGATCTCGACATCAAAACTCCTCAGGAAGGCTGAAGGTTTGAACCACTAATAATGACAGACAACACGAACCAACTAAACCAAATTTAATGATCTTGATATCGTTAGATTTGGTTGGTTTCTATCACCATTTATCGTAGCCCCACAAACTGTTGCCGTTTCGTAAGAACACTTCTAAGGGCACTACTGTAGGTTTATAGTATTACAGAATGGATATAGAATCCCTAGAAAGAACTCAGAGGAGAATGACAAGACTAATCCCGGTCATTAGGAACCTTGGGTATAGAGACAGGTTAAAGCATCTTAATTTGCACTCCCTCGAGAGACGTAGAGTGAGGATTGATATAATAGAGGTGTATGAATGAAAGTCGGGGATAAGCAAGGGTGACATTACAAAGGTACTCAAACTATCCAACCAAGAGCAAACTCGTAGCAATGGGTTTAAATTAGACAAATTTAGATTTAGGCGCGTAATTGGTAAACATTGATTTGGAAATAGAGTAATGGATGAATTGAACAAGTTACCAAACATCATCATTAACTCGAATACGCTGGGTAGCTTCAAACATAGGTTGGATGGATATATGAGCAATAGGGGTTTGGTGCAAATGGGACTGCCCAGTATGGGCCAATAGGCCCGTTGCAGTCGCCTCCATTCTTATGTTCTTATGTACTTGAATGTCGTGTTTTTCTCTTCGAATGAAATATATCGTGGTAAAATTTGGTGCTACCTGGCAGGTACGAATTGTTCCCCAACGTTGTCTTGTTCACCATAGGCTCTTCAGTTTTCATGGCCACAACCAAAGAAGAAAATTTAAAATTAGTTGTTGTTTTTTTACTGGCATTTGGCAGCACATAGCTGCATCCTCTTCAATCTGTTGATTTTGTTTACCGCCTATGGGCAGAAAACACGTAAACTTGCTGGTGAAAATTATACTTATTACCCCAGGGATATTTACATTAAAAAAGTTTCTGGGTAGACAAAGGCTCTTGAAACTTTTGGATAGGTCACTTGTTCACCCTCAGGGCACCCCTAGTTCACCCATTTTTTTATTACTTAAGTTTACAGTTTGGCAAAGTGAAGATGGTCGAGTGCAGCGTCGGCCAAACTGTCCCTTGGTGTACCTAAAACAGGTTTAGTTTAAAATATGCTGTATTCCTACTGGCCGTAACGGTCCTTGGGGCGTACGGAATTCATTTGCATAGACTGTGGCGTCTAGATGGCAAGCAAGAAGTGTTTCTACTGAGTCAGTTTCTACACATTATCTATGATGATTGATAAGAGAAAAAGTGACTATAAACTTATTTCTACGACAATATTATACCAGGTTATTATAAAGATTATATATGTTTACGTCTCCGCGACCAATATTTACTGTTAAACATCATTAAGTTTAATGATAGGGTTCCATGTCTTAACGAATGTTCACGTGACCAAGATGAAGTAAAATTTGTAAATGCGGTTTTAAAATAGACATTAATAGTCTCAAATAACTTAATAATTTGTAACACGCATTTGCACATGGCGGTGTCAAGGAACCAAGGTGAAGAGACCCTTTATTATCAGCCGTGGAAGTGTGGACTAACATCTCGTATGATGATGCTCTGAGACGCAGCACGTGTTGGCTGTTCGATGATGTTTTAACTTAGAAGAAGAAAAAAATATAGACGGAGAAGAATAATGACGAATCAGAGCAGAATTGTATATCTGGTGTAACAGTTATGACTACAATTACAGGTTAGAATTAATTTTTGCGGGTTACGGAATTTACAGTCGACCTAGATATTAACTCCAGCTGTTCACCTTCCTTGTCTTGTAAGCACTTTCTTAAAAAGCATAACTGGTAATGTGCCATTTTAATGGTTTCATGGTAGGTGTTATTCATTGCACACTGTACCAACAGAAGACCATAAATCCACATGGTGCATTTATTATCGCCCTATCATCCAGTCCTCAGTTTTGGCCGCCTGGTGCACCAAACCTCTCACTACACCAAGGCTGGTGGCGGCGTGCCATATGTGGGTTCACACCACCACAATGAAATGTATAAATTCACCTTAAAAGACGTGATCCTCTTCTTTTAGTAAAAACAGGGAGTGAAGCAGTTCCATACATTGCGCCGCTGGGTGAGATTTGGCTGGTGGTGGACGATAAGATTTCACTTGGGTCGTATTTGTCTGTTGTATCTCGTGCACGAGGAGCTTTTATTGCGCTTTTCAGTTGAGAAATGAGCACCTTGCATGTTACATTATATTTTTTCATGTAATATAGATGCACGCACAAGCATATTATTGACATCCCTGTAAAACATATTTATATTAATTACTATGTTGTCATGATGATTGGGTTGGTGTAATGGCGTGGCGTCTGGACTAGTGATAACTGAAGGGTGAGCGAATGAGCCCAAGAATCGCGGACCAGGATCAGGTTGGATTGGGTTGGTGTGTGTGGTAGGTGATCCTGGTAAGCGAGGATTGGTGACTTTCGAAGGTGGGCGGATGGCGCCATCCGCCAGGTGCCTACAGCAGATGCCAAGAACCACCGACTGGGAAAGGTGTGTAATCCCCATCCCATTACACCACCCTACCTAACCCATCACCCCCATCACCCTCTCATGCCTTCCTTACCCTCTCACCCCTCACTCACCTTCTGTCTTCCCTCCCATCCCTCCCTCCGTCCTCTCGCCATCTCCCTCAACCTCTCTCATCCCCACCCTCACACTCCCCCCCCCTCGCCACCTCCTCGCCACCATCTTATCCTCCTCACCTTCTCATCCTCCCCTCACCTCGCCCTCCTCACCCTCTCGCCCTGCCTTAACCCCACCATCCTCTCCAGTCACCCCTCCCTAACCCATCCCTCACCTTCTCACCCTCCCCCTCACCTTCTCACCCCCTTCCTCCTCCTTTCATCCCCCATCTCCTTCACCCTCTCCCTCATCATTTCACTCCTCCCTTAGCCATCATCCTTTCACGCCTCTCACCCTCTCGCTCATGAATGCTTCGGATTCAAGAGTCGATAATCTTTGTGTTCGCACCTCACGCAGAGGATGGATTGACAATGCTGACTGTACCAGTCGGAAATATCCTCAACTGTACACTAGCATACCTGGATATGGTATAGGTATTTTGAAACCTTTTTAACATTAAGAGGGATAAATAGATGTTATTTCACCATGTAACAGTATTAGTCACGTCTGGTTTATCAAGATTGGCAATAAATAGTTTTGGTAGTCAGTGAGGCAAGAGAAACATAGTTCACATATGACTTTTTTGATATAATAAGGACAGGTAGACACACCACAGCCAACAGGAAGTGAAATAGAACGAAAGAGATGAAACAAAATTCGGTGTACCTTTTTGTCTCGAGCGGAAGTGATGGTAGTGTCGCCTCTGTCAGCCTGTCCTTACAGCTTCAGGCAGGTCTTGGTCCTCCTTCAGCCCCTCCCACGGTCCATGCTGCTGGCCACATGCGATCACTGTGCTGACTGATTCGGGAAATGGAATCTTTGGTTACATTTACACCTCTGTTTGGTAATAGTTTTGTCTTCCCTTCTGAAGAAATTGTGGGGTAGGCTATTAGTGTTCCATGCAGCAACATCAAGGTCAAAGTTGATAATCATGTCCTATGGTCGAGAATCTTTACTCTATCTGTTAATGAGATTTCGGCATATAACAGAAGATAATGCAGTCAAGTGGAGAAGTCTAACAAAAGAAGATAAACAGAACAACGATAAAACAGAGGAGGAGAGTTAGTGATGGTGTTCTAATATTGGCCTGTGTCTGTGCTCCAACAAGTATGGTCTTTAAGTACATACACCAGATCAATTTATACTCTTATCAACAATTCTTAAAACTATCCGAAAAACAAGAGGAAAACCTTAATTAAAACTCCCAAAGGATGACAAAAAAAAAATTATATGGCGATCACTAAGCGGCATCACGCAACAAAACAAATCCGACACCTTCCTGACGATGGGTTTTACGACAGCCAGAGTTGACGGCCCATCATCCTTGAGTGCTCCAGGGATAGTAATTACAGCCAGGCTCCTACAGGAAGTCAGTCGACATAATAATAATGAATTTGGGAAACGTGACACAGTACAAATTGGTATGGGATAAAAAGGCCTCGACTTTAATCAACAGTAGAATTTGGGGTCGCCATACCTCGGTAAATTTGGTGGAATTACGGTCTGGGCTAAATGAAATACAAACAGGAATAAGTAACTCAGGTAGCGTTATATATAAAGCAATTATTCCAGTAAAAAAAAAGTAGAGATATATTAAAGTTGATGTCTTTGTGGGGTCGATGTTGGAAATATAAATTATTATTGGTAATTGTTGATGGATTACTGTATTTACTAACCTTATTACGTGATTAAAGGCATTAGCTGTTGCAGCGCAGTAATACCATTATAACATTAACAACATCAGTGCTGGAGTTACACTACATGTAGTCTATGTCTCGCCAGTACCGAGAAATTTGAAGGCACAGAGAAGAACGTAACTTGGTATGAAGATATAAGACTTTGTGTTAGTAGAGACTGTTTGTCGGCCGCTTAAAAACACACACACACACACACACACACACACACACACAGTATCCTCCCAGGTAGAGAGGGAGAAAGCAGGAGCTAAAACTATAATATCAGCTCGTAAAATCCTAGTGGAATTAAACTTTACGACACCCAGTAACAAAAAGATATGTTTACAAAAAAATATATAACCCCCTTCGTAGTGTTATTTGAGTTAATAGGTTGTAGATAAAAGGAACAGTGATTGTTTTGTCCTCTTTGGCTTGTTAGGTTGGGTTATGTGGTCAATATCAATAAAGGTTAAGTATTTAATGTAGCCAGATTGGATCACATGAAGATAAGACCCCAGCATATTTCACCTGGACGGGGTGGGGGAGTTAGGTTAGGTTGGGTTGGGTTAATTTAGTTACTTAGGTCAGGTTGTGTTAGATGAAATAAAATGGTAGGCTAATTTTTACGTGATCCGGCAGTTTATAGAATAAGTTAATGTGAGGGAGAGCGTCTTTAGGGTGACGTGATAATGAGTTGCAGTGTGATACAAGGAACGTGTTAGGAGTTATTTTATACTGAATAATTCGATTGGAAACGTGAACCAGAGAGTAACTTTACGACTTGTAACCTAACCTAAACTAATCTAGCCTAACTTAATTTAACCTAACGTAACTTCACGAACTTTAACCTAATTTAACCTAACCTAACTTAAATTCACTTAAATGAGAACAAACCTAAACTAAGCAATGCTACTCTCAACTAAACTAACGTAAAATAAACTAACCTAACTTAACCTAAACTATACTCAACTAATGTAAACTAGATAACGTAACTTTAACCATTAAAACAAAACCTCCGGCTAATGTAAGTTTGACAGCTACTTAAAAAAGATAGATAAACTTATTTGAATTCAGTTTCACTTCTTTCCACACTAAAATATCCTTAAATTAATATTCATCAACTCTTCGCTTTGATCAGAATTTGGCGTAAGAAAGAATATCAAGGAAACTGAAATTAATTAAAAGACACAAATATAAGAAAAATTAATTCTACGCATATATAGAACCTTTATTAAATAGGTAGGCGAGGTTGGTTGTGTCAGAGTGGGGTGCCATTCTCCCGGACCCTGTGTGGCACTGTGTCAAGCCCAGCTCCCATTTTCCAATTACTGATAATGGAAAGGCGATTTTGGGGAAAAAGTTGGGGCCAAATCCTCTTGAAAATAACGATGGAATAAATCGTGACGTTTCTTTTCTTTGCCTCTTCACAAAGGATCGTAAATACTGTAGAGCTTTCCAAATCATCATCACCATCATCTGACGTCACATAGGGTCGGGAGAAGGGGAGTGGGGGATGGGATGTGGGAGATAGGGGGTAAGGTGGTGGTGGGGATAGAAAAGGGTGGGTGATGGGGTGTGATAGATAGGGGGTATGATGGGGGGTGGGGTGGGGTGGGTCGTCATGTGGTGAATTAGGGGTGGGAGTCTGGCAGTGGGCTGTGATTGGCTGGTTGAAGAGTCCCTTTACTGCTGCCTGAGACGAACTCCAAATTTGCACACGCATATTTATTCTTCATGTTATAGAAAAAAAATTATAGTAATCCTTTGTCTTTAATCTGTCGTAGTCTAATAATCCGAATATTATACTTATGTGTCAATTAATTACCTAGTAAACGTAAAATGTATTGTCTTGGTTGTGCGACTGTCTGACTAACTGTGTGTTGGTGATAACGTCTGAAAAACAACTTGGTAACTGAGAGAGCCTTTTGTATGTACAGTACTCTTGGCTGACCACCGGGCTCAGAACCTTACGTAAAGGTGGCCCGGCCCAGCAAGCACGCCAGAGCCACCGGGAATGGGGTCAAGAGGTCATATTAGGGATTCACACGCACACTCAGGTCGTTCGACCTGTGCCCGGGGGGAGGGGGGGCTAATTCCCGTAAAACACACACACACACACACACACACACACACACACACACACACACACACACACACGTGCGCCAGCTTTACTGTTCATAAACTCTTGAAACTAAAAGTAATATCTAGAAACTTCTTTCGAGTTTCCTTTCTTCCCACGACTCCCATTATAAAAGGATATATATATATATATATATATATATATATATATATATATATATATATATATATATATATATATATATATATATATATATATATATATATATATATCATGTAAATCACAATGAAAACGTGGATAAGATAAATCTTGATAAAATCACACGGGAAATGGAAACAACAGGTACCTTAGCTTTCGTCTTTATTCAAGACATCTTCAGAGGCAACTGAGTTAAAGAATGTGTGAATATATATATATATATATATATATATATATATATATATATATATATATATATATATATATATATATATATATATATATATATATATATATATATATATATATATATATATATATATATATATATATATATATATATATATATATATATATATATATATATATATATATATATATATATATATATGAAACACCTGCATGGAATAACAGAACCTTTTAGAAAGTATTGATGGAGGGGAGAAATAAGGCGGGAGTTATCACCGCCACAGTTACTTTTATGTATTTATTAGCATTATTATTTTTGTGACAACCGCATTTAGAAAGTTAGCTAAACACAAGATACATAAGTGATCAATATTTTGACTTATCGCCTGAACCAATGTTTTTTTTTCGATGTAATTATTTTACAAAAGTTTATATTAGTTTATTTCGTAAATGATTGTACTGTACTATTTTTATTTCGTGTCCGACCCTTATGGATTTACCACAGACACCTGGTATGTGTGAATCCGTCCTTATTGTTCTAAGTACTTCTGTGTTCCCTGTATATCACCACCAACTCCACCAACATCACCATCTCCAACACCATCACCATCACCATCTCCATCTCCACCACCTCCACCATTACCACCATGGCCATCTCTACCACCACCAATCAGTACCTCCGCTACCATTACGTACCGTTTGCCCAAGCGACCCTGTATAATCCACACTGACAAGATGATGTATTGTCTGTGCCCTAGATCATCGTCTCTACTTCTGTCCTCTCTATCTTCCTCCCCACCATTATTACATCTTCCTCCGTTCCCTCGCCCTACTTCCAGCCGTTTCCTGCCTGCGCTTGAGCCCCTTTGCCACAAGAACATTAACTGTAATTTAATTTTATCTACAACCCAAGTCAAACCATTTACTGTACTACTCTCTACGTCCTCCGCCTTCCCAGTACTACCACTACCTTATGTTCTAGTACCTGTAACCTACTACCAGTACCAAAGAACCACCAATATCACCACCCACCAGCACCATCGGACCACCACCACTACCATCGAACCACCACCACTACCATCGAACCACCACCATATAACCACTCTACATAGCAACATCAACTACTGTCTTGTTATCTGCGTCCAGGATCACACCATTTACCATGTGTCCGTCTTTGTCTCCAATACCACAACGATTATCCTGCTCTAGTTCCTACCATCCCCCCTGTACCACCACCAGTACCCCTCCACCACCACCCGACGACTCCACCGCAACAGGAAGTGTGAGGTCACCCCCTACTGGACAACAAGACTCCATAATTTCCCCAACAGGTTGTTCTGGTCTTCCCGGCGTGCTGGCCCCCGACACCCGCTTCATTCTACCCTTGAGACCAATTAGAGGTGACCTCCGACGGGATCCCTGAGCTGGGGAGAGTGACGCAGCAGGAGACGGGAGGAGGGAAGCTTGGTGAGGACAAGGATACACGACTGCTCAGGCTGCTGCAGGACTCCCGTGGTAACAGGATGCCGGGAGGAGAATGATGGAGCACAATCCTACCTTCTAGCCCCCCCCCCCCTTCCCGCTCTCCACCCTACTGACGCCTTCCCCCCGAAAACCTGCTTTCTGGCCTGCTGTCATCCTACACACGTCTGACTCCTGCCATCCTACACACGTCTGACTCCTGCCATCCTACACATCCCAGCTCCTGCCATCCTACACATCTGACTCCTGTATCCTACACGTCCAGCTCCTGCCATCCTACACGTCTGACTCCTGCCATCACACATCCCAGCCTGCCTGCCATCCCTACACCGTCTGACTCCTGCCATCCTGCACGTAAAGCTCCTGCCCATCTACACACGTCAGCTCTGCTGTCCTACACGTCCTGGCTCTGCCATCCTACACTCCCAGCCTCCTGCCATCTCACAC
Source organism: Homarus americanus (assembly GCF_018991925.1). Classification (NCBI taxonomy): domain Eukaryota; kingdom Metazoa; phylum Arthropoda; class Malacostraca; order Decapoda; family Nephropidae; genus Homarus; species Homarus americanus. The sequence continues at coordinate 2,982,838 of NW_024730668.1, forward strand.
GTCTGACTCCTGCCATCCTACACACCTGATTCGCCCATCCACACTCTGACTCCTGCCATCCCCTACACACTCTGACTCCCTGCCATCCCTACATCCCGCTCACCATCTGCACATCCCAGCCTCTGTCCACCCCGTCTGACTCCTTGCCATCCTGCACATCCCCAGCTCCTGCCATCTGCCCAGCTCCTGCCATCCCTACACACGTCTCCCCAGCTCCTGCCATCTCCCCACACATCGCTCCTGCCATCCTACACATCACAACTCCTGCCATCCCTACACACGTCTAGCTCTACCATCTCAGCTCCTGCATCCTACATCTGGCTCTGCCATCCCTACACATCCCAGCCTCCTGCCATCCTGCTCCTGCCATCCTGCATCTGGCTCACCTCCCACGTCTGACTCCTGCCATCCTACCACCATCCCAGCTCCTGCCTCCTACATCCCCAGCTCCTGCCTCCTACACGCCGCTCCTGCCATCACACACATCCCAGCTCACACATCTGCACGTCTGGCTCTTGTCACCCACGTCAGCTCTGCCATCCCCACATCCTGACTCCTGCCATCCTACACACGTCTGACTCATGCCATCCTACACACGTCTGACTCCTGCCATCCTACACACGTCTGACTCCTGCCATCCTACACACGTCTGACTCCTGCCATCCTACACACGTCTGACTGTTGATCATAATAAAAACTCGCCCTTTCTAGACTGAATCTTTTCTTCCTGGAAACAATCTTCCTCTGTAAAGTCATCTCACTTTTCTGAACGAAACGCCCTTCTGTGACAAGGATCATTTCTTTCGGGCCAAAATCTTCATGGACAAAACCCTTAACAGTAAGATGCAATCCTCCCCTTGCGGATCAAATCTTCACCTCCAAATAGAGTCTGTATCATCTTAAACATCCCACATCATGAACCACATCCTCCTCCATCCTGGACATACCTGGTCCATCTTTCATCCTGAAGAAGTTTAGGCGAGTCATTCCTCCAATCAGTTAATTTCCCCAGTGATGCATTCTTGTTATATTATTGCTAACATTAATATATTCATACCAGACTGAGAATATACTTATGGCATACTAGTTTTAATGTTTCCGTGTCGTGTTAACTTGGATTTACTCACGATATATCCGCGTGAATTATAGCTAAATATACTAAGTGAGGTCCTCAACTTTTCTATACGGTTCTCTAACATACAATTAATTTCACAAACTTTAGCGTGCTAGCGGAACCACAACCATCACAGGTCAGTAAAATATTCACCACCAGATATTAATTGACTTTACCGCTCGATGTTGGACACACACACGAGGGTGTCATACCACCATCGTACATCTTATTTACATTGTCGAAAGTATTACCAACAGCTTTATGAACTACGTCACCAGCCGGAAGATCAAGTTTTTAAAATGTTAATCCCTTGAGTACGATGAAATAATTCCTTGAGTACGATGTCAACCCCTAGAGTATGATGATATAATTCCTTGAGTACGATAACAATCCCTTGAGCACGATGACAATCCCTAGAGTATGATGCTATAATTCCTTGAGTACGATGACAACCCCTCAAGTCTGATGATTTAACCCCCTTGAGTACGAGGACTTGTTGACTTAGGGGTCTATGTCATCGTATTCAAGAGGTTAAGGGGTGTTTATTTTGTGGTACCGAGTCTTACCAGTGTCCTTGCAGTCGTCGTCTCTCTCCACCTGGCCCTCAAACTAATCAGAGTTGAGTGCCGTTTGTTCTGTGTTTACTGTGTATTAATTTTATTATTAATTTTTAGTCTTGTAATGTTTTGGAAAACGTTTGCTTGTTTTAAGGTATTGAAAAAAAATCACATATATTTAATTAATTTATTCAGCTGTTTATTGAATGAAAAACCTAAAGATCGACCTTATGTTTTTGTTTTTATCGTAGTGATGAGAAACGAAGTAGTTACAAAATAAATAATTTAAAATCACAATAGTTAAATAAAATCGAGGAAAAAAGTTAGCTATTATATATGTTGTTTCAAAAGGTTAATTAAAACACCTTAGACTCAAGACAAGAAAAAAAAAAAAGAAGGGAAACACAACACAATCTCATGACATCGACCAAAAACAACAAAGGCTTGAATACCAACATAGATTGCTGTCATTAGAGAGAGACTGATGGCTGGCTGGCGTGGGATCGACGGTCTTAAACTTACGTAGTCTATAATTATCGATACGGAATATTAAATCATTGAGCTAGTTGCTTCACAAGATCAATGTCACGATTCAGCTGATAAGTTATGAGAATCGATAATACTCTTTTCATCGACTGTTTACTCTTTTTTTTTTCTTTTATTTATTGTCAACCTTTTCACGTTGGTATTTTGTAATTTCATTGAAATTATTTGGCTAAGTTATGAATGGTATCAATTGGGCCAGTTATATATGGTCTTGTAACGTCCCATGGTGGTGGTGAAAAGGAAGGAAGTCGGAAGGTGGGTGAGTGGGAGGGAGGGAGGGAGGATGAAGGAAGGGAAGAAGGAGGGAGGAAGAAATTGTGAAAAGGAGGGAGGAAGGGATGGTAAGAGGGAAGAGAAAGGAGGAAGGAAGGAAGAAAAGATGAGAGAGTTAGAGGGAGGGAAGGAGTAAGAGAATAAAGAAGGAATGAAGGAGTTCTTACATATGCATAAGTGTGGGTGTGTGTGTGTGTGTGTGTACGTACGTGACTGATCAACTGGAATCTGCCAATTTCTTCCATGTCGTTTGCCAGGGAGCTTCAGGCCGTATATAACGCCAGAGCTTCTTCCCCTAAATCAGGTGACCTCGACAGAGAAGGAACCATAATGTATTGGGTTTAGGAAGGTAATAAACTTGTCGACTGCTGCAATTATTGGTGTGGTCCTGGCTGACTGGGTGACTGCGTAACTGAGCGGTCCAGGGTGATTGAGCGGTCCTGGCTGACTGGGTGACTGGGCGGTCCTGGCTGACTGGGTGACTGAGCGGTCTGGGCTGACTGGGTGACTGAAGGGTCACGGCTGAATGGTGATTGTACTCTACATGTCCCTTGATTAAACTACGGACTGACATGAGTCGTAAGCATTTTGGTGCGTCGATGGCGGTGGTGTACACGGGGAGGCATTTGGGAAGGTGGCAGCATGACCCACCACGGTGGACTGGAGTCAGAAGACCAGTGTGGGAGAGAAACAGCGATATACACACTGAAGAACGTAAACAATAAATAATTAGTTGACGACAATATTCCTTAAACCAATGAAAGAAATACACAAAAGTAAAAACAAAACAAAAATACGGTAAATAAAAGAGTAAATACAGTGTAGACAAAGTTTTCTTGACAAACAGGAGAGAATTTCGGTAAAGGTAGGTAGGCAAACCCTCAGCCCTTCACTATTACACACTGGTCGACTTCCTTGTACTTTGTTTCGACATCACCTCATCTTTGCCCGCTCAGACCACCGCAATTTACGTTAGGAAAAACTTCCGAGGAAAAGCGGACAACATCAGGGCATCTCGTTGCGAGCGAGATGTCCCATAGCAACTAAGATACGGTCTTTCCAGGCAGTTTCCATCCTTAGCAACCTGTTCCATATCTCATCCACATCCTCTCTGGAAAATCGCCAACCTCCAGATATCACCCCGGAGGAATCTGACCCATCTAAATTCCAATTAACATCATATAAATTGTAGTCGTTGGGCTCCGATGAGATGGAAGAAATTGATTGTTGCGCAGCATCCGCGAGAGATAAATCAGCGGGGCAAATCAGGTAAATAAACGAGCGAGAAATTATGAGGGACCATTCCTGTCGAGCCTGAGAAGACAACTTGTCGCTCTTAACTTACCCCTGAAGGCTCTCAGTGGTGAGGGGAGGCGGGAAGAACTGGCAAATATTCTGCAGTAGCTATAAACACATCCAACACATTCATCGATTTTGGCAGCAGCCCCTCAACCCCCATGCACACGTCGTGCCCCCCACATGTTCACGGCGTGGTCAGCAACCCCCTTCCCCCTTGCTGCTGGCGCCGTTCCTCGATATTTGGCATCAAGATGGTGAGGTAAGTTTACAGAACACGTGTGTGTGATTCTCAGTAAGAGAAATTAAGTGTATGACTCAATCGGTATGTATTCTCTCTCTCACTCTAGGTGCACGTGATCCAGGTATATTCATAATACTTTAATGAACAATCTTTTGCAAAGTACGTCAAGTTTTTTTTTTAAATAATTCGCTTGAAGTTTAACCATTATCCACAATTATTTAGGTTAGATTAGATTAAGGAAAGACCAACCGGATTATGTCTATGTTGATGTTACTCCGCCACAACAAATAATATCTTAAATCTTAAATTGTAGGTTAGTAAATAGAGTACGTCATTCTCGTCAACACGCTAAAGGTCACCTGTTCGCCTTCATCCCGTCATCTTCACCATTGGGCAATAAATCTAATTATTTTAGTCGTGTTGTCTTACTACTTGAATACTTGCATAGTGTCGCATATATTTGGTGTAAAGACCAAACTGAAATGTTAAAAAGTGAGAAAATTGCTGCACCAGGGAGGGGGGTGAAAATCTCTCATCACCCCCCCCCTCTCCTCTCCTCTCCTCTCCTCTCCTCTCCTCTCCTCTCCTCTCCTTTGCCCTCCCTTTCCCTCTCCCTCAGTTATTTATCTGGGGGGTAGATTTGTTGCGTGAAGGGATAATTTGTCGTTTGTTTGCTGGTGTTCAGATTTATCTTTCTGTGTGTGTGAACAATAAATCTCAAGTATAATAATAATAGATTGGATGACATGAGCTTAGGTGGTTGACCTGTGTTGTGACCTCGAGGACTTGGATGTTATTTTACTGAATGTAGTTTATCGATTTAGGTGTTAAGGTCAGGAACACTATTCAACACTTGTGCGCGCTAAAACTGGTGGGTTGATTTTGATGAAATATTATAGGAAGGTTGTTCAGTATTCATTGGAGTAGTGAAGGTTAATATTGCAGTTCAAGGTCAGAAACACTTGTTTTACAATATCTCAAAAGTGGATCAACTTTTTTTGGTGAAACTTGGAGCGTAATCTATTCGTCTTCGGTGTTTGTGTTGGGTAACTGCCGCCGGTTTGGAGTGAAGTGAGAAACATGGGCCTGGGGAACTAGTGAACTGATGGCGCTGGGTAGAAACTTCACAGTCAGCCATTCAGTCAGAAATAGCTTTCATACAGCTGACTAACTCTTTTAAAAGGTTAAAAGTTAAAATGCAATACCAAGGTTTGAGTCGTGCCAAGTGTAGTGGATTGACATCTATTTACCAACCTTCTGAGGTCTTAATGTGTTAGTGTGGCTGTGGCAGTACTACAGCTCAGGTCACTCCAGGATCCTATTTAACACACAACTACAAGAACACACTAACCAAATTCTATCATCATCTCGTCCGCAATACATAATTTTTCATGATTACAAGATTTGCTCCGACAGACAGATAGTCAAAAACAGACAAACAAACGGCGCCGGACGCGTTTCCTTCATAATCCCTTAGTTTCATGACGAGACAAAACACTCAGCACTCACACCTACAATATATTGTTACGTAAAACTAAAGACTTGCTTCTTGTAGTGAGTGTTAACAGTAAGGAGACTCAGTAGCTGCTTGTACCATATAGTTGTTCATCAGTTGAGGGTTTATAAGAGACAGTAACTGAAATTGGTTATTTAGCCGAATGGTGATTGATTACATATCGTCAAACTGAAGGTAAAGGTGATGGAAAGAATAACGAATATAATAAGAAAGAAAAATCTATACATCTTCTTTAAAGGATTAGTTCATTAAAACGAAAACGTATCTCGTGTCTATGTCAACAAAGACCGTAGTCGTGTACCACATGTCTTGCTTCCCTTTGCTTTCTGTTCCACTAGCTATTTCGTACGTGTCTCTTAAGTCATTCTCAACAGGTGCCTAGATGGGTGAGTGTCGAGAGAGATAGAGCGTTTGAGACACTACCAAAGCTTACACCAGAGAGAGAGAGAGACAGGTTACCAGAAAGTAGATATCGTCCCACAAGCTTTGGTGTTTCCCTATTTGACGTCGAAGTGACAAATGGAACTGGCAAGAGGTATGGCACTTTAGGATCAAGGTTCCGCCCGGTCCCTCACTCCCTCTCCTTCTTTATGTTACTTCTTGCTCCCCATTTCTTGCTTCTTCATATAATATTCCCAAGTTTTCCTATTGAGAATTTATTATTCGAGTTTTATATACCCCACCAGTTCACCTTGAAATTTTCTCCACAATAATATTCTTCAGTTTAGTAAGAAAATACCACATGCCTCGGGAGTTAGCGTGGGATACATGTTACTAAAAACACCAACTCTCACAAGGTTCACTGTAAATTCTTACCTCAGGCAATGGAAAAATATCTTGATATATTCTGATCGACACATTATCGTAGCGATCTTCTGCTGTGCAACGAAAAATTTGGTTCTACTTTAATAATAATTAGTGTTGAAATGTCTCGGATATCAGCGTGAGAGGAGGAGGAGTAGGGCTAGGATGAGGAAGAGGAGGCATAGGATGGAAGCAGATGAGTAGGGGGGATAATGGGTGCAGGAGATGGATGGAGTGCCAGGCAGTGGGGCGGTAATGTTGGCCACGTCACCCTGCTCGCGATGTATTGCCTTGGATAATTTTCCCGCTGTCTTCCACCTGAAGAGAGACGGTGTCCCAGCGTTTGGGTTCTTGTGTCCACAGGTGTTATCTCCCGGGAGACAAACTGTGTTAATTTGTGTAGGGATGTAAATTTAAAGTAATATAAGAGAAGGTAAGATGTATGTGATGATGGAGAACGATAAAAAATGCGGAAATTGTTATAGGAAATAGATGTATAATAATAAAAATAATAATAATATTATTATTAATAAATATAGCAAATGCAATTAATATATTTTCTCCTAAGTTCAATGGGTTCATCATTCCCTGTATCACAAAGTAACTCACATCATGGATTAAACACGAGAAAAAAATCCACCTGTCTACTGTATGTGTTGACAGATCTCCCCCACACCTGTATGGTAATGAGCACCTTTACTCTGGCCTGTCTTCTCACCTGTAAGACCTCATCAATAGCGGTCGTCACACGTCTTTCAAACTCCTTCCACGTTCTGTATTTTTTGGTTAATGAATCTTGAAGCGCTGAAGAAGACGCGGTCGTAGGAAATTCAGCTCAGCGCATCACGGTTTTTAAAGATGTATTTCAAGAAGTAGATATTTTGAGAATTTCTTCATATGTGATGAATATCTCTTTAACTCGAGAGAAATCTTACATTATAAATGTAAATGAATAATTGACGTGTTTTGTTGATTTTAAGAACATCTTCTGTACATTTTATGATAATTGTGATCGTTGAAATATGTTTCATGAATATACTTCTGCCATATCATCCACAAAGAGAAAATTGCAATATTTCATTTGTTCATCATTTGACTTTAATTGTTTACATAACACAACTGCATTAATAACGCTTGTTAGCCTTTAACTCACATCGTATACACAGTCCACCGCTAGAAGGTTACAGAGATAATATTACAGAGCTTTTTTTCTGTAATCACATGATATATTAGTTACATAAATCCTCGTGTTTGAGAAATATAGAGCTTAGCGACGTAGAAAACTGATATATAGTCTGACCATTTTCCCTTAACTTTTAGATGGCCTTTAATGCTGATTGAAAACATCAGTACCTTCGGGTTTATACAATACTAAATTTTTTTATGGAAATGTTTTTGATATTTTCTGCACTATGAACATATATTACCCTACAGAAGTTATTGTATGTATGTTTGTCATCATACATACATACATACATACATACATACATACATACATACATAAAGAGGAGACTGACAACCTACCTTACCTTACCTACCCAGTGTGTCATAGTAAGGGGAGGTACTGTATATAAGCCACCTACTGTATACCATCAAGAACACCCGGCTGGAGGAGACAGGGTGTTGAGTGTCTCCCGTCCCCATCGCCCTCACTAGACCTTCTGTTTACGAGGCATTTGTTTTATTTACAACCTCTCAACACCAGAGGATTTTAGGCTGATATATACTGGCGGCGTAAATTCTATAAATACCGAGGGACTTGAATTTGATATATAATATTAGAGTCGACTTGATGTATAACGCGAGCCTAAATCTTGTAAAATGTGTTGACGAAGCTGTAGGAGAGTGAGAGAGAGAGAGAGAGAGAGAGGGGGGTTGGTGGGGGTAAAAGAAAGATGAGAGAGGGTGGTAATGGGAGGAGGTGAGAGAGATAGAGTGGGGGGATAGGAGAAACATGAGAGAGTGTGGTAATGTGGAGGAGAGAGAGAAGAGAAAAATGAGAGAGGATGATAATGAGGAGGAGGAAAGGGTGTGCAGGAAAGAGAGCGGAATGAGATACAGAAGTGAGTTGCAGGAGAGAGAGAGAGAGAGAGAGAGAGAGAGAGAGAGAGAGAAGGGCGATACATAAAGGAGAAGACAGATATAGGAGCTAGAGGAAGAAGGGAGAAGAGAGAAAGGAAGAAGACGATGTACAAGAGAACAAAACAAATAGGAAGAGATGTAGACTATATTTCCCTATTTACTCCTATTTACTTCCCTTTTATTTCATAGGTCCAAGATCGTCCCGTGGCTTCCCCTCTTGTGTTCCTCTGCTGTATCAAGATAAGCAAGCTATATATATCCCCATTCTATCACCTTTGTTTACCCTCTGTCTTGGGTCCACACTCTCAGAACCTCCATCATAAAATTTGTCTCCTAACTTGCGGAGACGAAAGAACGCATCAAGTTCCGCGAAGGAGAGTTTTAGGGTCTTGAAACAGTATCGATGTAATGGTGCCCTTAAAGTATGTGTCCCAATTAAAATACACCAGTTTCATGCGTTTTGTATTAGGTGTTAATTGACGTGTGAAGCTCAAACACTCCTCGGCCTGGATTCTGTACAGCTCCTTCCCCTTACGATCTATTTTATGTTCCTAATTATTGATTTCCCGCAACACGTGTTTTTAAGGATTTTTTGTGTTCTTAATTTTCTAGTTTTGTCCTAGTATGTCAGTGCTGTTGACGGTTGTTGAGTTTTTCTATTAATTAATATGTTATTTATATAGATTTTCTTGTACTGTAACTCAGATATACGAATATCATGACTTTTAGACACACTGAACACCTCTGATGACACACTGAACAGCTCAAGTAGTATTGGAGTTGTCAATCAGGAAGGACACACTGTACCTCTGACACTCTCCAGGTAATGTTTTCGCGTTAATTAAGTTGCGTATAAATAAAAATTACGAGGTTTTCGCTAACACGCGTCGCAATATCACCAATCTCGCAAATACGAACACCATTACTGAAGATGCTCAAAGGTTCGTATGATGAAATGTTTCTCGTAACTGAAGATGTTTTCTCAATTGCCGAAATCATCAGGGATCAAAAAAGAAAAGTTTTATCTCTTAAAATATCAGAATATAAACACTATAGATAAAATACTGAAGAACTGTAGTGATTCGTTGGTGTGTCCGTCAGGGAACCAATCAGCTACCTTGCTACAAACTGACACTAGGCCTCAGTTGCAATCTTGGAGTGCAATTTGGATGTTATTATTAGATACAGTGGTTTTGTGTTTGAGCTAAAGTCAATCTCTTAAGTGCATTCTTACGTCTTCAGTAACGATAAACACTCATTGTATGATCCTTTAGGTGAGTGGAAACCTCATCTAATACAACGATCAGGTTTAGTTTACCACAACTCACCATGACGTATTGTTTGGTCTTAAACCGTACAGGAAACTCTCTCCCCCTTTCCTCATGTGTCGAGAGGATTTTTCCCTCTTTGCAGGTTTTAAAGTCTGGGCTCCCAACTTGATGGCCACACTCCTTAGCAACGGTTTGTTTACCATAGCAACAGGAAAACAAATGAAATTAGGGTAATATTGTACGGTTTCTACACCCTTTCCCCACCCTGTAAACACCCTTTAAAACACCTCTACTTTAGCTACGTGAAAACGACAGAAATTACAACCGTTTCGTCCGTTTACTTTTAATCTTCCTCCTGCGAAAGTATTTTTTTGATGACGTCACTACCAAGTAACCCATTTATTTTTATCCCAGGATGGTCGAGAACGTCATATGGCAAAACATGGACAGGGATATACGGGTATTATAGGGTTAAAAATATACGGTAATTATCTCATGTTTGCGTGACTAATTGCAGTTAATTAGTCAGTAATTGGGGGCTTGTATCCTGATAATTTGATTACTCTGAGCTTCTCACAGGGGCTCGAATAACGTATGCTAATGACTTCCTTTGTCGTGCACGCGATTGTGTCTGTCGTACGGCTCTTGTTATCATTTTTATTTTGCGTATCATTAGCTCTTTTTTTCTCCATGCTTCCTTTATTTTCTGTATTTATCTATTTTTATTCTACATGTCATTATCTACCTCCTCTCCTTTTCCATTTTACTATTTTTGTATATGTAATTTTTATTGTGTGGTATTATTCTGGTTTTTTCCCGGTTCCGTATATGTCAGTGGTGTGTGTGTGTGTGTGTGTGTGTGTGTGTGTGTGTTGTGCTCGCTTTATCAGGTGTTTGTATCCCTGTATCCCCCTGCATCACCCACGAATCTATGGCAGGCATCCCTGTATGGTGTGTTGTGGCGGTGGTGATATTGGCAGGTGAAAGTAATATATGTTGACCGTCAGGGTGTTGTAGTCAGCGGGTGGTGGCAACACGTCCCCACCAACGTTGGGAATCATCTACAACTTATAGGAAGAGAGAGAGAGAGAGAGAGAGAGAGAGAGAGAGAGAGAGAGAGAGAGAACAATATTACAATACATTTAATTATGTTCACCTGAGTGTTGGTAACATTTGATATGAATAAAAATGGCTTGTTTATTTCTTGCCATTACGGATCATCTGTCTTACTGTATACTACTGCTACTATTACCACACTTACTACTACCGCCACTACTACTACCACAGCTGCCTGCCTCATTTACCGACCTCTCTATACTGTGTTGAGTAACTTTTCTTGTTTTGCATCCTGCTGCTGCGACCTGTGAATGTGTGTTTGTGTGATCCTGCCTCCCGTTTTCCTGTGTGCTCGTCAGTCTGTCAGTCAGTGTCAGTTTGCCTGTCAGCCTGTCACTCCTCCCCTCCGCCTACCGTAGCCGACTGACAGTAACACTGCCCCTCAAAATAATTTTCTCCAGATTTGATGTTTCTTTGAGTGAGATGTTGTATATATATATATATATATATATATATATATATATATATATATATATATATATATATATATATATATATATATATATATATATATATATATATATATATATATATATATATATATATATAACTAGCAGCTAGACAGACAAGTTCACATTCGAACAAAAATAAAAAATAAAATCATTCACTTATCATAATATTACCACCTCCATCCACCTCCTCCACCCACCTCTCACCCCTGCCCCGCAATCCACCTCCACTCACTCCGTCATCCCACGTCCCCGCATTACCTTACCCCCCACCGTCACTCCCCGTCACCTGGCACGGATGTTACGACTACAGAAGGAGGCCACTGATGGGCGCCTGGAAGTAAACACTCACCTCCATCATGCAATAAAGAGATTGGGAAACTTTCCAGCCGAGTAAACTGAGGCATTTTTGACCCCTTTACTGAGGGAAGAATGGCCCTGGTGTTATCGTCAGCAGGAGGGAACCGATCCATTCTTTAACAAACAACCTAGCCATTCACGTTCTCTACCGAGGAAGTTGTTGCCTGAAACATCTTCTCTCAAGGAGGTTATTTCAAGGATTTTCTAGAGGAGGATCTGCCATGAAGGTTCACTTAAGGAGAGTCTCTTGTTTTAAGTTCTCTCGACGAAGCTGTTGCCAAAAAGAAGTTCTTTGAAGTTGTTTTTACATGGAAGTTGTTTTCTTGAGGAAGTTTTCTCAGGGAAATTCTCTTAATGAAGTTGCCGTCTCAAGGAAGTTCTCGTTCATACAAGACTAAAAATGGAACAGTTCTTAGTGCTTCGTGTAAGTGAACGTGTACCGGGTGGCTGTGTGAGGGTACCTGATGTTGCTAATATTAAGTAATAAATAAGAGAGAGAGACAGAGAGAATAATAACATGTAAATAATAAATATTGAACCTCCTTTTCATATCAAAACTTAGTCAGTAGATAAAATGGGACAAAACTGGAGACAAACTTAATTAACTTATTATTTTACAGCGGAAGTATATAACTAAACTCGCAATGTTTTCACACACATACATACGCTACTACTACTACTACTACTACTATTACTTTGCTGTCACTCGGAATCATGACGATCATCCAGCTATGATACAATGATATGAGGTATTAGGGATGTGACCTATGTTGGTGAGTTTTGAGGTGACTAAAGAGACCGATACGGGACCAGCAGCGTCGTTCACATTCGTTGCACATGTGGAGGGCTCCGTGTACTGTGGGAGGGGCGGTGACAATGTCTTTCCGACGTTGGTGCTTGTCTGCCTCGGTTTGCAGTCGGGGTAACTCGAAAGCATTGACACCTCGTGCGGTGCTCCTCCGCGTCGAAGGCCTTGGTTAGATTGCTGAAAGCCATGTACAAATCACGACGCTGTTCTCTGCACTTTTCCTGTATCTGGCGGGCAGCAAAGACCATGTCAGTGGTGCCACGTGATGGTCTAAAAACACATTGAGATTCTGGGAGGAAGTTTTCCGCCGCAGGAAGAAGTCTGTTTAGGAGGACTCGGGCGATAATCTTGCCAGCTACGGAGAGCAACGAGATCCCACGGGAGTTGCCATAGTCTGACTGGTCTCCCTTGTTCTTATAAATATTGACAATGGAGGAGTCTTTAAGAGCTTGGGAGATTTCCTCCTTTTACCATATATTCTCCAGGAGAGAATGGGGACGGCTGGTAAGCAGAGGTCCTCCTGCTTTATACACCTCGGCTGGGGATTCCATCAGGCCCTGAGACTTTGTTATTTTTCATCTGTTTGATGGCAGTTGCTACCTCATCTAGGGATGGAGGTAGCTGAGGTGGGTCAGCTCTGGATGCTGAGGGACCTGCTGGATAGTCAGAACATCCACATCGGTGTTTCGGTTGAGCAATGAATGGTAGTGCTCTTTCTAGAGCTGAAGGAGACCTTCATCGTCTTGAATTATGAGGTTACTGACAGATGAGCAGAGGGCGGCTGCACCACGAGTGACTGGCCCATAAAATGTTTTAGTAGAAATGAAAAATTCGCGCATCTTGTGCTGATCTACAAGTTTTTGTGCTTCACACGCTTTATTTTTAAGCCAGTCGTTCCTTAGCTTGCGAAGTTCTCGCTGGGCTGCCGCATTCTTCTTGCTGAAGGTATCAGTTTTGGTCCGAGACTGAGGGTTGTTCTGCCACTCAGTAGAAGCAGCACGTTTATCATCGATGAGTATTTTGATTGCCGGGTCATTTTCATCAAACCAGTCCTGGTGTACTCTTTTGATCAAGCCGAGGGTCTCTCTGCAGGTTTTTGTCATAACAGTATTAAGAGTATCCCATTCGGCACTGGGATTCACGTTGTTTGCTGTTGGGTTGTTTATAAGCCCATGTTCAAGCTGCTCTCTGAAAGCATGTGCTACCGCTGTATCCTCCAGACGCTTAGTATTAAAACCACTTCTGGAGGCTTGCTGCCTTCGCCGTTTTGGGGCGACGTGAAGTGAGAGCTTGGACCTGACAAGTCGATGATTTGTGTCACAGTGGTCTGAGCCACGCATGGCAAGGGTGATGAGGACATCTTGGCGATCTCTTTCTCTGATAATGATATAGTCAATGAAATGCCAGTGTTTGGACACACACACACACACACACACACACACACACACACACACACACACACATCCACACCCTTACACATACACAGTAAAATATGACCCGAGTTTTGACATTTACCGATCTCCTGGAGAATGCTGAACGTCATGGCAATAAGAAAAAAAATAACTAAAATAAATGAATACCAAACATTAAAATAAATACTTAGTTAAAAAATGCCACTGAAAAAAAAAGATTACACATTTTCTCTAATCTAATATATATTTTTAGCTATACAATCCCGTCGACATCACGTGAGAATAACAAGTAAGGGATATTTTTCCCTCAAAAACACCATCGTTGGGCAGCCAGAGGCGTCAGTCCAATTCCAGGAGGAGAACACGGTGGCCACAGTGGGAAATATTGATACCTTCCTTCCACCACACTTGACGTCCCCCCCAAGATAAACAATGAATATTTAACACCTCACTTTCGTTCCCATGAGGCGACATCAACACCTGCTCACCGATGGTCCAAGATGTCGTAAGGGGGGAGGAAACGAGGCTGTTAGGGTTCTGAGGAGGTTAAGACGGGAAGGGAGAGTTGGAGGAAGAGGGAGAGAGGAGGGCGAGAGATTGGGTCGTAAGAGAGAAGAGGTGACTGAGATTCGTAAGAGAAGGGGACATATTGTAGGTCGTAACAGGGGGGAGTGGATGGGGAGGGGAGAGATTAGGGGGCGTAAGAAGGGAGGGAGGGGAGATAATAGAGGAGAGACTGAGGGTCGTAAGAAAGGGTTAAACATTGTCGGTCGTAACAAGAGAGGGGAGATAAGGAGAGGAGAGACTAGGGGGCGTAAGATGTGAGGGAAGGGGAGATAATGAGAGGAGAGACTGAGGGTCGTAAGAAAGGGTTAAACATTGTCGGTCGTAACAAGAGAGGGGAGATAAGGAGAGGAGAGACTAGGGGGCGTAAGATGTGAGGGAAGGGTGGGGGGAGGACTATAGGGGCAGTAGGCTGAAGGTTAGTGGTGTTGTTGTTATTCTCTTGGTCCAGATTCTTAATGATTAGTATGTTGATTCCCTCCCTCCCTCCCTCCCTCCCTCCTCTAACTGGCTCATTTAAATTACGACGCTATTTATACAATCTTCTTCTCCCTCTCACAGGTCCTTCACCACTTCCTTATTTCCACCTTTCATCCCTTCTTCTCTTAGAAAACAAATTAATATGTAAATTAATTATCACATATAGGACATATTTTTCTCGGAATTTTTTTAACACAAATTGCTATCTCCAGTCAGAACAACCTTTCATCTTAGATAACACCTTCATATCACAAGCACCTAAGTTGGGATATCTATTTATGTTATCATCTACAATAAGGACGATATCGGGAGGAGATGCATTGACCTAAGTTTTGGTATCACATTTCTCTCTCTCGAGGTCCCTTTATAGCAGGTGATATGCACGACCGGTTATCACCAGTAACAGTGAGAACAAGAGTGTTACTGTTGGTAGCTGTTATCCTTATCTGATGGTGCAGTCCATATGAGACAGACGAGGAAGTTTTGATCATATTTAAAGAATCATCAGCTTGTGTTTTATTGAGGGTTTTTAATGTGTCTTTAAAATCTGCTCGTAGCCATATGTAGGGAAGCCTCTGGACCATAATGTAAGAGACAGTTCTGGACCATATCTGAGAAGGAACTTTTAGAAGAAAATATATCATGGTGGTAACTTTTCCCTTTGTTATGCTAAAAAATGATGTAAGAGGCTATTGATGAAGTGTTATTGAACCACCTGAAGATTATCCTCCCTCAGGTTATTATGCCTCATGATTAAATACCCTAACGCTACCTTGGGGGATTAAGTTAAATTTGGTATAATTATGCTAGATTAGGTTAGGTTAGGTTTGATTTGTTTATGTTAAGTTTGATTTTGTTAGGTTCAAGTTAGGTTAGGTTAGGTTACTTCGTCGCATTAGTAACAGATAGTTTTCCCCACAAGATTATTTTATCTCTGGATTTATTATCATCTTTATTAATCAGTATGGTTAAAATTTTGATGAGGAATGAGTCAACCCACCCCACCCCACCCCACCCCATATATCGTATTTAGTGGTGTTGACGACTACTTTTGTGTTGACGATCTCCTCCTCTCCCTCTTCCTCCTCCTCTTATTCTTCTTCCTCCTCATCCTCTCATTCTTCCTCCTCCTCCTCCTCCTCCTCTACGACCTTGACATCTGACGCGGCCCCCAGGTCTACCTATCGACCACTCCACCACGGGGTTTAGTCCTTGTTAATGGGGGTACAGTGTTAATATCTTATGGCCTCGTCACCCATTGTTTGTCCCTCACCCACACCTGTTCACCCACTACCTGTTCCCCTGTCCCTCACCCACTACCTGTTCCCAAGCCTACCTGTTCCCAAGCCTGTCACCCACTACCTGTTCCCAAGCCCACCCACTACCTGTTCCCCTGTCACCCACTACCTGTTCCCAAGCCTGTCCCCTCACCCACTACCTGTTCCCAAGCCTGTCCCCTCACCCACTACCTGTTCCCAAACCTGTCCCACCACCCACTACCTGTTCCCAAACCTGCCCCCCTCAACCACTACTTGTCTCCTTTGCTCTTCCTCTTTTCTCCGTTATCTCCCTCTTCTCCTTCGCCTCCTCGTGTCATGGTATCAGACCTATAGTCCTCCTCCTCCTCCTCCTGTCCTATCCTATCCCCTTTCATATCGCTCTCTTTTCCCCCTCTCCTCCTCCACCGTCATCTCCTTTACCTATCCCTCCCTGACCCTTTTCTCTATCACACACACACACACACACACACACATACGGCGCGCTAGGGGAAGCCATCGTCGACTCAGTGTTTGCCCAGCTAGATCACAAGAGCTCCCAATACCTACCACGCATATTTTTTTTTCTTCATTAATGATGTTTTCTCACTGAGTACATGGCGGGTCTTCGAAAACTATGAACGGATATTTGAACACTATGAACGAGTAATCGAACACTATGAACGGGTATGTGAACATGATGAACGGGTGTTTGAACGCGTTGAACAGATATTCAATCACATATATATGAATATCCAAACTATTAAGTATTCTCACACCATCCTGTTTAAATTTATCTTTACTATATGAACACAGACTCACACTACCATCGGATATTCGAACAGAGGCTCAACATCTCCTGAATTAGCTTCACATTTTAAAGAATTATCCGCAAGTAAATTAGTCTACTATAGTGATAAATTCCTACTTATTTCATATTTTCTAACTATAGTATCCAAGTTCTAACTGACCTAATTTTACCTTAAATGTTCATGAATTAATCGATTACTGTTCTTTATTTCCTGGACTGACCTGATTTGAACCGTTTTTCATTATGGTTATACATGCAGTGATTTATCTTAACCTAATGTGACCTTATATTCAGTGACGTGACCTTACATATCTCAGCCTATTGTGACCCTCCGTGACCTATTCTAATATGAGTGTAATCTGAACTGACCTTATCTGATCTGACCTGTGTTAATGGATTGACCTATGAACTATTATATTTATGCTACTGCCTATACTCACACTTACACACATGACCACGCCCATACCCACTCTCGCACCTACACCCACACGTATCATCACGCCCACAATCAATCTTATCCAATTAAACAATAACCCACGCCCTTGATCACATACACCCTCCACCCATCTTTACATCCATGATCACCCTGAGCCCCCGCCCTTATCCATCACCCTGCACCCATGATCATGACCCCCTTCAGCCCTACACCTATCCTCGTACACCCATGATCCCCCAACCCCTATCCATCACCCACACCCATGATCCCCCACCCCTTATCCATCCCCCTACACCCATGATCTCCCACCCCCTATCCATCACCCACGCCTATGATCCCCCACCCGCTATCCATCACCCATGACCACACCATTAAGAATTAGCAAGAGATGACGTCAGGCAAAAATAAGGGGAGTGACTGGTGAGCGTCCCTATGTCAATAATGAAGCCGAGAGGTGCAGCTCCCCAGTCTCCGCTGAGTCGCCCTTCCCCTGAATCTGGGTTGAAGACAGGACGAGCGGCCGGCGCCAACCTCACAGCCTGGTGATCAATAGTCCCACCCAGACGCAGGCAGGAGAGAGGAGGAGGAGAAGGGGAACTGGAGAGGAATAGAGAGAGTGGGGTGGGGAATAGAGAGAGAGGGGAATAGAGAGGGAATATAGAGAGGGAAGAGAGAGGGGTGGGGAATAGAGAGAGGGGTGGGGAATAGAGAGAGGGTGGAGAATCGAGAGAGGGGTGGGGAATAGAGAGAGGGATGGAGAATCGAGAGAGGGGTGGGGAATAGAGAGAGGGGTGGGGAATAGAGAGAGGGTGGGGACTAGAGAGAGGGGTGGGGAATAGAGAGAGAGGGATGGAGGAGAGATGGGGACGAGAGAGAGGGAGGGAATAGAGAGAGGGTGGGGAATAGAGAGAGGGGTGGGAATAGAGAGGGGATGGGGAATAGAGAAAGGATGGGGAATAGAGAGGGAATAGGAGAGAGAGGGTGGGGAATAGAGAGAGGGATGGGGAATAGAGAGAGGGGTGGGGAATAGAGGGGATGGGGAATAGAGAGAGGGTGGGGAATAGAGAGAGAGGTGGGGACTAGAGAGAGGGGTGGGGAATAGAGAGAGGGGTGGGGAATAGAGAGAGAGGGATGGGGAATAGAGAGAGGGGTGGGGAATAGAGAGGGGTGGGGAATAGAGAGAGGGGTAGGGAATAGAGAGAGGGGTGGGGAATAGAGAGAGGGATGGGGAATAGAGAGAGGGATGGGGAATAGAGAGAGGGTGGGGGAATAGAGAGGGTGGGGAATAGAGAGATGTGGGGAATAGAGAGGGATGGGGAATAGAGAGGATGGGAATAGAGAGGGATGGGGAATAGAAAGAGGGGAATAGAGAGGGGGGAATAGAGAGAGGGGTGGGGAATAGAGAGAGGGGTGGGGAATAGAGAGGGATGGGGGAATAGAGAGAGGATGGGGAATAGAGAGAGGGATGGGGAATAGAGAGAGGGGTGGGGACTAGAGAGAGGGTGGGGAATAGAGAGAGGGATGGGGAATAGAGAGAGGATGGGGAATAGAGAGGGGTGGGGAATAGAGAGAGGGGTAGAGAGAGGGGGTGGGGAATAGAGAGAGGGTGGGGAAGAGAGGGGAATAGAGAGAGGAGAGGGGTGGAGAATAGAGAGAAGAGGAGGAAGAGAGAGAGGGTAGGGAATAAAGGAGAGGGGTGGGGAATAGAGGGAGGGAAGGGGAGGGGAGGGAAGAGGAAATGAAAATGGGGAGAGGTAATAGAGAGAGGGATGGGGAAGAAGAAGAGGAAAGAAAGAGGAGAGAAAGAGGTAGGCAAGGGTAAGGGGATAGAGACTGGTGAAGGGATGAAGGACAAGATGAAATGAAAAAAGGGAGAGGGAGGAGGGAGAGAGAGAAGGGGTAAGGGAGAGAAGAGAAAGAGAGATGGGAAGGAAAGGTGAAGAAGAAGGAAAGGGGAAGAGGGAATGGAAAAGAGGAAGGGAAGAGGGAGAGAGGAAGGAGACAGAAAGGAGATAAGGAGAAAGAGGGGAATGGAAGGAAGGAATGAGAAGAGGGAATGGAATAGAGATGGAGTAGTGAGAGTGGTAGTGAGTGGGGGGCTTAGGAGGAGGAAAAGGGGAAGGAGCTGTAAAGAAGGAAGAAAAGGAGGAGGGGAGGAAGTAAAAGAGGAGAGGAGAAGGAGGATAATGAGACATATGAGGAGGAGGGAGTGAGGAGAGAGAAAGAACGAAAGAAGAGAGAAATTACAGATAGGGGAAATGAGAGGAAAGAGAGAGAGAAAGAGAGAGAGAGATTAAGTCATATACTGGGAAAGTAGAAAGAAGAGCGAGCAAGAGAGAGCAAGCACATTGAAATACTGAAGAGAGAGGAGGGAGAGGGAGAGAGAGGGGGGAGAGGGAGAGGGAGAGAGAGGGGAGAGGGAGGAAGGAAGGATCGTGTAACCTTGGCCTTTGTTCGTCAGAGATGGTCATGCGCCCTTCCTGTCCGGCAGCCCATACTGTTAAAGGGACCAGGTGTAAGGCACAGGTGGTTAAAGAGACCAGCTGAAACACAGACGTACTTAAAGAGACATTCAGGTGATTAAGGGGACACATACAGGTGATTAAGGGGACGCATGCAGGTGATTAAGGGGACACATACAGGTGATTAAGGGGACACATATAGGTAGTTATGGGGGCACATAATGCACAGATGGTGAAAGAGTATATGGTATCCACATAAGGCTCACGAGAACAGGTGGAGGATGGGAGGCAGGGAGGAAAGTGATGAAGAAAGAGAGGGAGGAAGGAGGGAGGGAGGAAAGTTATGGAGGGAGAGAGGGAGGGAAGGAGGGAGGAAAGTGATGGAGGTAGGGAAAAAAAGGAAAGGAAATTGACCGTCTTCAAAGAGATAACTGAATACAAATGACTGCTTCCACATACAGTCAGAAATATGGAAAATATCCTGCCTCGTGTAACTACTTTTTTTAGATTTTAAACTCAGGGGAATCTCTCTTTTGACGAATTCAGGTCTGAGAGAGAAAAAAATCACAGACAACTCCCAAATGAACACAAAATTACTTACAAAAGGGACCAGGCGTGGAGATGAGTATGGAACTCACTCTCTCTCTTGTGATACGAGTGCTGGAGTTTGTTGGGAGGTAAGGAAGGGGGTGAAGGGGTGATGGGAGGAGGTAGGAAAGGGGTGATGGGCGACAGGGAGTACAGTGTAGGAAGGGGGGGCTGGGGCTGCTAGTGGGAAGAGGAGGGAAGAATGGGCTGATAATGGGAAAGGGACTGCTAGGAAACGGGTCTGATGATGGGAGGAGCGCTGAGGCTGGGAAGGGGGTTGATAATGGGAAAGGGCTGATGATAGGAAGGGGGCTGATGGTGGGAAAGGGCTTATGATGGGAAGAGGGGGCTAGTGATGGGGAGGAGCATGGTAGAGGGAGGTGTGGTCCAGTTTTAAGAGGGAAGGGAAATAATGCAATTTGGTGATGCCGGAAGGGAGAGAAAGGAGGGGATAGAAGGAGGGGTGGGGAGTGTGGTGGTGGTGATATGAGGGAGGAATGGGAGAGGGGAAAGGAGATGGGATGGAGGGAGGAGTGGGGAGTACAATGTGGTGGTAATGGTTGGAGAGCATATAGAGGGTGGTGGTCAGTCTCACCGTAACATAAACAAGAGATAATGTGTTCTATTGGCTCAGGTAACTACACGTGATGATAACGCTTACCACCCAATGACGAAAATATATTCCCATCAAAAGTCGCGCATTTCATAACATCTGCAAATATCTGTCAGAGCTGCATCTTTTTTGTACACTTCATCAGCATCAGGGTCCCGAGTATGGTAGGTAAGTCTAGTTAAGTAAAAAGTGATGTGAAACGTTTTGTGAATTTAGGAGTTTATTGTTAAATGTACAGAAAAAATGTACAGATGAAAATGTGTAGTGTTGGGGTGATATGTAGATTAATGGCTTTCTCTAAAGCCACATTAAATTAATGATACAATGGAGTGACTAAGAAGAAAATAAAGGAACATTAAATGAACAATATGAGGATAAAGAGGGCGTAGGAATATATATATTACGGGTAATAATAAGAGAGAGATCTTGGCAATTAATTTCAAACCTGGAAGTAGTTTACCTTTATATACGAGGAGCAATGGTGGTTAATTTAGGTTCCTTACATCACGATGACTCCTCCCCTGGCGATAAACAAGTACTTAACTTAGACGCTATCAGAAGATAATAAAATAATAACATTAATAAACTTTGGCACATTATAAATTCACACTACGGTAAAAAAAAGAAGTTTCGTGAGGAAAAAGGAAATTCAGGACTATGTGGACGTCATATGTCAGGAATGCTTCTTTTTGTTGAGGTTCTCCGATGTTATTGTCAGTCTGAGGCGTCGCTGAGGCCCTGCATATAGGCTCTTGGTTCGCTGTTTCGGAGGCGAGGGATGGGAAGGATGGAGGCAGGTGTGGGTTGAGGGTGATGGAAGAGAGGGAGGGAGGTTGACGTAGGGGATGGATTATGAAAGAGGGAGGTAGGTGGAGGGAGGACGAAGATGGATGACGTGGTGGTGGTGAATGATGGAAAGAGGGAGAAAACCGAAAACAAAACAAAGTTTATGAAAATCACATGATAGAGTAGAATGGTAGAGTGGAGAAGGAGAAGGATAACACAAGAAGGGAGATAAGAGAATGAAAGGTCAAAACAAAAGGAGAAAAAGAGAGAAAGAAAACGTAAAAAACAGAGCTTGAATATTTTGTAGAAGAAAAAAACGAATATTAGACAGAGGGTGGCAAAGTGGAAGAGAAAGCCGAATGGAAAATAAAGAAGGTTGACATGAGCGCAGCGCGAGAAGAGATAAATTCTTGAGAAGGGAACGGCCCGTCAGGAGGAGAGTCTGTGGAAATAATTAAGGGGCAGGAGGCGGAGGTGTACACTGGGCGTGACACCTGCCAGGGAACTGTGTGTGGGAGGGGGGGAGGGTAGGACCTGATGCCGGAGTTGTGAGAAAGAAAGATTCCAGAGGTTATACATAAACAAGGAGAATAATCAAGTTACATAACACATCCATTTACCAAGTCTGATTTTTGTCTTCGGCTGAGGTCTTGCTTGGTCTCTGACATTGAGAGTCGAATTTGGTGGTCTTTGTTTCACTCAG
This sequence comes from Homarus americanus, assembly GCF_018991925.1. Classification (NCBI taxonomy): domain Eukaryota; kingdom Metazoa; phylum Arthropoda; class Malacostraca; order Decapoda; family Nephropidae; genus Homarus; species Homarus americanus. The sequence continues at coordinate 3,005,385 of NW_024730668.1, forward strand.
TGGTGATATAAAACAATTTACAAACACTACTGCTACTACTTTGCTATCACTCGGAATCGAGTATGACGATCATCCAGCTATGATACATTCGTTGCACATGTGGAGGGCTCCATATACTACGAGAGGGGCGGTGGCAGCGTCTTTCCGGCGTTCGCGCTTGTCTGCCTCGGTTTGCAGTCGGGCTAACTCGAAAGCATTGACACCTCCTTGTGTGGTGCCCCTCTAAGCGTTACGATGTGGAGTAATCGACTCCCAGGTGAGGGGGTCGATTTGGCACTTTTCAGGTTTGTTTTCAGATTATCCTTATACCTTTTCAATTGCCCGCCAGCGTTACGTTTACTATTCGTTAGGTAACTGTAAAGTAGCTGCTTTAGCAGACTACTGTCGTCCATGCGGGTAACATGGCCAGTCCAACGTAGTTCTTCATGGATAATGGTAGCCTCAATGCTCCTACAGTTGGTGTCAGCAAGAATATTGGCGAACTCGAAGGATGGAACGTAGACTACGTTAGTGAAAGTTTTCAAGTGCCTCGAGGTGCCTCCTGTATGTGACCCGTCTCTCACTTCCATATAGGGTTGTTCTGCCAGTCAATGAAAGCAGCATGTCTGTTTGATGTGGGGCTCCACCGCAGATTTTTCGTCCGGGGTATACTCCCGTAGCCTTATACCTGCTAAAGTTAATCCGCAAGGTAGCGGGGCGGTGGTTGGTAGGCGCCAGGACGTGTCCACATGCCAGTGGGCCTATGCGCCGCCCCTCTGGGGCCCACTGCTACTCCGAGATCCCCTGCTGACCTAGCCTGGGCCCACGAGGCACCCAGTTACCGTGTGTTGCCACGAGGAGGCACAGCAGGAGTCTTGATGGTGAGAAGGCTGTGTACTGGCAGGGGAAGACTTATACAAATTGCTTCCCTGTTCGCCACGAGGGCAAGCCAGCGGCGGCAGCTGAAAGCGAGAGGGAACAAGCAGTACTTGCACCTTGACACTAATATAATGCTGCCACTCTAGACGCATTTCACCACCCTGTGTGTGCGCGCACACACACACACACACACACACACACACACACACACACACACACACACACAAACGATCGCTTTATGAAGAATTATATTTCCGTCAATTTAATTAGATTTTTTTTTCAACTTCGTGTGGTTGCAGCCAGCGGTGGGCGGAGAGAAAGACTAATTTAATCCTCTGCCAAAACTTTCTTCCTGAATATTCATGTGAATAATTTGGAGATTAGACCATTAACTTTTCTTATAATTTTTTTTACAAATAAACAAAAGTGAATGATTTTATTATCAGTGATATTGATACTATTTATACCCAGATAGTTTGTGGATTGACGTACTCTTTTAATGTTAGTGTCTAGGGATACCAGTAATTATTTCCAACTTATAACTGAAGGTCTGTTTATGTCTTTTATCTATTGAAATTACCCTTTGCGTCATAACTTCCCCGCAGGTAGTAAAAAATAGCTAATATTTCCCTGAATTATTTTCTTACCTCCTTATCTTGTATTTATCTCAAATTTTTCCATTAAAGGATTAAAGAAAGAAAACAAAAGATTAAAAAAAACATCCTTATCCCCCTTCCAATATCTCCCACGAATGATTCTAGTAAAGGAGAAAAATAAGAAATTTATCACAATTTATCAACACCTCTTGAGGCGTGAGAAGAGCAGGAATGTCCCTTTGGCCGGAAATTACACCTCGATATCCTTAATGCAGTTTTTCCTTCAGGTTGTCACGCTACACTAGTTTTAATTAGTTTAATTGAGCGCTTTAATGGGGATTGACACATTTCCAATAATAGACCCCAGAGACTGTTAGCAAAGCATTAAGGGTCATAGCAGAAGTTCAGAGTTGGTACTATTTTGGGGGGAAGAGTGTGTGTGTGTGTGTGTGTGTAATATGTTTATAGTATGTATACTTACCAGCTTAATCACAGAACTGAAATTTTCACACACACACACACACACACACACACAGAGGCAGGTTCCAAAAATCAAGAATCTTGCCAAATATGAACTCCTGATATGGCCACAATAAGTCACAGAGCAACGGAGAGGCTGCGGCTGGGTGGAGGTTGGGGTGGGCGGAGACTAGGATGGGTGGAAGCTGGGTTGGATGAGGGCTGCAGTGGGTGGAGGCTGGAGAGGGTGAAAGCTGGGATGGGTGAAGGCTGGGGTGGGTGGAGGCTTGGGTGGGTGGAGGCTGGGGTGGAGGCTGGGGTGGAGGCTGGGAGGCTTGGGTGGGTTGAGGCTTGGGTGTGTAGAGGCTGGGGTAGGTGGCGGCTGGGATAGGTGGAGGCCAGGATGGGTGAAGGCTGGGGTGGTTTAGGCTGGGATGGGTGGAGGCTAGAGTGGGTGGAGACTAGGATGGGTGGAGGCTTCGGTGGGTGGAGGCTGGGGGATATCATCGACACACATGTCACCTCTCGTCTTGAGTGAAAACTGGAAAACTTTAAACACATTGATTTATCATTCCTTCACTCTCTCCCTACCTCACTCCCTCCCTTAAGGTTAGGTTAGGTTAGGTTAGGTTAGGTTAGGTTAGGTTAGGTTTGGTTAGGTTTGGTTTGGTTTGGTTTGGTTTGGTTTGGTTTGGTTTGGTTTGGTTTGGTTTGGTTTGGTTTGGTTTGGTTTGGTTAGGTCGTCGCATTAGTAACAGATAGTTTTCTCCACAAGATTATTTTATCTCTGGATTTATTATCGTAAAGTTGTATGTCATTACAAAACTGCAAAATTTCAGCCCAAGACACTTTATGCAACGACTCCAGCGGCTACCCGGGAGGAGCCCCTCGCCAGTTGAAGCTAACAGCATAAACTTAATGAAGGGAAGAAGAAGAAGAAGGAGAAAAAAATGAAAAGTATAATTGACACAGGGACAGAATGATTATAGCACCCGAGGCAGCTTGATGGTGCAGTGTAAAGCTCAACCAGCAGGGGGGTGAGGGAGAGAGGTCAAGGGAGAGGAGGGAGGTGTCAGGGAGGATATGCTGGTGGGACGACGAAGGATGATGGGTGAAGGGTGATGGTGGAGGATGATTGGTAGAGGATCATAAGGGGAAGAATGAGAGGGACAAGGAACATTGAAGAAGGAATGGCAATAATGAAGAAAGGAAGGATATCTGAATGAGGGAAGATGAAGTAAAACGGGGAAGAAGGAGAAGGCTAAAAGAAGAAAAAAATAGCTCTTATGAAAGAAAAGAAAGAGGCAGTAAAGAGGAAAGAAAAAATATGTTCGTAAGGAAGTTAAAAGAAGGAAGTATGAAGGAAGAAAGCAAAAGTTAAACTAAAATAAGGGAAGAAGGAATCGGACGGTATTTTCAAGGAGGAAGGAGGCAGGAGACACCTTGATCCTGTACATCGTGGAACTCTTCCTGCAGGAGGAGAGGAGGAAGATAAAGAAGATGGTTGGTGAAGGAAGACCAAGAAGGACGTGTATCAAGGGAAGGAGAGACAGACATTGAAAGAATAAGTGAAAGAAGATAGATGCTAAAGAAGAAAGGAGAAGGTAACGAAAGAAGAGATGAGGGTGAGAAGTGAGGGGTAGAGATGGGAGGTGAGGGTGAGAGGTGAGGAGTGAGGGCGTGTATAAGACGAATGATCCAGCTGTACCCAGTAAACTTACATAGGTTGGTCCCACACGGGGCTGTTACGGTGATGTATTAGCACACTTGATAGTACAATTTGTGGGCGTGAGTGGCGGTGTTGATTGTGGTGGTGCTGGTTGTGGTGGTGCTGGTTGTGGTGATTGTAGTGGTGTTGGTTGTGGTGGTGCTGGGGGTAGTGTTTGTGGTGGTGGTGGTGTTTCTTATAATGGCGGTGATGGTTGTTGTTGTGGTAGTGTTTGTGGTGGTGATGGTTGTGGTGATAGAGGTGCTGGTTGTTATGGTGAAAGTTATTATGGTGTGGTGATGGACAGTAATTGAGGTGATGTTGATGGTAGCGATGGGTGTGGTGATGGTGTCGTTAGCGGTGGTGGTAGTAAGGGTGGCAGTGATAATAATGGAGGTGGTGATGATGATGGCGGCGGCGGCGGAGTAGGCGGCGGCGGCGGAGTAGGGAGTTCCTGGCTTCAGCCCACAGCCCAGCGGAATCAATAGGCTCCAACACAGCCCGACTTACTCCCTCAAGTCTGGACGAGACGGCAGAGGAGGGATAGGGGGGAGTGGAAAGGGGAGGTCGGGTGTGGACAAGAGAGGGGAGGGAAGAGGTGGATAGGGGGAAGGTCGATAGGAGATGCAGGGAGATGGAGGTGAGGGAGTGGGAAGGAGAAAGTGGATAGGGAAAGGGAGGAGATGCGTAACTGAAGGGAGGAAGTGGATAAGATACGAAAGAGGTGAATAGGGGAAGAAATAGTTTGTTGGGAGGAGGGAAGGAGGTGAATGTGGTTAGGGGGAAAGAGAAGTGTATTGGCTGGGATGGGGCAAAAGGGATAGGAGGACCAGGGAGTTCGGGTCAAGGGGAACGAATAGAGGGAGGGAGGGAGGGAGGGTTAGGGATCAGGGGTGAAATGGAGAAGGGTGGAGGTGACGTGTAGAGTGGATGAGAAGCGACAGGGGGGTGGGGGGTTGTAAGGGTCATGGAGTAACTGGAGAAGATAGTATGAGTCGATTATGGCCAGAGGGCATTGGCGAGAGGTAGGGAAGAAGAGGAGCAGGAGGAAGGAGAAGGTTAATGGGAAGGCGAAGACACTGGGGAAGAGTTGGCAGGCAGAACAGGCAAGGGAAATGAAGAGGGCCATGGGGACTCAAGGAAGAGGGGCAGGGGAGACAGGGAGAGGGCAAGGGGACAGGAAGAGGGATAGAGATGAAAGGGAGAGGAATAGAGGGGCTGAGAGCAGGAAGAAGAGGGACTGGCAGAAGGGGAAATGGCAAGCAAGGGGAAGAGAGAGGCCACCACACCCGAAGCGTATTAATTTATTGTGGCCAGAACTGAGACCAGAACCCATGTAAGGTACGGAACAACAGAACTAAATAATGAATTGTGAGGATTTGCGTGTCGATTGAGGGAGTGAAGGACGGAGAATATTATCAATGACCAAATTCTTATGTAGTCTTGCTTGAGGTAGGGTAGACTATTGCCTGAATTACTGTTATTAGCGATAGTGATGAGGGAGGTGGTGGTATTGACAGGGAGAGTTGTAGTAGAAGTAGATACAGAACTATGGAGATGAACATTGTGGCACTACCTTACACTTTATTAATTACCAGTATTAGAAATAAAACATAAGAGTGGATTGATATGCTGAAACTTTATATGTATTAGAAATAAAACATAAGAGTGGATTGATATGCTGAAACTTTATATGAGTAAGTGAATATTGATTTTAAGGCGATATTGAAGATCCATCGACCATCCAAATCACGGTTAGGTTAGGTTAGGTTAGGTTAGGGTCGAGTAGGTATGGGTAGGTTAAGTTAGTGTGCTCAAGGGTATAATATGGTACGATTAGTAGGTTATATTTGTATCAAAGCCTCTCTTGGGACGCTTTACTGTATTGTTATTCATACATCTTAAAAATCCTATTTCTATTTCACAAATGTCGTAACAAACAGGAGTCTGTTGAGGATGATTTATCGTATGCCTTGTGCTGTAATAGATTGCTTACTGACACACACACACACACACACACACACACACACACACACACACACACACAGTTTAAGTAATGGTTTTCACAAGTGTCTGCGGGACGTTCTTGTGAGACAGTGACGGCTCAACCCAGAAGACCATCGGTCGTAAAAAAAATGGGGAATCTGGATATTTTCCTATTGGCATCAGACATGAGGGTTCTGTACGTGCTGCAGGATATCTAAGATACATGTGATGTCATCTAGAACAACTGTGTGTGGTCATCACTCCGACAGCAGGTGATGATTCATATGCATCTTGGCGAACACAATAAATAAGCCCCATCACGTAATCTTTTATGGTTTGGTGTACCAAGTTTCCGGGCGATAAAAGTTCTTGTACCTAATATAAACTACAGGGGCTGTAAGACTCTTGAAACACAGTCCACAGGTCATATTAACGTATAGTGATGTTATATTTGGATGTTATCTGATGAAGTTGACCTGTTAACTTCCTTGACGTTTCCATTTCTCATAAAAACTCTCTCACAAAATTCTTACATAGGACGCGCCACGAAGGCACTGTACACGCTTCCCTCACAAATAACCTTCACACACCAGGGTCTATTCGATCAATACATAGGACTCCAGCCCTCACACGACATCCCTCACGTGATCCCCTACGAAAGACCCTCACACAGGACTCGTCCCTCACAGCACCTCCGTAACATGACCTCCTTACCTCACATGACCTCGTATGGACAACCTCAAGCATAGGACTATTCTCTCCCAGTATCAGGACTTATCTAACACAAACTATCCATCCCTCATAGGACCCACCCTCCCCCTTCTCAGAACCCCGCACAGGACCCTCACATAGGACCCTCACATAGGACCCCCAACAGGACCCCGATACAGGACTCCTCACTTGAAAACTGGAAGGATGAGCAACATACCTGTCTTTTATGGCACTTCCCTCGATAATTACATAAAAAGGGGAGTTTTTTCAATCTGTGTGTGTGTGTGTGTGTGTGTGTGTGTGTGTGTGTGTGTGTGTGTGTGTGTGTGTGTGTGTGTGTGTGTGTGTGTGTGTGTGTGTGTGTGTGTGTGTGTGTGTGTGTGTGTGTGTGTGTGTGTGTGTGTGTGTGTGTGTGTGTGTGTGTGTGTGTGTGTGTGTGTGTGTGTGTGTGTGTGTGTGTGTGTGTGTGTGTGTGTGTGTGTGTGTGTGTGTGTGTGTGTGTGTGTGTGTGTGTGTGTGTGTGTGTGTGTGTGTGTGTGTGTGTGTGTGTGTGTGTGTGTGTGTGTGTGTGTGTGTGTGTGTGTGTGTGTGTGTGTGTGTGTGTGTGTGTGTGTGTGTGTGTGTGTGTGTGTGTGTGTGTGTGTGTGTGTGTGTGTGTGTGTGTGTGTGTGTGTGTGTGTGTGTGTGTGTGTGTGTGTGTGTGTGTGTGTGTGTGTGTGTGTGTGTGTGTGTGTGTGTGTGTGTGTGTGTGTGTGTGTGTGTGTGTGTGTGTGTGTGTGTGTGTGTGTGTGTGTGTGTGTGTGTGTGTGTGTGTGTGTGTGTGTGTGTGTGTGTGTGTGTGTGTGTGTGTGTGTGTGTTCGACTTTTATTTGTGCATATGTAAGTTTGTGTCTTTGTGTATAATTAGATACAATACATGTGAAGACAAATGTAAGGGCTTGTGTACACTGTATATATGTGTGTATGCAAACGTTATATATATGTGTTTTTACACGTGTTTATCTTTAAAATTAAATGTTTTTTTGTTATATATATATATATATATAAATGTGTGCAACCTCTTGTGTGACGTGTCGTGTGTTGTAAGTAAATGTTCAGGTACTCATGTGAGCGTAACGTTGATGTTATACGTCTGTGTAAGGACCGTGTTTAAGGGGAGGGAGTGACGTTCTGGGGTAGATTAGAACAATCGGTCAACCCTGGCCCAAGAATATCTTAATATTACAGTTCTCTTAAGCCACAGTAGATACTCTACGCGAAAACCCTGAGGTACTTAAGATTTAAAACCCATTAATCTACCTCAAATCCTCCTTAATTAAAGAAAAAAGTAAATAATAAGATTCTCATTTTATGAGGGGGAGGGGTCATACCTCAGCGAGAATCCCCAAATATTAATGAGAAACATTCTGCAATATTCAGGAGGAACTGAATATGTCCAACTTGTGTAAATTTACTTTGTAGAAATAATATTGACCTTGGGAGAATAATTTCATGTAGTTTTATAGAAATTTGTCATCTTGGCTCGGTCACCTCAGTGGCTTGGTAGCTTTAACCTGATTGGATGTGACGTCAGTTTTCTCCAACCAATGGCAGAACTCAGAGTAAATTCAGTACTCGAAGAGGCCGCCTGAGTTTCATTTCACTTCGCTTTAATCATCCAATATGAAACATTTACACTACACGACGTCCTATAGTGTAAAGTCTATTGATGGGTTACATATACTCGTACAGTATAGCCTGTGGATTTATTGCACATGGAATTTCCGCCAGATAATTGATACAGAATTGTGCACTCGTTTATTCCTCTAACATCCAACCACAGATTGTCACAACGATCTCAGATTGATGTGTGCTTTTGTGGAATCTGAAATATGGCTCTTCCACATCGCTCGCTTTTTACACCATATTTTTTCTAGTTCTGGGATTATATGGTATATAGGAATATATCATATAGGCGCCTCCCAAAAGGAATTGAGAACTTGGAGCAGGAGTCAAGGTAACGACCATGAGGAGGACGCCCTCGCTGCCTCGGTATCAAAGAACCAATGCTCCAGTAACTCGGTAAATTGGGAGTCAAATCAGACGTAATGTTACACACACTGAGCCGGACTCTGTAATGATCTACACAGTTGATAACAAATTCCCCCAAGATCCCAGAGTAGAGGAAGAGGAGGGGGAAGACGTGGTGAAGGTGTACACACACGTCGATACAACACGTCTCGGATAGATCGAAACATTGTAGAGGGACGTTATAAATTTGTTTTTCTCTGTTACTATTGACTTTCATTATATCCTCTTTATGTGATGGTGGTGGGTGGGGATTGATTCATGCACTCAGCTGCTCTTGACCTGCACTGACCTAGTCTCTCCTCCGGCAGCAGCCAGGCAGGTGAGCTTTAACAGGGTGGGAGAAGGGGGAAGCGAGGTCGACGTACACAGACCGTGAAATGTCTGCCTGTGTAATGTTGGGGGACCTGGAGCGCCTGTGTGAGGGAGGGTGGAGCCACTCCCCTTACCTCTTCCCTCCCTCCCTCCCTCACCGCCGCTCCGTCAACTCCGGCAGGTGAGCTTTAACGGGTTAGTGGGGGGGGGGGGGGTTGTTTAACGCCGGGTCACATAAGCAGTTGCTGGTACTACGCGAGGTCGTATAATTTGGTGGGTTATGTCAGGTCGTGTGTTATGTTGGCGGGGTTAAATCAGGTCAGAGAGCTGGTTAGGCCTCTTGGGGTCACAAAATAGAGAGTTGTGGTCATTCGAAATTATAACAAGATATACTAGGAATTTTCTGGGTCACGCATAAGGTCGCAAAATTCATTAACGTTACAGAGAACTATACTAACCCCTGCTTCGAACTAGCACCATATAATAGCTTATTTACACCACAGACTGCCTTCCAGCTATTTATTGGCACCACACTGTGTCAGAAGAAGATGTAGTAGCACCATGGAATTCCCTTTGATGATGTTTTCGCGTTACAAAAAACTGCATCACATCGAAAATTCGTCGCATAAGCCAATGTATCATTGTATTAATGAGCTACAACAGTGAATGACCCGTATCAGTGAATGACCCGCAACAGTGAATGACCTGCAACAGTAAATGACCTGAAACAGTGAATGAACTACAACAGTAAATGACCTGCAACAATAAATGACCTGCAACAGTGAATGGCCTGCAACAGTGAATGACCCGCAACAGTGAATGAACTACAATAGTAAATGACTTGCAACAGTGAATGAACTATAATAGTAAATGACCTGCAACAGTGAATGACTCGCAACAGTGAATGACCTGCAACAATAAATGACCTGCAACAGTGAATGGCCTGCAACAGTGAATGACCCGCAACAGTGAATGAACTACAATAGTAAATGACCTGCAACAGTGAATGACTCGCAACAGTGAATGAACTAACAATAAATGACCTGCAACAGTGAATGACCTGCAACAGTAAATGACCTAGTAATACTGAATGAACCTGCATTAGTGAATGACCTGCAACAGTGAATGACCACAACAGTGAATGACCTGCAACAGTGAGAATGACCTGCGAGAGGGGGGGAGACTGAAGAAGGAGGAGGAGGAGGAGGAGGACCAATAGTGGACTTACCTGAAGTAATTAGTGTGTAGATAACTTTCAATCACACCTCAGCCGTAAAGTTAGACGCTGGCCTCACACGTTCACTCTAAGTCAGCGAAAGGCTTCGGCTGCGTTAGTAGATCAATACTCGCTTCTCCTGACTAACTGATTGACAATGTACTTTTTTACTAGGCGAGGGAGTATTTATTATTATTATTATTATTATTATTATTATTTATTTATGTTATGTTGTTATTATTATTATTATTATTATTATTATTATTTATTTATGTTATGTTATTATTATTATTATTATTATTATTATTATTATTTATTTATTTATGTTAATGCAGTAAATAAGCTAACATGTATTGTGACTCATTCATTTACACTCACATATATAACTCATCAACAGAACGGAATAACAGGAAAGAGATAACGTAAGGGAAATAATGTAATGTAAATAACACAAGAGGAATACCAGAAGGAAAACAACTCAATGACATATGAGCAATAGAAGGTGAGAGGAAGAGGGATAAACAAAGAGGAAGATTCAAGTAAGCAAAATAATGTGAAATGATAATAGAGACACGTAAGTGAATACAGAAATAAAGAGAGTAGTTACAGGAAGAAGAAAATGAGAAAAACAATGAAAAGGAGAGGAGAGTAAAATTAATAGAAATAAAAGCTAAAAAGGAAGAATTTAAGAGAAAGACAAAACAAGGAAGATCAAGTATAATAGAATAGACGACGAATCGGTGTTTTAGAAAAATAATTGCTGTATATAAACCAATTACTTGCTTCTAATAAATAACACACAATTTAGGGCTTTTTTTTTTTTAAGAATTTGAGGTTTTTTGTATATTATTATTGACATTATTTTCGTTGCCATTTCGTTAATTTTTTTATTGCGGTTTAAGTAAAGCCGCGTAAAAAAAATGGTGCTCAAATATTCTAATGCTATTATTCGGTATATTTTTTTTTCAGATAATGTTATATAACCTTGCCGTGCCATTTGTCTTAAGGCACCGGATAACGTGACGATATCAGGTTAGTCTAAGTTAGGTATCCTCAAAGTTGTTGATTTTCCGATATCGTAACGTTATCGTCGGCCATTCATTCTAGTTAACGTTATGATGGCGACAAAGTTGAAATACCAGTAACAAAAAAGGATAATTTTGTTTCCAGCTCCAAGCCGGTAATGCCCCGTTATCGTGACGTTATTTTCTGTTTAATTTAATGGGAAATAAATCCTCTTGTCAAATCTGTAAGAGTAACAGAAACAGTCCTGTTGATAACGTTAATACTGTCAAGAACAAATAATGTGCTTTTATTTTCGTGGGTGTGTGTTTTACGTACTCTTGAGTTTGAAACCTCAGAGGAAACGCTTATTCACCAAGGATATAAAATATTCGCAAGTTATTCATTAAGAAAAAATGAATTCTTTATGAAATGCGTTATCAGGGTTCACGGTTGTTTGAAATTTTATGAAGTAAATATTATAAGAATGTCATCATTTAGATATACAGCACAGGGTCATATCAAGGGTTCAGAGTTGGGACATATTGTGTTCTGGAATCTTTGTGTGTGTGTGTGTGTGTGTGTTTGTATTAATGAGACTTTATAGTGGATATGTAGACCTTAAATCCAACGTCATGAATTTAAGTGTATATAAAATTCATGTACGTTTAAGACTCCAAAGTTGACACGACACAGCAAAACGATCAGGTTGCCAAGACAGTATTGTGCCGCCATTATACCTGTAATTGTCTCCAGTCTTTACGTGGGAAGGAGAGGGTGTCACTTGAGATTGTGTGTTGGGATCTTTTAGGGTTTCCTTATAAGAGGTGAGTGAGGTAGTCTCAGGCATAGTAAGAAAAGTTGGGTAAGTCAGCGTGTGATATGATGCCCAATGCTACCCAGCGAGACGTGAGATACATAATTGAATATAAATTTACATATCCCATGAGATATAATATAAGAGGTGAAGCAAAAGTCACTATTCGCTTGCATATATATTTACAGACCGTTAAATAAAGGAATATTCTTCTCAAAACAGTAATACATGCGACAATATATTATTACTCTTCAGCGTAAGTGTGTTTAGGTGTAGGAGACAACGGAACAACAGAGAAAAATGACAATACAACAGTTTCCAATATATGAACATTAAAACTGTTTAGTGACTATTGACTCAACCTGTACAACACTTATATCACTTGCAAAAATTAAGGGCAAAAACTACCAGTCCGATATAAATAAAGATTCAGGTTGGATACATAACTTCCCTCGCCGTATACAACATAATTTACCTACGGCTTCTCTCTTGCTGGAATAAATTACCATTATTTTCGTTGAAAGTTATTCCCCTGTGTATAATGTTTATATCACAGGGAAGGTCGTTCATCTTTTGGTTTTTACATCGTAGGTAATCCGTTCACTCTTGCATTGTGAGCCTTATTCCTGATTGTTTCTTGTATTTTCTTGACTTTTTATCGGAAGGAGTAAATATTCTCAGACAATTTGACTTCAATTAGTATTCTAGCGTGTCATGATATATGTTGATTTATTTGTTATATCTCAAAGGGGAATAAATATCAATGTGCACGTTTAATGGCCAAGACTACTAGCTTATTGCTCTACACATCTGGGTCATGACCAAGTCTTATAGCCTTGGGTAATTTTGTTGTTAACCCCTTGAGGACGATGGTTTAACCCCTTGAGGACGATGATTTAACTCCTTGAGGACGATGGCTTAACCCCTTGAGGACGATGGTTTAACCCCTTCAAGACGATGATTTATCCCTTAAGGACGATGGTTTAACCCCTTGGGAATAATGGTTTAAGCCTTTGGGGTAGATTCTTTAACCCTCTCGTCCTCGAGATTAAATCACGTGGAAAATAAGAAGATCTTTGGACGATCCTGTGTTGAAAAAATATTTTGCTTTTCTAAAACAATTACTTGGTGGAAGAACCCAGACGCATGTGACTGTCTTCTCCTCTGTGAGTTTAGATTAATATTTTACCCCTCGACCACCAGGAAGATACGGGGTGAGAGTTTTCATTTCCCTTGTGTGTTTATCCATGTCTGTATATCTCTCAGGTTTTCTTTTTTTTTGTTTTTCTGCTGTTTTGCTTACTTGATTCTTCCCAAACGATGGTGATAAATAATACAAGAATGCAGTCTCATGAATTCCCCTGATCTATAGATGAGACTTTCGAAGGTAAAATACAAAATAAATCCGATATTTCTCATAGATTGTAAAAATTTGTTAGACCAGAGTTGCCAAAATGTCATCTGCAGTTTTGTTTATGTGGTTATATATTTTCGGGTTATTTTCTTCGTCCTTATATTTATGTTGGTCGATGTTTCGTGATAATACATTCATTTGAAAGTATTTGAGTGTGTATTCTAGTTCAGTAATTATATTGGTTATTAATATTAATAAAATGAGATATGCACACACTCTCTCTCTCTCTCTCAGACCAATCCAGTCCAGGTGTTGTATTTCAGTCGAATAACCAAAACGCACACAAAAAATATATAAATTTTCCCTCCCTGTGCTGCACGAATTTAATTATTTATTTATTTATTTTTATTTCGTCTTTCAGGAAGCGATTTTGTGGGTGTTTTTTTATACTAGTTCTTATTTTCATTCATAAATACACTGCAACTTCCGTATATTGTTATGAACTATTTAAGAGTTATAATTTGCCTATATTATTGGGAATCTATTGTCACCTGAAGTTTAACCCCTCTAGTTTATATCACCTGATGATTGAAATCCCTAATTCTACCTTGGGGGTTAGGTTAAGGTAGGGTAAGGGTGGTTAACCTTAGGTGAAATTACCCAGGCCCCTAAAATACATCTCCCAGCCTTAACAGATCCCTCTTGTCTTAACCCTCCTCCTCCTCCTCTTCTTCTTCCTCCTCCTCTTCTTCTCCCTCCTCCTCCTCCTCCTCCTCCTCCTCTTCCTCCTCCTCCTCCTCCTCGTCTCTCAACCATGTCTCTGTACCTTACTGTTTGTTTACCTTAGGAATTTCCTCATTTGAAGACCGTTTTTTTCCTTCTTTAGTTTGTTTCATAATCTGAATGATTTTGTCTTACTTTTGTGTTTCAGTGTTGTAAAGATTTTCTAAAATTTTCTCTTTACAATTACTTTTTTGTCTCAATGCATTTTTTTTGGGTGGACTTATTACAATATATTTTGTCGTATTTTCTGTCTTTTTATAATAATATTTATCTTACACTTTACTGAAATATTGTTATAATTTGTATCCGTATTGTTATTGTTTTTATTTTGTTTATATTTTGTTTTAACTTTTGTCAAACTTTTCCTCCAAATTGCACTAATATATCTCCCTTTAGGCTTTTTTTTACCGATATTAAGCTATTTTTTGTATTTTTTTTTGTCCTGGGGCATAAATATAATCCACTTGTTGCTTCCTCATAAAAGATGGGTTTCTTATTTTTTTACGTTCTACCAATAGACCATTTTTTATCTTTTTTTGACCCTCTGATATATTCATTTAGTCTGACTGGAGGTTGTGGTTGTGGTGATATCGTTGTTGATCTGTTAGGTTGTGGTGATATTGTGAGATTGTGGTTAAAATGATCTTGCTGTGGTGAGTCTTTTTAATGAATGAGGAGATGTTTTTGTGTTGTTTTTGTTGTTTTTGCTTTTATTGTTGTTGTTGTTTTTGTAATAAAGAGTCGTTCGGTGTTAAGCAGCACAGCAGTTCACTCCCTTGCAGCCAATGTTGACAGCTATTTTGTCTCAAAATAGCTGAAGGAAAACTACAGAGACTCTACATTAAACAAAGAAAAAATAGTAACTTAAAGACAATTAAGATGTTCCTCTGAGACAGTAAGTGCAGCTGATGGAACCTGTTAGACCAAGCTTGAAGGACCACTTAAGTAGAAGCTTTGCTGGAGATTTAGGAACAGAAACATGGTAAATTACTTAAGTGGATGGAAGACTTCTTGCTCAGCATAAAGACACACATGAAGATGCCATAAAGGTAAAGGTAAAAAAAAATAATAATTCTAAAAGCAGTCAACAACCTCTGTGTTTGGTCGACGTAAGTGATCAGGTCAGGAAGATGAAGATAAGAGCAGACATGTGCCGCGAACACCGCCCGCTGCCCCTCGGTATCTGGGCAGCTGTCACTGGTGATCGTATCATTACTGCTATATCGAGGTTGAATTTTTTAAAAGTATAGATGTTCGTGCCAGAAACTGATCACCTGTCACGGTGTCCATTTCCCCATGTTGTGACTGTCTTACAAGTCTTAAAATGAGAGTCGCAATCACTTGACATCGTCGAACACAATCCTGTATTCTGGGTGAGCGATACCTTTAATTTGGTTGGGGATGAAGGTATCAATTTTAGCAAGCAAACAGGAGGGACTGACCGGACATGTGATTCCCCTAAAAGTGCGAAAATATGTTCTTCTGTGTCTAGTGTGAGTAAGAAGAGGAATAACACTGGAGTTCGTACAACTAAAACGAGTCATTAAAACCAGAGTGGGAGAGCAACAAGACCAGCGTTTCCTTGACACTAACAGACACTCTTGCTGTGAGTAATTAAAGTTAATTTCACGAAGGAACACGTACTTGCTTCTGTGCCACTAAGAAACAAACATTTCTTTCTCTCTTTTCTCGTTCAGAACCACGAGCCTCAGACAGCAGATTGGCCAATCAAACGATCAGGGCTAAAAGCGTTGACCAGACAAAGGGGAGAAAGCAATAGACGGTAAACCTAAGGGACTGTAGACAACCTTTTGTATGTTAAGTGAACCTTGACCTTTATTTAACCTTCAAGGAGTTATAATTGCAAAGGCTGTGTTATATCTAGCAATTATATCTTCACAAAAACTTTATCAAGACGAAATTAATTACATTTTCAACAAATTACCCAAAAGAAAGATAGAAATCCATTTTTGTTTTATCATGACCTTCACAAAAAATAAATATCCAAGTATCAGTAACTCCTAATTACAAACTAAAGTCTAAAATACTCCATAATCCTTCGTCATCGATGGAGTCGTAAAACATGAAGGTGGTGTAGTTAAGCCAGTCGGTCCACCCAAGGATCACAGGGTTGGGGACCTTTCTCATCTGTACGCCGCACCTCACCTCCCTCGTCCTCATCTTATTAGACCCTCCTACTTCCTCATTTTTCCATTTTTCTTCCTCTTCCTATTCCTCAACAGTATCATTCACCACCCTCATCATCACCCATTACCATCATCCACCACCACCATTATCCATCACCATCATTATCACCATCACCATCACCATTCATCATCCACCATCACCATCATCAATCAAGATCACCACCATCATTCACCATCGTCATAAGAATCATAGTATTTCTTTTAGCGGCATCTACTTTATTCCTCAGCTACTCCTTCTTCTTCCTCTAGTTCTTCCTCTTCTGTCTTCGCGTACCGACACAGAGTCCTTGAGATGATGTTCTTAAGATTATCGCCATGTAGGCAGTATCTCCCATGTGTCTGGCTCTAGTTAGTAGGAGTTAAATACTAAGGATGACAACACGGCGATCAAGTCTCATCTGTAGGCAAGACTTGACTCATCTATACCGGTATGATGATGATGATGGTCATGATGATGGTGATGATAATGTGCGGGTTACGAGACAGTGGCAGCCTGTAGTCTGTTGGAACGAGTTTGTCATAGTAGGTTCTGGTTGTTGTTATTATTATTATTGTAATTATTAGTGTTATCATTATTCATTTTAATATTATAATTTTTATTGTTGTTATAAATTACAGGTGACAGTTATTTTTATTACTAGATCCCTAATGGGGGCGTCACTCAGAGTGGAATATCAGGAAGGCGTCACTCAGAGTGGAGTATCAGAAGAGCGTCATTGAGAGTGGGGAGTCAGGGAGACGTCACTCACTCTACTGCCGCACGTAACATACTTATCTCACAAGAGGTGGAGGGTGGGAGGGGACCCCGCTGGCTCTTTCGAGTGGCAGCGGTAGGACAAGATGAGCGATAAAGGTGTCTGTTTACTTATCAGCTAAAATCACGGTGACATATAATAACACACAATATAGTTAATTTTAATGTATTATGTATTTTACGTTTATTTAGCAAGGTAATGGAACAGAGGTATCGCTATATTTAGTACACACACACACGTTAGGGCGTTTAATTATCAGATGAAATAAATTTGGTACCGAATCTTCAAGTGATCCGAGAAAACGTGTTTGAAGGAGCGCGGTAAAGATGGAATACGTAGAGGTACTCAGTAGAGGGCGTACAGAGACATTATGTGAGGGAGAAGTATGAGGGAGTCTTACACCAGTTATTGTTACCACTGCCAGTTTGTTTGTTACAGTGCCGGGAGAGTATTTTGACCTCATCCTTACACTCGTCTTCACTACCACAAACCATAACAGATTCCTTTATTTATGGACTATAAATACACGAGTTGTCACTATCAGCAGGGATTGTCATCTCAAAAGGGTCAAAATAGAGAGATGTTTTGCAACGGTGTCATATGCAAGGCTCCAGCTAAACGTACCCAGCGGTGTCCGGAGAGTGAACTGTGACGCATGACTCTATTCATTTTTCATTTTATCTCGTTGATTCCTCAGAGAGTCGACCCAACTAGAGGTAGCGGTTCCCAGTCACCCCGGAGAGTTAGTCACGTGTGTGGGTAGAACATCCACAGGACCAAAATACCTCCTGAGTTTTGTTGGTGTTTTACTCTTGTCCTGTGTTTCTTGGGCAAGGTATCTAGAGTTTGGAGCATTTAATGTTTAGTTTTATTTATATATCAAGTCTTGGCATTTGTCAGTCACGTGTACACTATGTTGAGTAACTGACTCCACCTCGACACTTTCTTCCACGACAAGACAAAAATGCAATGTTATACTGCAAACAATAATATCACATCCCATATTTACCCTAATTAGTCTATAAAGAGGATCTATGGGGACGCAGCTGGGGATGTTTATCGTGTCTGACGTCACTACGCAACTATTTCTGCCTCATCGGTTTTTTTCTGGTTCGTAAACAGTCATGTAGCTTCTCACCATTATAACAATATCACGAGATTAAACGCGTATTTATATCACATGCCGCCGGCCACAAAGCAAGAGTTACATAAAATACAAACACCATTATCAGTGACCCCAAATCGTCTCAAGTCGTAATAAAACCAAAGACTTGACTCATCCTTGCTGTTACCATCTACGCCTCCAGCGCCACAGTAAAGAACACTTATATTTACTTCTGGCATGCAACATCAGTACACTTAGATGTACCTGGGTTAATAATTTGCAATGTATGTTCATTAATGTTCAGTATTGCAACAGGTACATGTCATTAACAAAACATATATGACATTGCAAACATGTTATGCTAATCGTACCTCTGTCTCAAGCAATAATGTGTAACCCAAGTAGTAGCCGCTGATTCAGACCATCAGACTGACAGAGACTTGTAACCTGGTTAGCTGTATGAGAAAGTTCGCACTTCACAAGCACGGAAGGTCACATGCATCCAAAGGTTAAATGCAGGCACGAACGGAATGCTAAAATGATGAAAGTACACAGCGACTGCAATACCAACGTGACCTCTTGACCCTCTTCAAGCGAGTGAGAGTAACTGGGTGTGACAGCCATCCCATATCTGTAGGAAGCACATGATTGCTCCCATACACGTCAACTTAACAAGGTTTACTACAGGCAAGCACCACCGTATTAAAATAAGAGCACGTGTGTGGGTCAGGGACGGAGGGTACGAAAGTGTGGCTACCAAGACCGTAAAGTAGGACGCAGGGTACGGGGTGACGCACCTGTAGTCATCCCTCAAGCTACTTCCTTGCTCACTGGGGACGTCCAGGAGAGTCGGGGAGAGGGAGGGGGGATATGAGAGAGGGAGAGGCGAGGAGGAGGAGGTTACATAATACAGAAGGTGGGAAAGGCGACATATGTGAACGGAAAACTGACAAGTGTGTCGTATATTGGTCGAGTACACAATAGTGCTAAAAATTGCTACAATAAGTATAAAATTTTAAGACTTTCCTTTATTATTATTATTATTATTTTTTTTATTATTATTATTATTATTATTATTATTATTATTATTATTATTATTATTATTATTATTATTATTATTATTATTATTATTATTATTATTATTATTATTATTATTATTATTATCATCATCTGGGCCCTGCCTTTTGTTTACGATGCTGTTTATTTCATTTTATTTTAATGTTCCGCTGATATAGTTTTGGGTTAATGGAAACGTTTTACAGTAGGTGTTAAGTGTGAGGTTGTCCCTGAAGTAAAGAGACTTTCTATGTTTCCTTTTGTATGTGTTATTTAACTCTCTCTCTCTCTCTAAATTACACACAGGGACGGGAAGAGACAGCTTAAGGCACATTTCCATTTCAAAATATAAAATAGTTTTAGGGAAAATAATATAAATTACGTTCGGTAAAGTAATATAGATTTTTTGTATCCCGGCATCCCCTGAGCAACGCTCTTGTGCATTATGCAGAAGACCCGACAGCCGCACCCTTATCCACTACCTCCTAAGATGTCCCCACACACAACGCTTCCGTGACGCCTGCTGGACCACCACTCCACGACCCCCTGACGGAGACACGATGATCCTCCCCATACTGGCCAGATATTTTGTAAATAATATTGATTATGTGTTAAAGAAATATCCTTCCTTCCTTAGGCTTTAGTAAGCCCCTTTATAATATTTATACTGTATATACTTGTCACACTTGCCAGATGCTTCTGGTGTCATTGTACAGGGGTACCTAGTGACAGCACTAGGATCCCGCTTCCTCTATCAAGGAATAAACAATTGAAATTGAAAATTGAATATAGATTTATTATATTTTTTTTAATGAAGTAAGTTACAAAATCATGCTAAAAAAATGGTTAAGTACAGATTTCTTCAATCTTTTCATCGTTTGTATTTCTTCTTTTGCATCTTCTTCTCTTTCTTCTGTTTTCTTTCTTTCTTCGTTTTCTTCTTTTTCTTTTTTCCTTCAACCTGTTCGTTTTTCTTCTCTTTATTCATCTATTTTCTTCACATTTTCTCTTTTTATTTTTTATTTTGTCTTCGCATGTAGCCTAATAAGTCTTTGAGGTGTGTCAGGCCAGAGCCATTAACAAGATGTGGTTTGCCATACAGTACACAAGATTAGTTCTCAGGGTGAGTCGTATGAAACACCTCCAAGCGTTATGTCAGATCAAGGCGTGTGCTTCATTATAATGATGATGAAACGAATGATGGTAATAATTTTGATATTGAAAATAGTATTCACGATGACAATAGAAATGGGAATATTAATAATGATAATAATAATACAATAATAATAATGATATTTTTATTGACAATCATTGCATTCGTGGTGATAATAAGGATAAAAATAATGAGAAGAATAACAACAAATTCGTTAACTTATATATCGATAATAACGTTACAATATAAATAATAATCATAAGAGTTATAACATTATGTATCTTTTTTTCGGAGAATTGAGAAGGTGACTGTGTTGTGTCGTCACCCCCACAACACTGATGGATCAATACAAGAGGCCCACAAGAGAGAGAGAGAGAGAGAGAAAGAGACTATTTAGAGGAACTTACTGAGTGCCAGGGAGTCACGTGGCACCCAGTCGTCTACATGGCAATAGGTCGTTTAAGTGTGGGTAGCGGTGCCAGACGCATGTTATACACCTGGCCTTTGTCATGAGAGCTGAAAGGGAAGACAGAGTTACCAGACGCATGATACATAATTGATCTTTGTTGTGAGTTAGGAAAGTGAAGGTAACTGAGAGGGTACTACTATAGCGTGACGTGTACAAGATAATTAGATTAGGTTAGGTTAGGTTAGGTTAGGTTAGGTTAGGTTAGGTTAGTTTAGTTTAGTTTAGTTTAGATTATGTTGTATTATGTTATGTTATGTGATGTGATGTTAGACTAAATATATATTTGCATGCCGTACGCTAAGGTAGCACCGCTGAGAGTGAGTATAAGTTATGTGGCTTAGTTATACTGTATAACTAAGCCACATAATTATGTAGTATACAATATGAACTTTGCAATTTATGAAGGCAACGCTAGCATTATATGACTTCTGATGGGTATATTAAAGTCAAGATGGAGTTTAAAAGTGAATATAACGCTGCCATGTACAGTATACTGTGAATACATTATAGTGTTGTAGGAAGTAAGTGATTTTATATTACATGTACGACGCGTCAAGGTTTCACAGATGTGTTTGCTTCGTGTGTGTGTGTGTGTGCATAATAATAATAATAATAATAATAATAATTAACGGTTTATTCAAATAACATGGCAGTCCGAAGGCTGTGTGTGTGTGTGTGTGTGTGTAAAATATGTCATACCAATATTTGTGAACTTTGACAAATGACTTAGCTATACTGTACAGTAGGTCAAGGGAAACGTGACCGAAGCCTGGCGAAAGTAGATCACAGGTCAAGGTCAAGAGTTGTATGACAGGTCAGTTTTTTTTGTACCCTGGTGTAGCACTTCTCTACACCTCTAACTTTAATACAAGAACTAAGTGGTTGAGTTAACTGGCCAGATAATTACAGGTTTCAGCTGATGTGGTCTCCCTAATTTAAGCCATTTATGATGGAAACGATTCATTTACACTTCAGTTTTTCGTAATCTCTCTCTCTCTCTCTCTCTCTCTCTCTCTCTCTCTCTCTCTCTCTCTCTCTCTCTCTCTCTCTCTCTCTAAATTACACACAGGGACGGGAAGAGACATAATAAACCAACAACACTGTAATGTACATACCGTATATCTCTGGTGTTGGCAAGACTGCTGTCACACATGGACGAGAATTTTATTTGTTTATTTGCGTCTCAGACATGATAGATCGGTGGTCCGTGAATAAATCTCGGTGCTTCTCTAAATCTTGTACTCACGATCATAAAATGTATATTAGGAAAATTTACTATGTACTCGCCTCTGCAGACAGTGAGTTTAGGTTCACTCCGCCTTTAAGATTAATATAAGCTAATGTATATCGTATAAGCTCAACAAAACCCCTTGAATTCTGTAAGACCACATTTTCTTAATGAACATCAAGATATACTCGTAAACATTGCCTATTCATCAGAAATTGTTTATTATTTATATCTTCTGCGTAATTATCTTGGAAGACACTTGGGTCATCTCTGTGCGTATGGGGCGAGGAAATGGGGCTTCAACGTCTTTCTCTCAATCTGTATAGTTTTTAATGGTTGAAGTTCATGATTAGTTTTGACAACTAATACATTTCATTACTTCCGAAAAGCACATGTTATTCTCCTTATTAGTAATGGCATCTTGCTCAGACAATTCAAAGAGACTAAAGGAAACTGTTAGACGACGTAGGTCAGTAACTTGGCACTCCAGCGTGAGTTCCTGATACACTGAACTGGCAGTACTCGGGGAGGACGTCCACCCACCCTTCAGCTTTGTGTCAGCTCAGGACTGGGTATGAGCCGTAGCCATTGATGCCAAAAAACTCTCCCGGGAAACTAATATTCATTGAAATTTGTTGGATACTTTTCATGTTCTGGATCACTAATGCAGATTCTGAGTAATCCATGGGTTATGGGTGAATTGGAAGCCATCGATTTGCTCGTAATTGTTTTGTTTTTATCATCAAAATGTTGTGGTAATGAGCCAATAACAGGAAGAAAATTAATTTTGGAGGGAGGAGGGTTGTCCAGAGCTTCCAGATAATACGTCAAGAATATCTGTCTTTCTTTTTTCTTTTATTTAATACAAACATTCCTCAGGACCGAACACTTAAGACGCACATATAGGCAAAGCTTCTCAAGTTATATTATCATAAATTTTCTCAATTCCTCTCCCATTCTCTCCTGTTGCTCCACCGCCGCCACTGCTCCTTCAACCTCACCTTGGAGCACCTGAACATCTGAACATGATCTAGTTTGCATGAAACCACTTCTTGCTACAAAACATCTTTACTTGTTGGCTGTACTGTTACCTCCCGCATGTAAATCTTTTCTCCTCCCTCCTTTTTTTTTCCCTTCCTTATAAGTCAATTCTTTTACCAGTCTTGTAGAAAGTGATGTATTGGGATATCAATGTCTAATTCACTAACTGGCTCATATATTTTCCTCGCACTGAACCTGAGCGAACAGCAGAGGCCAAGACCATCTGCGTTGTCAACTTCCTCAGGTGAATAAGCCTTCCTTCTTGACCATCCTGAAGGCGAGACAGACACACCGTTCATTAAACCTTTGTAACCTTATTGTTTCTGTCATCTGTCCTTTTGCTTCGTTGCTTCCTTGTCAAACTTTGCATAATTATTGTTTTGTTTTTTTCAAGAGTAAGACAGTTTGTGATTTTTATCCATAAACTAACTGTAATTTCACTCGTAAACTTCCAGAATTACAGGAAATATAAAAGGTATAATTGTCTTTGAAATGAATCACATCAATTTCTATTCTGTCTTCACTAAAATTACATTGTATTCTCCTCTGTTAATCTTTACCTGCCTAAAGTCATAAAGCAAAGACAAACTAAGTGCAGCATGAAACTATGACACTGAGGAAGACAAACACATGACACTGAGCAAGACAAACACCTGACACTGAGCAAGACAAACGCATGACACTGAGCAAGACAAACACCTGACACTGAGCAAGACAAACACCTGACACTGAGCAAAACAAATACATGACACTGAGCAAG
Organism: Homarus americanus; assembly: GCF_018991925.1. Taxonomy (NCBI): domain Eukaryota; kingdom Metazoa; phylum Arthropoda; class Malacostraca; order Decapoda; family Nephropidae; genus Homarus; species Homarus americanus. Next base: position 3,029,031 of record NW_024730668.1, read on the forward strand.
ACAAAAACCTGACACTGAGCAAGACAAACACATGACACTGAGCAAGACAAACACATGCCATTGAACAAGACAAACATATGATACTGAGCAAGACAAACACATGACACTGAACAAGACAAACACATGACACTGAGCAAGACAAACACACATGACAAATACCGCCACACGAAGGCAAATTCAAACATCCTCAGCACCGCCAAAGATAATTCACATACTCAGGAGCAGTCATCTACATGCAAAGTAGCAACAGTAAATCTCTCTTCTCTTCAATTTTACCATAAATTTCCTAAATCTGCAATTCCAACTTTTTGCCCAAAGCCTCGACCTAATTGCTGCACCAACATCCCTAATACGTCCGCTAGTAATACTTCCATGTTTGTGGAAAGAAACTTTAACTCTCGGTGCAGACGTTCACCTCCATCCCGTTACCATCAACAGTTTCTTTATAACTCTCCTGCTTGTATCACATCCTGGACCTCTTCATTTTTATCCAGCTGTTATATCTGTGTAGTGATGATTATGGTAGGTTGGGTACACTCGGGAGGTTTTCCTTATTAAGTCTACACAGTATTTCCTAAGTTTTTATATTTCCCCCTTTTTTTTTATCCAGGTCGTTTTCCTTGATAAAATTCGATGAAATTTAACATTTAGCGTAAGATAAAAACACCAGAAATAACTTCAAACTGGAAGTAATGGTGTCCAGATAATTATGTTCACGTCAGAGGACGTTGAGTTAAGGTGTCTCAGATCGTAGATTGACATTCCCCTATTAGCTTATTTCTGTATAGCGATGGTGGGCAAGCGAGTGTTGTACTGTGTTGTGTTGTGTTGTGTTGTGCTGTGTTGTGTTGTGTTGTACTGTGTTGTGTTGTGCTGTGTTGTGCTGTGCTGTGCTGTGCTGTGCTGTGCTGTGTTGTGCTGTGTTGTGTTGTGTTGTGTTGTACTGTGTTGTGTTGTGCTGTGTTGTACTGTGTTGTGCTGTGTTGTCGTGATAGTGGAGGATCATACAGGGAGGTACAGGAATTACCTACACCGTCATCATGTTGGAGCACCACATCGACTAACATTCTTTCAAGTCTTTTAAGTTTCTCTGTGACTATAAGATCAAGGTCACAGTTAATGATCATATACAAAAACTTTGTCTTGATCTTTACCGTTGTATTGTTATGGGTAGTTTTCTGTACCTCGACATGTGTAAACAGATTGTTCAAAGACTGTGAATGTGTGTGTGGTACGTGCCGAGACACCATAAGTAATATTCAGTCACTGTTCTTCCCAGATTAAAGTTTAGGTATGTTTGTGTTGTAGCAGTCAGTTATATCTACAAAACCACTTCTATCAAGAAATTACAGTCATTGCTGTATAATTTCAGGGCACGAGCCAGCCATAATCTCTCACAAACACTGAATGTCCGTGACAAAATTCGCTAGAATTTTTACTCTCTGCATGACGGGACGGTTCATAAAAGCAAATGAACTAACATTAACTCTGAATCAAGAGAATTATTCAGCCAGTCAACCTGTCATTGTGACTCCCTAACCTCTAATTCTTGGCAGCTCACGGTGATATTTTCGTGCGCATGACATATGCATGATATAATGCATGACACGGTTGGTTGATGGTTCGCACGGGGTAAAGGCAGCTTGTGTCACAGTTGCCTGAACGTTTCCTCACTACAGCTACTATTGTCCTCGTTGTATGTGTGGTAGAGGTAGTCGCTCTGGGTAACTGTTTTCAACTCCTGAAGGACGAAGGAGGCTTCTTTAGCAGGAGGTTCGGCAACCAAGGAGGATACTACTGACCTGGAGGCTCTACATATCCGATAGAGGTCGTGCGATTTTGCTTGCGAATGTTGAGAATTCTCATAAGAGTTCCTGGTATCTGTTTTTCATTGGTCAAAGGTTCTGTTTAAAGGTTCTTCTATATTTACTACAATAATAAAATGTCGTGGTGATATTTTGCCCATGTTGTAGAAGTTAATAGAGGCAATAAAAGCCTTAGTATATTTACTGAAGAAGTTTCGTGACTTAATGGAGAATCTGATTCACGTTTTTGGTCACAACAGTTGAATGTTCTGAGAGAAGTAGTGCGCTCTTAAGTACAAAACTGGAAGATTATTCTCACCAGCATTTTGTATTGTAGAGGTTAAGTGTATAGATGAAGTTCCTATTACCTGGTTTGTAATGTATTAAGTGTTATGACGATCCTGTTGCCTCTACTGTACAAGTTATGAATCGTCAGTGGAAGTTCTTATTTACCTGTGGCTCCATGTGAAGGTTTTGAGGGTTGAGATGAAAACTGAAACTCATAAGATATTTTGAATACTGAAATGGAAGAAAAATCATATAATTTTCTCCTGGTGAATCGGAGGTACATCAGTGCAGGGGATAAAGCTTTACACTAAAAGTATTTTGATGTATACGTATCTCTGTACATGTATATGAATGATGAAGAAAGAACATAATGAATGATGGAAAATATAAGAAACGAAACTTTAATGACATGCGTGACATATTCAGACTCCACCAACCAGTGAGGGAGCACAAAAGTCACTACCACCACCACCACCACCACCACCACCACCACCACCACCACATAGTTCCTGCGACCTTCCATAACCACACTCACAAGAAGAAGAAATTGTTACTCTCATCTCGACTTCAATCAACACTAGGAATTCGGACCCACATTTCCCACTCCTTCACTTTACTCAAGTTGAAAAAAGTTGTAATTTCGTCTTTTTCAGAACTCATGTTACATTAGGTCGTAGGAATTATGTCGTTTTACTAATGAAGAAAACAACACAGTCTTTATTAAATTTTAAATCAAAATGTGTAAATGGCGTGGTTAATGAAGTAATTAAAGCTGAGGAACAGATCGTAATTGAATGGGAGAATGTCTGTGGTTGTCTGGAAGAGGCGGAGGGAGGGTCTTTGAGGATTGGACGAAGACTGTCATTGTCTACTTGTATAATGGCACGACGAATAAGAACAAGTGGTGTAAGATCTTAAGGGGTCTTAGTTTCCGAATCTGGTAGGTTAAGTTTGTGTACGTGTGTATTTATATTATATGTGTGTACAGTCAGACCATATTCCCCTTTAAGGAAAGCAGGGTTACCAATGTGAAGCTAAATGCGATAGCTTTGTACGGAGTTTTTTTGGGCCAGTTTGTTATATTGTTTTACACTGAAGGGCAAAAGTAATCTATGGTCTGACTGTATGTATGTGTGTATTACAGTCGTTAGTAAGTAAGTGTGGATGAATGTATTTTATAAGAACGTTAAAAGTGAAAACAAAATAACATTAATGAATTAAAATATGAAACGGGAATAAATCTATTTTAGTTACAATGGAGGAAGTGAAGTATTTCAGTGTGTGGGAGTGAAGTGGTCAGTGAATGGATCAGCGAGTGACAAAATAGATCACAGAGTAGGTGAGGGGGAAACAGGAATAGTGCATTGGAAACTGAATGAGATAAAAGAGAGGATAGTGTTAGAAGTGGAGCTGAATATGGGAATAGTGAATAGTTGAACAGGAAATGGAAAAGCAAGTTAGAAGAGAGAGAGAGAGAGAGAGAGAGAGAGAGAGAGAGAGGTGTGCGTGAATGACCGGAGAACATGATATCGAATGTATTTTCGGCAGGATTGACTTTCTGTTGTTGGGTGATGGTGAGTTTGTTGATTTTTTGTATTATTTTAATAATATTTGTGTTTGTATGTCCGTCCGTATGTCCATCCCAAATTCGTCTTGGAGTAACTGCACGCAAACTAATGGGCGTTGAATGATGATACATTTTCAATTTCTTTTATATCCCCTCGAAGGTGTGACATGTTGGGATTTTTTTTGTGTTCCTCTTATGATATTTTAGAGTTGTGTTATGTTACTCTTAGGCTTCGGAGTTTTGATTGCGTAAGGTGTTTATTCCTGTAATGAGTCGCTCAGAGAGAGATGAGACAAGTGTCGTATCTGATTGATCCACCAAGACGTGCCCACAGTTCCTCAGCTTAGAATATAAATACAACTCTTATGCTCTTTTTTTTAAGAGGGAGGAAGATGGAGGGTAATATTGGGAAATTTGTCCATGTTTGATTACGTTGGATATTAACTTTCGGATCACATAAACACTTGTCCTCCCTAGCTTATTTTACCTGAACCTAACCTAACCTAACTCCGCCAGGTTAATGTTAGGGAGTTTAACCAATCGGTGACATAAACTATAGAGCTAATCTTCATGTGATCTTTATTTTTTTTCACAGTTTATTCGATGCACTTATACATTTTCGTCTTTTGTAATGCTAAAAAATTATTTATCTTGAAGTATGTGAAATGTTTTAGAATGTCGATTTTGTAGTTTGAGTAGTCATGATTATGTGTTTTTCTGAGAGCTGATTTTAGAGGGTTGGTTCATCTGGTAAGCGGCTCAGACACTCCCTGTGATGGTCGCTGCACTCCCTCAACTTTCTTTTATGTCTCCTTCTAGGCCAACTTTAAGCCCCAAGACCATTTTGGCAGCTAAAAAAGTTTGTGTTTCCGTATCTTACACAAACTTTAAATCTCCCCTAAAAATGATCGAGTGTGTAAGGGTGATAGGAAAGTTTGTTTGAAGGGGCATTGCTAGTTGCCAGCCTGCTCTCTCTCTCTCTGTGCATAAATGCCTCATTCTTGATATGTCCAAACCTAACCTCACCTAACCTGGGGCCTATTTGTCTAGTAGGTTTTGTACCGCATCAGAGCCTCAAGACTTACTGTATCACCCCCGGCATCAGAAGAGTTACATGTAATGGTGTACTGATCCGTTTTATTTCTCTAAGGTATTCTTGATGATGTTCTGTATTACTGCATTCGGGCGTTAGACGTGAGCTGGGGTTAAATAAACTAGTTTCGTCTGCTGTGTCAATCATTACAAGCAATTACATCTGTTAGGTACGCGCAGCTGTGGCAGTGATAGCCACAACAATATCAACAGCAGCAGTGACAGTGATGGTCGCAGCGGTTCTCTAACTCCGGCCATCTCCCCTCGTCATTGTTTTAAGTTATGACTTCTCCGGCGGCCGGACAAAGGCGTCCCATTTGTGTGTGAAGGAGTGGTCAGCGTCCACCACTCGGGGAGGGCTGTTGTGACACACACCCTTGAGGGGGTGACCATTGTCGATGGTGACACACGCCCTGGGAGTGGGGGTGAGGTGACCATTATGGATGGTGACCCGGGAATTACGCAGGCGTCGACTTTTCAGAAAATTAATTGAATATTACAATACATTTGTTTATCCATGTAACTGCGGTACCTCTAACTACCCTTAGTGTATCAAGGGAGAACTGATTAAATAAATATAATCGGATTTGTTTTTGTTGATATTTAAATGAGGAACAGATTAGCATATGCAATTACTTTACAATTATAGTTAAGTGTTTATTTCAGGCGTTCAAAGTTGTTAGGATACTTTTTTGAGCCTGCACACACACACACACACACACACACACACACACACACACACACACACACACTAAAGTAGTACCGTAACAATTTTGAACCCCTAAAATTACCTCCTTAGAGCTATAAAACTCACATATTGTATGAACATAAAGAGTTAAAGTTTATCAAATTGTTACACAGAACATACTGACGACACTATATGACATGTGGAGGTTATTTGTATAGCTTTAAACTTAAATAATAATACTGAATGACAATAAATGACACTTAAAACTTACATTTCTTACTACAGTTCGTTATGTAGTGAAGATGTGTAATATAAGATACAAGATAACGAGAGTGAGCTGTACTGTACACCTGGCTACTGTCTGTCCTCCTCAACTAAACACTCACCCTCTATAAAACTCATTAACTAACACGTAACAGATTCAAATTCATCATAGCGTTTTGCACAATGAAGCATCATGTATATAGTACAACGACTCGCCGCCTAATAATAACTGCTTCACAGAACAAACAGGACGTTTAATAGCGGCAACCACACTACCTCCTCTCTCCCACCTTCTTGTGAGTGATGGGTGGCAAGAGGTCCGTCCCCCTCCCCCGACAAGAGCTGGTGGTGTATGGAGGTGTCAGGTCTAACCTCGCTGACATAGTCCCGCTGACCCACCAAACACTGTACTACTCCCCCGGACGAGGAGTGATATGACTTGCAATTCTCGGTGTAGTACGCTTAAAGTTGCCTGCCAGACCTTGTTACCCCTAGCCAAGTGGCACCAATATGACTGAGGAGACCATACACTGGGGGTACTGTGTGGCTCTTTGTAGCTCCTCGGTGCTGGCTTCTCTCTTTCTCTCTTTCTTTCTCTCTCTCTCGTCACACGGCGTCTCTGCTCAGTGTTGCGTGGGTTGGCTCGTTCTCCCGGGCTCTCCCTCGTGTTGTTAAGCGAGCCAGGAAGGCGGGCGACCCTGTGAGACTCCTGCCGCCGCCACCACCACCAGCGGAAGAGAGGTGAGGGTGTTGGGGGGGGACGTGCGATTTGTTGGCTGGATGTTTGTAGAAGTTGTCTCTTTGTGTGTTTGTGTGTGTGTGTGTGTGTGTGTGTGTGTGTGTGTGTGTGTTTTAGTTCATTTATGCGTAGGCCTATGTTTGTGTATGTATGATTACATAATTACATCGTTAATACTACTGGACTCGAAAGGCTTACTAAAGATACAGTTTACGAAAAAAAATGTGATTTACGATAAGAAAAAAAAATCACATCATTTGTCAAGTCCTTAGTCAATATAAAATCAACTTGAGACTCTTACGAAGCACTGTATCAGGACACCAGGCTCCCACCCTATCAGACCATTATTTCTTACACTTGTAAGTTATGAGAGAGAACTATTTTATGAATAAATTTATGGTGTAATTAGCGATTTGGATGTGAATCTGGTAAAGTATTTCAAAACCGAAGGGAAAAAATCACCCTTTTCATGAGGAATGGATATAAAAAGACCTTATATGTGGGGACTGATAAAAACATAATTAAAATGATGACCTCTGATTACATTACTTGTATTTTTAACTCTTTGTTTATAATGACTTAATGCTGAAAACAATGACCTCTTTCCTTTAATATGATGATAATATACTCGAGTTAAGTCATCTTACTCAGCTGATTAAAAATAGTTTTCGTAATTTGACCAGAATAGGATGGTAAGTGTTGTTACTTGACTCCTCTCAAAGAGTTAAGTGCCACTCCAGTTCGGCTGTCACCAAGACCCTTCATGTCTCCTCAATGGCGTCTTGACCTTCATGGGCTGACCTGACTGAGTATCTACACTTTGCATTAATCAAACTGAAGACATATGTTATTTCATCACCATCTTTATTTATATCAACCAATCAACCAATATACATCATTATAATCAAAAGAACTCCACATTTATTTCAACCTCTAATGACGCCAATGTAATTATTCTACAACCTTGATGATATGTTTAATATATAACCTTGATTTAGCGAGACATAGGAGGCAAATCGTGTTTTGATTTTGCATTGTACTTCCGTCGTGTTGTTTTTAGTTAATCTTCTATTGTAGGTTTGGTATTAGGTCTGTGTTTGTTACGAATTTATCTTCTGTTTATTCTTCCCCAGGATCATTTTTTCTTCTATGTCCTTTCTATTACTCTTTTACCTTTTCTTCTCCTTTTATTTATGCCATCCCTTTACCTTCATTCTTGTTCACTCCTTCCCTTGTTCTCTCTCTCTCTCACCCGCCGTGGGCCTCCTCCCTCAAACATCCCCCAGACCGCCTCCATTACCAGGTTTTACGACTCCTGGACTGGCCATATACTCCTTCCAGATCCTCCCTTGTCCTTTCCACCCCTCCCTTGCCAGTACCTCCGCCCCTCTCTCACCAGTACCTCCACCCCTCTCTCACCAGTACCTCCACCCCCCTCTCACCAGTACCTCCACCCCTCTCTCACCAGTACCTCCGCCCCTCCCTCACCAACCTCCACCCCTCCCTCACCAGTACCTCCACCCCTCCCTCATAGTACATCCACCCCTCTCACCAGTACCTCCACCCCTCTCTCACCAGTACCTCCCACCCTCTCTCACCAGTACCTCCACCAGTACCTCCACCCCTCTCACCAGTACCTCCACCCCTCTCTCCCCCTCCACCCCTCCCTCCCAGTACCTCCACCCCTCCCCTCACCAGTACCTCCACCCCTCCTCACCAGTACCTCCACCCCTCTCTCCAGTACCTCCACCCCTCTCTCACCAGTACCTCCGCCCTCCCTCATCAGTACCTCCACCCCTCCCTCACCAGTACCTCCACCCCTCCTCACCAGGCCTCCACCCCTCCCTCATCAGTACCTCCCACCCTCTCTCCAGTACCTCCACCCCTCTCTCACCAGTACCTCCACCCCTCCCTCATCAGTACCTCCACCCCTCCCTCACCAGTACCTCCACCCTCTCACAGTACCTCCACCCCTCTCTCACCAGTACCTCCACCCTCTCGCCTCCCCCCTCCCTCTCATCAGCACCTCCACCCCTCCCTCACCAGTACCTCCACCCCTCCTCACCAGTACCTCCCCCCTCTCACCAGTACCTCCCCCCTCTCACCCACCTCCCCCTCTCTCTCCCTCCACCCCTCCCTCCACCAGCCTCCACCTCCTCACCCTCCACCTCTCTTCACCAGTACCTCCACCCCTCTCTCACCAGTACCTCCCCCCTCTCTCACCATTACCTCCACCCTTCCCACCCTTCCTTCTCCCTTCCCTCGTAAAATACCTTTCTATCTCTTCATCACTCTCCTCCTGTCCCTCCACCCTATCATTAACATTTATTAAATATCGTTAGCTGGAAAGGAAGAGTAACTTAGAATTGTTGTTTCGTGTGTGTATGTGTGTGTGTGCGTGTGCGTTTGTGTGTGTGTGTGTGTGTGTGTGTGTGTGTGTGTGTGTGTGTGTGTGTGTGTGTGTGTGTGTGTGTGTGTGTTATTTCCTTGGGTATTGTGTTTACTTTAAAGACTGGAATCGTCTTTAGAAATTGCAACTTTTCGCTCCATTGGAAACTTTCCTGGTCGTTCTTGTGGGGTAAAGGAGTCTCTCTCTCTCTCTCTCTCTCTCTCTCTCTCTCTCTCCTTAATGTCTTCTCTAACATATCCTCTCCCTCACTCTTTCAATTCTACTCTCATTTCCCCTCTCTTTATTTCAGTATCCCCCTCCTATAACCAATCTCCCTCTGTCATTACATCCCCCCTCCTCCTTCCCCATCCTTAGTTTTCTTCACTGTCTCCCCCTCCACCCTTCTCTATCCTCTCCCATTACTTACCATCACTTCCCACTACTTTCATCTCTTCCTTCCTATTCCTTCACATCCCACCACCACCTCCGCGTGTCTGCTCACTCCAACCTGTCTACCACACCTGCCGTGGTATTTAAAAATGCATTTAACTTTTTACATCATTTCTTTCACCCAAATGATGAAATGTTCGCTAAAAATAAACTTAAAGATGAGTAACTGGTTCATATTTTTCTCGGTTGCTTAAAGAAGAAATTATCCTTTGTATGTGAAAAAGTTCGTAGCCACCCAATAATTATTTACTGTTTCGTGATCAGTATAATATTGGTGATTTTTATTCGTTATTATTCATTTACTGTTTCCATCCAGGTGTATTTATCAGGTGAACTAATAAAGGGAGCTAATTCTCTTTAAAAAAATAAGCTCTTGTCAATATTATTAATAATGTATAATTTGTATCGGTGATTTTCTGGGTAAATAAATGATTCAAGTCGCTTTGATTTTCAGTCTTCACCACCGACGTTGATCATCATCCTTCCTCCAGTACTACCTCCTCTCCCCTTCCTTCCTTCCTCCTTCATCACTACCTCCTTCCCTCTTCCTCCTTCACTTCTATCTCCCCCTCTTCCACCACTACCACCTCCCTCTTCCTCCTCCACTACAACCTTCTCCCTCTACCCTGCATTTCCTACACTACTACCTCTTCCTTCTTCCTCCTACACCTCCACCTCCTTCCTCTTTCCTCCTCCTCCACCACTACCTCCTCCTTCTTTTGCCATTACCATCTTCCTACTCACTCCTCCACCATCTCTACCTCCCTGCTTCCTCTCTCCCCCTCCACCACAACTTCGTTTCTCCTTCCTCCACCACCACCACCACCTCCTCCATCTCCTCTACCACCTCCTTCCATCCTCCTCCTCCACCACTACCAACTACCTCCTTGCATCCTTCTCCACCATCCCGGAAGTGCAACCCTTCCCTTCGCCAGCACAAGCACAGGCAACAACAGGTGCAGGGGGACGTACCCGAGGTTCCTCCTTGTATCGTAGCAACAGCACCGTCTTTGTACCCAACGTCCCTGACCCTCACGCTGCATGATTCTAATTTCGGTTTAACTGAGACTGTCTGCTGATGCTGGTGTATTCCGGGGTGGAGTCCAAGAGAGGAAGAGGATGGAAATAACTCTCTCTCTCTCTTTCTTTTTGTCTCTGTTCTTCTCTCTTTACTTAATTTTTTCTTTCGTGATTCTCCTGTGTCTAGTGAACGTCTAATTTTCGGAAATGGAGACAACTTCCTCTCTCATTATATTGCAGTGAAAGGAACGTTGAACCATTCTTCGTTTAGCTTATTTCGACATGAATGTGGTAGGTGGTAGTAGGTTGAGTGAGCAGGACAAGAGATGGAAGAGGAGAGACTGGCGAGGATAGCGTAGAAGACGGAGGTGAGGGGTAGAAGGAGGAGAGGTAGAGTAAATAAGAAGGTAGATAGATAAAGTGAAAAGAGACGTGGAAAAGGTTAGTGGAGGATGGATGACAGACGGATGGAGGGCGGGTGTGGAGCGGGCAGAGGAGAGTGCTTCATAGAGCCAAACACGAGAGGGAAACAAGAAGAAGAAGGGGATTTTGATGTGCTGAGACTTTTTGTTGTATTCTGGGTTTATTTTTCGAGAATAAAAGCGCTTTTCTTCCTCGTTGCTTCAATTAAAATGTGGTTCTATTGACTATTTATAAAGGCACTGTCTTTCTGAGTCCTCCACTCCCGTCCCTGCAGTTGAGGTGTCAAAGAGAGGACGTCCGCCTTCTATAATGTTGGTTTCATTCTAGGAAAGACGTACTGTACTTTATAGATTGTTAACGTGTTGAAAGAAACTTAACTGCTTCTCTTGTTTTAGTTTTGTTATTATTTGCATTCGTTATATTACTACTTCATGTTCTTGACCAAGTGCTTGAGGTCTGAGTATGTGATCTGTCTTGCGTTTACTTCCTCAGAATGAACACCTTATCCTCTGCCTGCTTTAGGAAATTATGGCTGACTTTCTCTCCACTACGAGTTTGTATATTAACTATAAAACAATATTTACCCTGATTTTATTTTTTGACTTCTGTATTTTTCTCCTGCATTATGAAATTAAAATGCACGATTTTGCTTTTGTCTCTTGACAAGATGTTTCTCTTGCGTTCTTAACAGGCAGGCTTTCTCATTTACGTTTCTGACCTCAAGTGCATTATGTCCTTCTCTTTCGATGTGACCTATAATGCATGCTTTATGTTTCACGTGTACGATCTAAAATGTATTCTTTCCCTCTTGTTTCAGTATGCCTTCAGTTGCATTTTTAATCAAGATACATACTTTCACTTTAATCTGGAGTTCATGTTTTCCCTTTGATCAATGATACATACCTCCAGCGGAAAAAAAGGGCTTAGTTTCTAGAGTGTTGTATCCACACCGCCCCTCAAGAGCCGCCAGGCCTCCAGGACCCACTTTCATAATCTAATATTACGGATGTCTTTTGTGTTATTCACCTATAATGAGACATACTCTTAACAAAATTATCTACACTGAGAAAATGAATTTTCTCTTATTTGTGATATAAAACAGAAATTTATTTATGGTTACAGTATTTTCTGAGATTTTTTGCTCTTTTTTGACAGTATTTTGTGCCGATCTGTTAACGTCACACAGACACTGTTGATGTGTGTGAATAGTAGTTGTTTTGTAGAGACAACATTAATTGTTATGGGAGATTTTAAGTGTAATTTCAACAACATTTTGGTCGATCTTCTTGTGTTATAGCTGAAATGGGTCACAAAGTTGTACTCACACATCTCAACGTACGGGAAATAATTAGAGTTTGAATCTTTAAGAATACAGGTCCAGGTTCCCCGAAGACTCGAAGGGTATATTTCCCAGCTCTTTGTAGTCTAAACCCTAGTTATACTCCTTCGATGTCTCCTGGTTGATGTAGATCCTAGTAGGAATGTTTCACGACATCTGGTTGGCTGACACCCTCATGTAACTTAAAGATGTTTTTGATTGGCTGAAATCCCGTCGAGGTTTTACGAGGGTCCTGGGTAGCTAAGACCGTGATGTGTTACTGCAGCATCTTCTGGGTTGGTTTACAGTAGACCATGACGTGTTCATATACGGCCACCGATTCATTAAAACAAATCACCTGCTTTATCCACGCTTCCATGTTGGTAGAATCATACTGTGTGTTCTACGGGGTGAGGTGAGGGTCTTCTGACTATACTCCACCTGCGGCCTGTGAGGAGTCAGTGAAGACCCCAGTGACCTCTACCCAACACTTCGTTCAGTTCCACATTTTTTTTTTATTTCAGTATTTCCTATGTTCGTCGTCATTTCAACCCCATATATTCTTTTCAACACGTCCTTCTTGTCGCCTCTCTTTGCTTCATAACTCATCCTTCCATTTGCTGACTCATCCTCTCCTCCAGCCCTAAGATGTATTATATCTCAAAGTTTGTGTTCTTTATGACCATCCTCTTGGTCTTCTGACGTTCCTACAGCCTCTTGAATACAGGAAGGCAAACTAACAGACATAGATCTACAGTAAGAGATAAATTCATTGACCACAAAAGAGGATTATAATTTTTCCCATTTTTTTTAATAATTTCAAATTTTATTGTTGAAAAAATGAGTTGATTTATTGGTATTATTAGATATTTATCGTTGATTTATTTTAAAGATTATAATTGTTGGAGTGTGTTTTTTCTACTTTAGTATTCAGTAATGTAACAGTTGGAACAGAGGTCAAGGGCTAAAAACCAATTACATGGTCTGTGAGGCTGGTTATTGCAGTCATCATTCTTCTCTAATGCTATTTTGGTGATAATTTCTTCAATTTATCTTTGTCATTTTTTTCCTTTTTTCGTATATTTCTGTTGTGTTTTTGTCTTGGATGTTTATGTTTCTATAATTTGTTCATTTTCTCTGACTTATATTCTTTTTGGGGTATTTTTATTTGTGATCTTTGGTTTTATTTTTCAATCTTTTATTTTTTTTATTTTATCTCTTTTTCTTATTGCTTTTATTCCTCTCGCCCCTATATATTACTGTCTCAACCTCCTTCTCTTCCTCTTCTTTCTCCCTCTTCTTTCTCCCTCTTCTTTCTTCTCTTCCTCTTCTTTCTCTTCCTCTTCTTTCTCATTCTTCTTTCTCCCTCTTCTTTCTTCTCTTCCTCTTTCCTGCTCTTTTGTCTCTTCCTTCGCTTCTTTTTCTTCTTCTTCTTCTTATTATTATTATTTTATGTCTTCTTCCTCCTTACCTCCCCCTTACCTCTCTGACGTCACAACATCATAAACACCTTATCACACTTACGTCACAAGAACGTTAAACCGAAAATTAAACCAAGATGGAAAAGAGTACATTCCCTTTACTCTGGCCACGCTGCTATCCTTCCCTCTCCCTCCCACCTCACTGGGAAAAACTCCCTCTCTACCTCCCTCCCTCCCTCCCTCCCTCCCTCTCTCTCTCCCTCTCTCAACTTCCCTACAAAATGGCCGCAGTCTCTCAGCCTCGTGCAGGGTCGTGGGATAATTTTCTTTCCAGGATGGACGAAGTTAACCCACCCCCCTCCCCCCCAAAAAGGTTAGTTTTTGAGCCAGTACAACTCACTGGTAATACACACACACACACAGAGATGACATTTAGCTAAGAAAGAGATCATATACAAAACTAAATAGGTTTAATTTATGAGGAGTGATAGCTTCTTCACCCGGACACATAGTAACCTTGTTTGGTAGTGAGATAAAAAGAAGAACAGGTGTGAGATAATCCAGGTAGGCTCACTCAGGTGTACGATGACGATGATGATAATGACGACGATGATGATGATGATGATGATGATGATGATTCTGAGCATCTTATTCCCTCGATTCCGACTCTGTTTCGGCCTTGTTCGTCCTAGGAGTAACAACCAAGGCGCTCTGGCCCTCGAGACCAGCTTTAAGACTCGCCTGGAGTTGATGGGGAGAGATTTTTGCGCTCGTACACCTTTCGCGAACTTTAAACTTGGCTAAAGTACACTGAAACTCTGACCCTCGTCGGTAGAGAGTTGAGTAGTTATAGGCTTGCTGGCTGGGCTGGGTTTGGCTTGCAGATGCGGGAGGATAGGTTTTCCTGGGTGACTAGGTTTGTTAGGAGATGGTCTTTGCTGGGTAGCTAGTCTTGCTAGGTGGATAATCTTTTTTGGATGGTAGGCATGCGAGATGGATAGATAGGCCTGCTGGATAGCCCGGCTTACTGCGAGGGATAGGGTTTTCCAAGAAAACTAAAGTGAATTGATTTGCTGTATGGCTAGGTTTTCTAGAGGATAGGCTTTGGTAGATGGTTAGAGTTACTAGGGAATAAGCTAGATGAATAGGTTTACTGAATGGTTAGATATACTGGCTGGGTTGGAATCTCGATCACTCAGTTGCTAGGCTACGTGTATTACTTAAAATGCACAAGGGTCACTCGTGTGAATTGGGTTGGGAAATTTTATGCAGCACCTTCGGTTAACATAAAATAATTAAAGTACCGCGGGACAGTATAAACTCGTAACTACCAGCGCCAGTCGGAGTAAAAGGGAGTTTACAACCCCGACTCTGCATAAAATTATGAAAGAAGACGAACGTTTGCATAAAATTTATTCGCCAGCCTCGTCATTCACATAATCAAATGCATAACCGCTAGCAACACAGAGCCTAGACGTAGACTCTCAGACCTGCATGAACTTGAATACAAAACACACTATTTTGCATATGATTATACTCCCAAGCTCCTTTACGTGAAGGTTGTGGTAGTGTTACAACAGGTAGCAACTGAAGATCGGTTTCTATACGATGACAAAAGTTGTTTTAAAATTAGGAACAGCAGGGGATAGACATTGATAAAAACACTATTGCTTAGATTTTCTGTGTGACGTCATTGCCTATCAGTGGGGACAGCCGCCCACCGCGTGACTAAAACAGAACTCGTGAAAATCTGCAGCAGAGACGTTTTTGTTTTTTATACCACATTTTCTGCACCACTCACCTGTATCACCCAGTAGCCTCCACACCTCTGGCAAAATTAACGATTATAAGTTTCAATAATTATTCTTACTTTTTTCTATCTTATAACTCTAATATTATCTTAAAAATGATTGATAATACTCGTAGGTATATATTGGATAGACATTCTTAAGCCGTGTGTGAGAGGAGCTTATGCATAGTCGATGGAAAATCTAATCTGATTATTGTCAGTTTGAAATGTCGGTGGAGATCATCCATGTCTTATTACCGGCTCAGATTCATGGTACATTAGATATGAGCTATGTAAATCGATCGAGTTTTCCGCTTGATGAAAGAATAGCGCGCCAGATCGACCACACGATACGCCCTCTGATCACTAACACAGTCAAGATGTAACATTCTTACTAAGGAAACTAATCAGTGACGGTTGAAGAAGTTCTGAGGAACCACAGATTACAGTTAGCGTCGTTGCGTAATATGACTTGCAGTGAGGAGTAGCAAGCACGCAAACCACACGACCCTCCCAGTTCAGTAGCACCTCAGGAGGGGAAGGAAGCCCCAGTCTGCTCTCTCTCTCTCTCTCTCTCTCTCAAAGTAGTGCTCAATCCGAGGTAAACATCGTTATCTTGCCATCTATCCAACAGTATTATTGCTAATCCCCTTATTATTCCCATCCCGTAAACACTCTAATTATATCAACTCCAAACGCCATTGCCTGTAATAAGAACAGCTAATAAAAGAGTTAAGGGGATTTAACGGATTATAGAGAGGAGTTCGAACGTACATAGAGAGTCTTTAGGGCGTGATTAGTGGATTTGTACCAACTTAATCGGGATTTTAGCGTAAGATAAGAAGTTCTATAATGACGGTATGAAAGAGTTATTTAAAGTTACGCCAATTTGAAACCGCCATAAGTATTGAGCCTGTCAAATATAAGATAATTTATGACTTAAGTACAAAAAATTAAAAAAATACCTCCAGATTCTCAAAGATTAATTACGCTAATTTATCTTCTCTTACCTGCTAATGAGAGAACACCTTGCAGTAAAGTCTCAGTGCAGGATAGACTCCATTTTATTCTCTCTTAAATGTGAGTAAGGTCGAGTCTCATTGTAAATTCCACTCCAGTAGGTGTGCTCTAGGGCTTAACAGATGAGAGAGAGAGAGAGAGAGAGAGAGAGAGAGAGAGAGAGAGAGAGGTAAGCGAAAATGAGAAACGAACGAAAAGAAAGGAACGAAAACAAGGAAAGTGAAGAAAGGAGAGTAATCATAGACAGATATAAAAAGTCAGAGGCCAAGTAAGAAGAGCGAAAGCACTGAAGAAAAGAGACAAACGAAAAACTAAGAGAGACAAACATGAAGAGATGATAGTGAGTGAAAGAGAGACTAAAGAAAGAACGAGGAGCAGAGAAAGAGATGAAAAAGGCGAAGAGAAAGCGTGGATAATAAAGAGAGGGCGAAGAAACGAAGAGAAAGAATACGAAAAGAAAGTGAAAATGAAGACTGAGAGAGAGAGAGATAGCTCACACCTCAGCAATCAGCACACAAAAGCCGCCCTGGGTCGGCAAACATATTGCCTCATCAGCGACTGTAAGACGATTCTTAGCGTCATAAAGCGAACGAGTGAGTTTCAAGGGCATTGTCTAAGATGGTCTTGGTGACCTTGAAGTCATCCCCCCCCTCTGTTACTAAGGCTGCTTCCTACACACACACACACTCACACACTCGAGTTTCTGGTTGAAGAATACATCGTCTGTGAAATGTCTGGTTCAATACGATCACTTTGTTCTCATACTCCAAAAGGCTCGTCTTGTTGCAGCATTGGATTTTTTTTATACCCTCTAATCTTCTTTTTTTTTAAGTATGATTAGATTATTATATATTCTCTCTCTCTTTTTTTCACTGGTTTTATATTCTTCCATATATTCTTACGCTTCTCTTTAATCATCTTCTTTCCTTTTTCATCCAACCAGTTCTCTCCACCTCTTCTCTGTCTGGCAAACATCTCTTGAGGCAGCCTTCACGCTCGCTCTCCTGCAGCCATGTCCCCCAGTGACGCCTCATTTCCCCCTATCGTTACATCTTTCTCTTGCCCCAATTTATCAGCTTCGTGTATCTACTACCACTTCGTCATCCACCCCATCCACCCCATCCACCCCTTGTCTCCTTTTCCTCTTCCATTACTTCTCGACTCCATTTTCAGAACAAGGAAATGGCCAGCAGGTCTTCAGTCAGCAGAAAACCCATGACTACATCCTCAACATGTATCGTCTTTCATTTCCCCTTCATCCATCCTTCCGGTAGTCTCTCATCTGTTACCCCTTCCTCCCTCTTAGTCCTCTTCCTTGTTTCTCTCTCTGTTAGATCATCGCCACCAGGAGCCCACCCCACAGCTCCCCTCTTTAAACCCCTCAGCTGGAAAACCACAAGACTGGACAACTTCCAACTCTTTCTATACTGGCGTCTCACACCCACCTTACCTTTCCTTTCTTCAAATCCATCCACCCCTCCCTCCCTACCTCCCTCCCTCTTAAGGTTCCCCCCACTACCTCCCCCCATCTTACTCGACTACTACTGCACCCCCCTACTGCACCCCCCTACGACACCCCCCTTACTACACCCCCCCTTCTTAAAGCCCTCCGTTAGTATCCATGGGCACGACAGCAGGTGCGTCCATTCGTACCCGACGTCCTCCTCCTCCTCCGTTTCGTAGCAACACTGTCGTACCCAACGTCCCTGACCTAGACACTGCATGCCAGTAATTTGGCGTGGGAATGCTTGCTTGCTCTTGCGCTTGGCTCTTCTTGTCGTTGTTTTCAAATACCTCTAAAAAATGACGGGAGTTTTATCACTTGAAGGAGATATTTTCTTTTTGACGAGTTTATTACTTCATATGTAAATTTTCTGGGGTGTTTATTTGTTGGGAGAAAATTATAGAGAATAGTAGATAATGTATATAAATACAAGACATAGAGAATCATAATAACTGTCGCTTAAATGAGGGATGATGACAAACATTCCACGTTGGTGATGGTTGGGCGGCGCTTCCTGTGTGAGTAAACATGTTGCTATCTCTGTGAGTGTATAAAAAAAGTCAACTCTATTTGCTTGTTACAGGGTCAAGGAACTCTCGCACTGGGTGTTTGCAAGCACTGCCTGGCAACTGCTGCAGTGTGCATGGACTTCGACCCCGTTATCATCAGGGAAGTTTTACTGGGCGTGCGTTAAACATTCATGAACTCAGATAACGGGGAGGACAATCAAAAAAACGTTGACCAGTCAGGGTACAGAGATGTATAAATAGACTCCACGTGCTTGCTTTGTTGTCAGATGCAGTGCATTTCGATAATTCCAGTATTAACGATCGCTAATGCCGCTCCTACAAACATTTCTGAGGCTTGGTCTGACTTAAAAGATGTTCAGTTCAACACTCTCTTCCTTACATCCCATAGATGGATGTCTAATAGTTCTTATAGCTTAAAAAGTAACATGCATAGATGTTCAATCGAGGTATGCGGCAACCAAACGTACCCAAACCAAAGAACCAGAGGACGAAAAATCCAGATTGCGTCATTCAAGCACGAGACAGAAAGCACTAGTTTTGTTTGCTTCGTGCATGACTTCCCCATTCTATTTTATATTCCCTGAACATCATTCAATTCAAACAAAATTATTAAGAACCACAATATCCAGATGAGAGTTTCTGGCGTATTTTCGCATAGATACGTGCTTCCCCTCTCAATTAGGTGGGGGGTTGTAGTAGAGTGCTAGGAGTTGGGTACATTTATGAATGAATGTGTAAGCTCGTAGTGACGCAGGTGGACCAGAGGACGCGTGCGCCAGCTGATACTGTGTTGATGTGTGGCGTGCTGGCTCATACACTATACTCTGTGATTTTGTGTAACTGACTGGCGAATTTTCACTCTTGTGTTCTGCGTGTTGTTTGAGAGAATCGAGATACATCTGGCATGGCGATGCTCAGTTTAGCGAGGATTGGCAACTTGTAATGTGCATTTCAGGTGAGCGTGTGGCATAAAGGTGCAGTGTCGTGGTGGTGGCGTCCACGCCCGCCAATACCTCCAACAACGGTCCGACATTTGCACTTGCCACCAATTGCGCTGTTTGACACGGTCCCTTTAAATGGGTTGCAGTAGAGAGGAGCTGCGGTATAAATAGTGTATTATATGTTGCGGAGAGCGCCTGGTGCCGCCGGATGGGTTCCTCCTGCTGCTGGGCGGGGCGCCATTAAAGACAAAATTATGTTTTACTGCATGGTGAGACTTGGCAGATTAATCCTACTGCCACTAATTTTCTTGTTTATTTTCATGATTAATGACCGACTCTCCTGGTGTTGTTGGTCTCCCTCCCCTCACCTCTGACGTCATGGTGGGGAGGGTGAAGGTCTTCGTCTCTACCTCACTAGTGGAGGACACACGAAGAGGTGTGACTCGGAAGACTTAATGTGGCTACGACCGCCTTTGAATTCTCGTCAGAACAGAGGAGTGTTCATCAGATTATCAAAAGCAATAATTCTTTATTGAAATTTAAAGAAGACAATTATCCCTGATGAGTAAACTTATGGATGTTGACATAAATAAACAAACTTGCTTCAGTACTGTACTAAACACAATACAGAAATTTGCGACTTGGATAATATTGTGCCAGAGACAACTTGTGATATTTAAAGGTCAGTAATATATTTAGGTCAGTAGTTCTCTAGGTCCCAGCTCGCTCTATACCTTCCAAGCTAAGGTCTCCTCGCTCATCTTCCCCTACTCAATAAAAGCTAAATTCACGCTAAGATAAAATGAAATCCCGACGGCCTTTGTCTCTAAAATTCCAATTCACGGCCATATTTATGAAGTTCCTGTACATCCTCGGATTGCTTGAAGGACATTTTCTAAAACTCCTTCGCGAAAAGCTGTGTGAACGCTTGATAAGAGACTTTGAGTTGTTTGTGTCCCAAGGACTCTATCCTTTCATCTAGAGGCCGCGTTTAGAATTAGATTATGGGGGTGATAGTAACTCACTTCGTTCCTCTTCCACGCTGTGGCATTTCGGGTATCTATTTATTTGTTTATCTTGAGAGCTGTTTACGATTTTGTTCCTTTCGTGTTTTTTTTATCGCAGTTTTTTTTTTATGGACGATGTCGTTTGCTATTTACATTATATTATTATTATTATTATTATTATTATTATTATTATTATTATTATTATTATTATTATTATTATTATTATTATATTATTTGATTATTGTAAGAGGTGAGGTTTCTTTTTTTTTTCAAATATAGAGAGAAAAGACTGTGAGGGGTGTTTTAGCTCTCTCTCTCTCTCTCTCTCTCTCTCTCTCTCTCTCTCTCTCTCTCTCTCTCTCTCTCTCTCCTCTCATCTTTGTACTATAGCTTATCTAATCTATCTCTATACAATAACAATCAGCTGATCAACGCATACACAGGCGAGGGTGTAGTATGTTTGTATGCTTATGTTTCACACGCACCTGTTGTATACTGTTATGACAGCTGAGGGGGAGGGAGGGAGGGAGGGCCGTAGTACATTGCCAAGCACTGGATATTTATGGAGTGTCATTTGTAAGTGTCAAGAGTGTTGTTGTATGTATCATGATTGTACGAAGAAGGCCGGCGTTTTGCATGAGTGAGTGACTGTCAAAAAGCTGTAATTGGACTGCAATCCTCGTCTTTGTGTATGTGTGTGTGTGTGTTTTACAAGTGTTGTATGAACGTATGAATGTCCAATAGCTGAGACCAAACCATAGCCACACTATACATTGTTGGACACGTACACGATAACAGCTAACACAAACAAGGTGGTCACGTCTCAAAGTGTATTGACCCTCGAGAATAAAACTCGGGGACAAACACTGGGCAGGATCAGGATATGTCATGCTCGACTACAGAGTGTTGAAGATATGATGTAAGGCCACTCGTTCGCTGGATACACAATTGTAGGACACTTATCCAAAATGTTACTGAGAATATTTACCATTTGAGGGAGTATGTACAGTGACAGGCGGGATAAGCAGTGACTCTCCTCCGTTACCTAAGTCAGTAAAGGTCTGAGAGCTGACGGCGTGGACCTTAACACAGATGTTCTTCGTGACTTGATATAAATGATCCTAAATGAATTAAGGTCTGTAGCATGTAATGTTATACTTGTTTAAAGCTTGAGGTAGTTTGTTCACGTCTATGGAGGTTTTTTTACCCAGAATAATACAGTATATCAATTTGAAAGTCGAGTTGAACATGGTGTAAGATATTGCATAATGGAGATGGAGACAGAGTGTAGCTGCAGAATACTGAGATACGTCTGCGTGTACATGTCCCCGTACTGTCTGGAGAACACACACACCAGCTGACTGAGTACACACACACACACACACACACACACACACACACACACACACACACACAGATTCGCACCAATAACCTGTGGTGGCCAGAGGCGTTGGAAGCCTGGGAGTGAGAGATTGAGGTCTGGGTAAATTGGCTCCTCAAGGTACTGTAGAACTTAGCGTGTGTTAGATCATAGGAAGGTAGATTATGGGAGATGGAGGAAGCGGGTGGAGAGAGAGAGAGAGAGACGTAGGGTGTTGGAGAGAGAGAGGGAATGTACAAAGTGTTGGGGAGAGAGAGAGAGAACGTACAGGGGTGTTGGAGAGAGAGAGAGACGTGGGGTGTTGAGAGAGACAGGAACGTCATGGGTGTTGGGGAGAGAGAGACACACAGGGTCATAGGGGACAGAGAGAGAGAGAGAGAGAGAGAGAGAGAGAGAGAGAGAGAGAGACGGGGAGACATGGTTGAAGAGAGTGAAGGACGTGGAGAGATAAGAAGAGAGACAAGGAGGAGGAGAAGGAGGAAGTGAAGGGAGAGAGAGAAGTCCTACGAGGGCAGACGAGGAGAGAGGGGAGGGATGAGAATTGAGTAGAGACGTAAAGGAAAAGAGACAGGCAGTAAATAAGGGGATAATACAATAGGGGGAAGGATAAGGAGAGACAGATAAGGTTGTATATGGGAAATAGGCCAAGAGAATGGCGGGGAGAGAAGGGTCGTAGTGAGAGAGGAGATGAAAGGGGGGAGAGGTGGGAAAAAGGAAGGGGTAGGGGAGGAGTGTGCCCCCTCCTCCCCCAGACCACGCCCCGTTTACACAGAGCCAACTTAAAGTGGTGATGACGATAGCTGGTCTTGTTTATGGTGGTGGTGACGACGATAACTGGTCTTGTTTATGGTGGTGGTGGTGACGACGATAGCTGGTCTTGTTTATGGTGGTGGTGAAGATAACTAGTCTTGTTCACTTTATGGTGATGATGACGATAAGAGAATGCAAATACCTGTACTTATTACCGAGTGCATTTAGCTCACATAAGTGTGTGTGTGTGTGTGTGTGTGTGTGTGTGTGTGTGTGTGTGTGTGTGTGTGTGTGTTTAGATTTTCTTTACTACAGAGACATACTCGTTAAAATAACACAGACATGTACGACTGATATTACGACCTCTCTATCTCGTTATCATCTCTCTACCTGTCAACCTCACTCCGCTCCCACAGCTTATTGAAGTAGAGCAGGTGGACCAGACCAAGCTGTCAACACACACACACACACACACACGGGGAACAAGAGAGTATCTCATCTATAAGACTATACGGATTACCTGAAGAATAAACACCCTAGTTTATCTCACCTTAATTAGGATTTATCCCTCTGACGCTAACCTAATCGAACCGAACCTAGTTTAACCTAAGCTGGGGTGTCTAATCGTCAGGTGATCCGATTATTCTTTACCTGTTTGTTTTATAGTAAATTCCTCACTTGTTTACATAAGAAAATCAAACCCAATCAAATCAAAAGATGAAACAAGAAAAACTTGATCATTATTTTATAGTTATTGTTCCCTAAATATGAATCACTAGGAATTTAATTACTTTTTTAAAATATAATTTACCAGATCATTATTTTATAGTTATTGTTCCCTAAATATGAATCACTAGGAATTTAATTACTTTTTTAAAATATAATTTACCAGACAACTTTGTATGGCAATGGAATAATAGAAAATTCAACCGAGAGACACAAACAATGGCTAATACATAATGAACAGACATACATACAGACAGACAATAGGGAGTTATTTACAGTTTAACGGCGCGGCTCCACCAAGGGGTTAGTGGTAGACCCTCCCTGGTGATAAATGGGGAGGTAATTTGTCCATTTGTCACATCATCCGACAGCATTAATCCCAGTCAGCCAGCGGCCACCTCACACCATCAGGGAGCAAACACGTCTGACTTAGTGCTGTTGATTAAGTTAATGTCAATAACTACGATGTCTTTCTAGTCTGACTTAGATATATCACTAGAAGAGAAAATGTGTGTGTGTGTGTGTGTGTGTGTGTGTGTGTGTGTGTTAGACCCCAGTTACGGCAGACCCCACTGCTGGTAGACCGCACTGCTGGTAGGCCCCAGTTCTGATAGACCCCAGTTCTGGTAGACCCTAGTTCTGGTAGACCCCAGTTCTGGTATACGTCAGTCCTGGCAGACCTCAGTCTTGGCAGACCTCACTCCTGGTAGACCCCAGTTCTGGTAGACCTCAGTTCTGGTATACCCCACGCCTAATAGACCTCAGACCTGGTAAACGTCTTGGTAGATCCCAGTCTTCATAGATCCCACTCCTGGTAGACCCCAGTACGATTAAACACCAGTACTGGTTTCTTTCTATGTACTTTACAGAATATTAATGTTAAAGGCCCATTCTTGCTTTCTTTCTCTTGATCCCTCTCTCGCTCACGCACTCGCATTCTGTTTCTCTTTTCTTCCAATTTTTTTATTTTAATTTATCTTTCTCTTTATTTTCTCTCTCCCTTTTCTCTTTCCTTTCTCTGTTTTCTTTCTCTTTTTCTTTCTCTTGCTTCCTTTCTTTCTATCCTTTTCCCTTCTCTCTCCGTCCACTATATACCTGGCTAACATACAGTGCCCACATCGTAACGCTTGGAGGAGCACGGCACAAGAAGGTGTCAATGCTTTCGAGTTAGCCCGACTGCAAAACGAGGCAGACAAGCGCCAACGCCGGAGAGACGCTGCCACCGCCCCTCCCGCAGTAGATGGAGCCCTCCACATGTGCAACGAATTTGACGACGCTGCGGGTCCCGTATCGGTCTCTTTAGTCACCTAATAACTCATATCATTGTATAATTCATAGCTGGATGATCGTTATCCGCGATTCCGAGTGACAGCAAAGTAGTAGTATTGCGTGTGTGAGTGCGTGCGTGTGGGTGCAAGAATTATGAGTTTCTTCAGGTATTTAAGCGAATTCAAGCAGGCGTGTTGGCTTGAGTCAACAGTTGAGTCAGTTTGTTTATGTGTCAAAGAAGCAGCAACCAGGAGCACACTGAGACCACTGTTACGGAGTTGAATAATTTTCCACTGAGCGAGTGAGTGATCACGCGATGCATACTTGTAGAGTTGCTGGTGTTGCAACAAAGGGGGAAAAAGCACAAATTACATGTTCCTTGCTATCAGTTCTCGCCCACACACTATTCTGCTGTCAAATTTCATCAGCGTATGTTCAAAATATTTCATAAAATCGTTAACACGGCAATATTATGTTGTTATCGCAACATATTCACATACCTCATATATATATATATATATATATATATATATATATATATATATATATATATATATATATATATATATATATATATATATATATATATATATATATATATAT
Source organism: Homarus americanus (assembly GCF_018991925.1). Classification (NCBI taxonomy): domain Eukaryota; kingdom Metazoa; phylum Arthropoda; class Malacostraca; order Decapoda; family Nephropidae; genus Homarus; species Homarus americanus. The sequence continues at coordinate 3,054,015 of NW_024730668.1, forward strand.
ATATATATATATATATATATATATATATATATATATATATATATATATATATACTGTGCTTCAACACCCAGTAAGGTATTCACCCCGGGAGATGATCTTCAGTATGATTCATGACTTTCACCAGATACAAAACCCGGTGAGTGGCTGCCTCTACCCCCCGGGGGCGCCACCACCTGCCCCCAACAACTAAACTTTCTTAAAAAATCTGGAGAGATATTCATACTTGTGGCCCATTAATCTTGCTTTGTCGGCCTTACGGGGCCGATGGTGGATTTTATCGTGAGTTTAAGATAACACCTTTTATGTGTCGTCATTGATAAATAGATTTATAAAATGTTCGACCATTAAATTTTATCCCTACATCAGCTCACAGTTCGTCGGGGTCATTAATCACACCAAGATTAAATTTGTATCGTGCAGGTTTCAATGAACGACTTTGCTCTGAATTAAAATAAGATCATTAGAATTTGGCAGATTAATGTAGGTGCTATGTACCTGTATCTCTTAGCACATTATGCACTCAATGTCAGGTGTTGACACCTAATTGCTTTGAATAAAAAATACAGTGAAGAAATTATAAGATATTTACCTATGCAAATCAGGTTTGTGCTACACGTTGGCTTTAAGGAAACTTCATATCTAATAAATATTTCCTTCAGAAGACAGTAAAAGATAGTGTTTAGAATTACAGCCAATCACTCCTCTAGTTTATGTAACATTAAAAGTAATTACTGTAAGTACTGGTCTCAAAAGGTGACGACTTACCTTACTATGTTAGTGTGATAAGTTGTGTAGGCTCGTGAAGCAGCACAATAATCCAACTAACATAACTAATCCTTCATGCTGCCCCGTTCATCCTGGTCATAATATACATTAACACAACTATTACCTTTACCAACCAGACTATAAGCCTTCTCTATATCAGAGTATTATGGGACACGTCGTAAAAACTCTCATATCCGTATAATTCTAAATGATATTGAAGCAAATGGATGAGCCTTAGGCGAGGTACCTTTCGTCCTGAGGCCTCTTGGTATACACGATACTTAGTATAAATATCAGACGCTGTGCCCCAGGCACTGAGGCTGTGTTACCTGTACGTATATTAAAACAATGTGTATGATTCAAAATACTATATTATGAATTGTACAAACCCAACGCAGGTCTTCGTCCATGTTGTCCAGTATCTGGCCCACGCAAACACTCCTCCCTTATAAAGCTGTTGATCTTCACTCTTTATCGCTGGTCAACACGCGGAAATTTTCAGGAAATTGAATTCTGAATTTGTGACCCCCACAACCCTAATGTGGTCCTCGAGACATGAATATCCCCTTGTAGTTGTATTTGTGTTTGAGGTAAACATTGTTTAATAGAAACGTTGGATTTTTTTTTCAGATTGAGTTGTGTAGGTAATTAAATCATCACCGTTTTTTGCCTATAATCTATTTATTGAGTGTAATCCTCTACCGCTTGAGGCAAGGTGTTCCTCATGGCATATTATCTCCCTCCGTAAATATATGGTATATTCAAGAAGCTAGTGGATTTTAACACGTACACATACACACAAAAACTATACCTATTTACAGAGACGAAGAAATGATATATTACCACCACGTATTTAACACAGAGAGACAGAGACAGAAAGGCAATAGATAAATACAAATTCAACCGAGAGAGACAAGCAATAGAAAATACATAATGAACAGACAGACAGACAGTTATATATAATCAACAGACGAGAGGTAGACTTAAAAAGAATAAAGAGAATAGGAAACACTTATAATATAGGTTGGGGAGACGAAGAAAGGAAAGTGATTGAATGTTAGCAAGGAAAGACGATAAACAGGGCAGAAGGTGGAGCCAAAACAACAAGGCAAGAGTACAAGAATAGCCAAAACAACAAGACAAGGGTACAAGAATAGCCAAAACAACAAGGTAAGAGAACACAAATAGCCAAAACAACAAGGCTAGAGTGTTTGATTCGCCGCGCGAGGAGGAAGAGGCGCCTCGTTTTCACTGTGGCCGGGAGCAGTACTTTAAATGGCCACAACTTATAAATAACATCCCGTCAGCTGAAGCACTTATACAGATTGGTAATTTCTTGGGAGACATATGGGAAGGAATAGAGGCCATTAGCTAGAACGAGTAGGAACACCACACGACTCCTCTCATGTAATAATAATAATAATAATAATAATAATAATAATAATAATAATAATAATAATAATAATAAAAGAGTATTGCTGAACATTTTTATACATAGTCATCATAGCTTATTGGATCTCAGAGTAGAGTATGCAAGATAATATAAGGTATAATATAATAGTTACCCTTGTAAAGTTCTACAATTATCATATAAGACTCTATACTGTATAACCATTTGTAATATAAGTTTGTGGTGAAGACATTTAACACGCATCAGTTAGGCTTTGTATGACTTGAATGAAAATAACATCTTAAACATTCATATAATACCAAGACAATGTGAGATACCCAGCTAACTCGTCTACTTCGAAGGCCGTTCCATCATGCGGGGGAACAGCAGCTTGTTGAATGGCCGATATAAAGCCCTGGAGACCATCCGGCTCATTGCACACCCATGAGGAAGTTGTGCCGGGTCCTCTGCCTGTCGCCTCACCATATGTGTGTGCGCGAGTCTTGGAGGACATAACTGATCGACTCAGTGAAAAGTTCCCTAATCAAAGTTTCAGTCGAGGCATCGTCTCGTGTGTGTGTGTGTGTGTGTGTGTGTGTGTGTGTGATGGAGATAGTGGTGGTCTCTCTCTCTCTCTCTCTCTCTCTCTCTCTCTCTCTCTCTCTCTCGGCATAATCCCGTCCATATCATTGTCTCACTCTGGTCGTTTATGTCTCTTGTACAGTATAAAGCTATTCAGGTTAATTTGTTATTAATCCCTTGAGTACGATGTCAACCACGTGAGTACACTGAATTAGTCCCCTTGGTAAGTTATCTTAACATCTTGAGTACAACGACTTAACCCCTTTAGTGCAATGTATTAACCCTTTGAAATGATTACTAATTCCCTTTAGGACGATGTCATTGTAATCAGTAGGTTAAGTCATCGTACTTACGGAGTTAAGTAAGATTTTCCTCATATTGAACATATATTCTTATTTCCTCAATCCATTCTTGTAATACTGTTTTCCTTTTGTTATTATATCTTCTTCATCTCTTCCAATATCTTCCTTTCTTCACCCTCCTTCGAATATCTGTAAGGTTGTAAATTAACTGGATTTTAACATTAGTTATTAGCCAATCACATACATGAACCCTCAAGTAGCTGCCAGATGTTGCAAAGTGTCGAGAGAATTTTGGTCACAATTGGAAAGATAGAAATTATAAACGGTTAAAGATACAAAACGTCTTCCTTTAGACACTTCCGCCATCATTAAGTGTTTGCTACACTTACAAAGCCCCAATTTTAATAAGCAGGTCTGAAGGTCAGTAGTACCACGTAACTCACGATGAAGATGGACGATTATGTGTAATTTTAGGCTTCCAGTAGAGAGAAACGCCTTAACAACCGCTCGCTGGTACATCTACGTCTGAATACACAAGAAACTGCGGCGGTATAAATTAACGTTCCCCTAAAATTTGACCATGGAATTTTACGGAAAGTGACACCCGGGGAATATTTAATCTCATTTCTTGTCGTCGTTTAACATTTATTTTATCTCCTATGTTATCTTTTATGACCTTTAAACACCATGAAGTACCTGGGTGCTATTAGAGGGGTGTGAACCTCTTCAGAGAAGAACGATATGCGTGTTTGGATAATTAATAGGCGAGATCCTCCTCTTGACGAAGATTCGCTTAAGAAACTTAATAAATAGACGCCTTCACGCCCTCAGTAACACGCTCAAAGGCCAAAAAAGGCTGTAATGGAGAGTAGCGGCGTCATAGTGAGCGACAACGATCTCTGTGTTCCACCACGCCCTCCGTCAGTAGACTTTTATGAAACCGCCTCCACTTCCCGCTCGCTAACATTCATTTTAACTTTATCGCACCTTTATCATTACAAACATTTTGCAATCGCGTAAATTGCCACAAAATTGGCCAAGTGTCATAAAGATAATACTTTATCCCTCCACATAAAAAAGTTTACCCTTCAAACAAGTGACGAGCGGAAACCGCGTTTTCTTCCCGGCTCACGCAACTTCCGCCTGAAACGACTGGAACGATGCAGGGAAGTAATGGCCAGTGTTTATGTTGGTGTGTCGGGCGAGGAGCAATTTTGGTGAACACATCCTTAATGCACCCACAGCACTGCACCTCCTCTCCTTCCTCCCCTACCTCTCCCCTCCTCCTCCCATCCTCCCCTACCCCTACCCTCGTCTCCTACCTCTCCCTCCTCCTACCCATCCCCTTCTTCCTTACCCCTACTTTGCTCCTACCCCTCCCCTCCCACTCCCTCCCTCCTCCCTTCCCTCCTCCTTCCCTCCTCCTACCCCATCCTTCCTACCCCATCCTTCCCCTCCTACCCCATCCTTCCCCTCCTACCCCATCCTTCCCCTCCTACCCCATCCCTCCCCTACCCTTTCTCACCACAAGATCCGTACAACGTTAACCTCACCATGACACACTGCAGGTACTGTCGTTTATACCGGATATTGTATATATCTTCATAGTAGTGTTGGAGCCGAAGGATGTGGGATTCACTGCTCTATACATTGTCCTTTATAATTTAGTAACGCTTATACGGGTTGTTGACCAAAGATCCGCCATGATCTCCATGACTGTTTTTATTCTTGCCATCTCTAACATACTTATTAATGTGTGGTTCTTTTTCTTAATGTTCAAAGGTAGTCTCTCAAGTCTGTCTCTGCTGTCTCTCACACCCTCTACTGCTACCCCCAGGCTGTTCCTTGCGTGCCGGGTCTCCTCTTCTCCTTCACCCCCGAAAATGTTCCAATAATATTTATGGCCTCACCAAAAAAAGCCATAAAGCACGTGTGTGTATGGTGACGAGAAGCCATAACTCCTCCAGCCCCGTCTCTTACTACCCTTTAAATATGGTGCAATTACGGCCAAATTATCGTCTCGCCGAGCCGTTCTTTATCTGCCTCACCTTCTTAAATGCGCTCGATTACCTACTAACTTTAATGAGCTCCATTTGTAATAAAAATGACTAAATATACCTATTATCCGGGGAGGGTAAAGAAGCTCTCGATTGTGTTGTCATCCGTGGTCTTGGGGGAGTAATTAAGGCCTGCATTGGTATACTAGGGGAACACCGCCTCCTGTCTCCTGGTGATGACCTTGCCGCTCCTCCGTAATGAGTCCCGGCTTGTTTATTGCTTCCGCTGCGACACTCACAAGGGCGGCGCTCTCACTAGGCCGCCTCCCTCCCTCCCTCCCTCCCTGCTGAGCACTCAACCCCCTTTTCCCTCCTGATTGCCTTTATCGTCTTGAGTGAGTATCCTGTACAAACCGCTGCGCCACGGTATCATTAGCTTCTGTTTCTTATGATCTCGCTAAAGCTAACCTATCGTTACCCGTTGTGCAGAAATCTCTCTCCACAGCGGCTGTAGTCTACCACTCCACCGCCTCCTCAGGCTGTGACATCTGCACACGCCTTCTTTTATCCCCTGTGTTAGTCTATGCCTCTTCCCTTAATCTAGTGGGTGTTTGAAACAATTCCTTAGTGATAATTTACGTTCATTGTTTTTGACACAGTTTGTGAATTCATTTACACGGGCTTCTTAAAAGGTCTTAGTATATTTTCGTTATGAAGGGAATTTTATATTTGATATTACACTATTGAGGGACAGTCATAAGATACATTGTACCAACCAAAACGTGAAGAACGAGGAACGTATGATGGTTGACTTTTAGGTCAAAACAAGAACACGTGCACACTTGGTGTTGCCAAAGCGGAAAAATAAAAGACTTCGCGGTTCACGTGTTTCTGGCAAGAAGTAAAATTTACACCTTGGGAGACAGACGAGACTGGCGGTCATGACGAGGCCGGAGTCTCACCCGACCCTCATTCACCCTCATGCTCGTGGACTCTTACCTTGTACGAGATTATTAAGGTGATTTTTTTTTCTTTTAGTGTCGGGAAAATGTCTCGAAGCTCATGCTCCCCCCATGCCGCTTAAGTTTTGTTTTTGTTTTCAGTCCGGACACTATTGAAATGGTGTGCCTAGCTTTTGAGAAGTCCAAAATACACTCGCGGTGAACTAAAAAATTCTTGAGTATCCCCTGAACCAAAGTTTGTTGCAAGGAATATAGTTTGGCCTTTATTGGAGTGTTCTACCTCATTTTGACCTACCACGCCTTAATTACAAAGATGTGGGGTGGAGGATACAATATCTTGCTCGAGTGAGAGGCCTCGTGTACACTAACAGACAGACGAGCTCCTACGCCCTTCCGTTTTACCCATGTGTCAAGTGTTGAATCTCACTAAATCAGTCATAATCAAACACAGATGATCTACATAAGAGTAAGTCGACTTCGACCTCCACTACACTCATGTCAATAACACAACAAGGTTCTTTTTCCCCGTTAGGACCAGAGAGGCGTGTTCACCCCTCCCCGCCACTGTGTCCTGAAGCTTTAACCTGGATTGTTGTTTTCATCGGCCAGGAACTGTGGGGACTTTAGGCAGTAGTTCATAAGCTTATCAGACAAATAAAAAAAGGATAATAACCTTGGAGGAGCATAAACAACGGCCATTTTTATGGTGAATGTTGTTGTCTGAGAGACTTACCTATATCTACGTGTGTGTGTGTGTGTGTGTGTGTGTGTGTTTTACGACCTCTCTTATGACTCGCTCAACGACCATCACTGAGATTACTAGTCGGACTACTGAGGTCGTTATGGATAACTCTGGCCAGAATACCATTGATATTACTTACATTATTATCATTACTGCCAGTCCTGTTTCTTTATTACCCCCCTCCCCTCCAGCCATGGTAGTATATAGGTTATAGTGATCAGTGTGTCTGTCTGTAATCAATCTATTATTATTATTATTGTGTCATGATATAAAGCCTTAAAACAACACAATACAGAACAAACATGTAATAAAAAAAGACAAGTGTTATCCTACCTGAGTGCACGTCCCGATCTCTACCTCTACCTGTTGATAAAGGAACAGTCCAGTAAGTGTATCAATATTAAGGGAAAGAAACCATAGATAAAGAGGATTATTAAGTCATTCAATAATTTGGTGTGTATGTAATTTCGCCTTCGGTTCTCAATGCACTTCCGCTGCTAATTAAAGGAAGGCGAACGGCGGAAATATGACTTACCTGACCTGTATATTGATGGTGTCTCAGAGTGTATAGTAATTGAAGCTACCTTAATAATAATGATGACGATGATGATAAATGATTTCATAATGACGATGATGATAGATGATGATATTTTATGGTGGTTGATGAAGATAATTGATGATTGATGATATCTATATCCTCGCAACACGTGAATTTTCGTACACGTATAAGTTGACTTGATTGATTTTTTTTATCCCTTTGACACACACAATAAGCTTCTTCTTCTTCTTTACACACAGACATATACGAACAGACTTCAAAGACGATACAAATCAAACTAGTCATTCAATCTTGTTTTGTTATTTCGATCAAGGCCAATGTGTTTTAAGGAGATGCCCTAAATAACAGTTATTTTTAGGAGAAAGAAAGAAACAAAAGAAGAAAGAAAGAAAAGATAAAAGGAACAGAGAAAAAGAAGGCAAATAAGGAGAGAAAATACAGAAAGAAATTAGGAGTAGAATTAAAGAAGGAAATCAAGTCCTTACTCCCCAGCCTCTAATCTTTCGTTTACAGGAGACAAGAGTTGAGTCGAATAGCGTAGATCGAGTCTTACACCACTGTCCCCTTCTCTCTTATTTACAGTCTTGAGGCTTTTATTGAGATCATCAAATATTCTTTACTCCTACATATATTTCAGAATAAACCTCAACAAAAGCTGATCTAAATATAACGTTTTGTTCCAAATTAAAAACTTTACAGGTTTTAGAAAGATTATTTCGAATAATTTTGCTTTAATATTTACAGGTTAGGTTAGGGTTGTTAATCTTCATGTGAAATAACCTGAGGAATAATCTTCAAGAAAATACATAAATAAATAATCAAATACGACTTATCCCCCATTACGGAGTTACTGTGTTGCTGTTGCTGTGTTTAGCCCACCACACACACACAATGGGCGTCCCGTAGCGGTTGGAGGCGAATTGTTGCCTTATGGAGACTCGTGACATTGGTTTTACCGCAGGTTCTCAAGCTTAATCACTTCCCTCCATATATTGTAATAGTTTTCTCAGGCAATTTCTTGGGTGAGGCGTGTGTGGGTGGTGCAGTGTAGGGGTGTGAGGCGTGTGTAGGGGTGTGAGGCGTGGGTGGGTGGTGTAGTGCAGGGGTGTGAGGCGTGGGTGGGTGGGTGGTGCAGTGTAGGAGTGTGAGGCGTGGGTGGGTGGGTGGTGCAGTACATGGAATTGAGAGACGTGGATGGGAGGGTGAGTGGGTGGGTGTGGTGGTACACTGCAGGAGGCAACCACCCACACCCACTGCACCATCAATTCTGCCAGTGTGAGACCAACGGGAAATGACGTCACGGAACATATCTAGCAAAATGGACCAATTAACCCATCTCACACATGTTGTATAGACGGACACGATACACCTACTCTTGTGTTTATCAGTACATAACATTCCACTGCTCTAATCAATACGTCAAACTTCAAGTTATTTAAGAAAAAAAATTATAAATCACTTTCATCTTATAAACTTTAATATTTTTAGGGAATTTATTTATTATACATTCTAAGGGGAAGATGAGAGTTATTAAACGTTTGTAATACCCGAACACATATTACCTGATATAGTACTTCATTCATATCAGTATATATCAAATGTTATATATAATGAGAAAAGGTTGAGTGATATCAATCTGTACAGTGATGCCGCTGACCTTGACATATAACGCCCATAGAGCTGCCGTCAGTCTCTCGTCTCTACATTGTCTGTACTTTAACCACCACGTGTCCTCAACCATCTCCAGCTTCAATGATTACGAAATTCGGTCCCCGCTCCCCACCCCCCCCCCCCAGAAAAAATCTGAGTAATGATGTTCTTGTAAGTGTTTGAGTTTCAGGTTAGTTAATTACAGTGAGCTTGGAGCAGCTGCCTTTGTTACAGGTTGTCACAGTCTGTTACACCCAGGTAATATGTGTTATTTGTGCTCCATCCGGATGTCAACAATTTGCACCACCTGGACACGTTTGAGAGGTCTTACAGTGTTGTGTTTGTCTATCATGGCGGTGATGCTCTGTTGATTTATTCATTGTTTCATGGTTGGAAGAGTTATAGAGAGTTAATCTAGTTTCACAGAACATGAGGAATGGTTAGTTTATTTTTATAGGTGTGTGTGTGTGTGTGTGTGTGTGTTTGTGTGTTTGTGTATAAAGACATGTGGGGTATCTGTATATGACTGGAGCCAGAAATGATTGACCTTTTGTCCGGCAGTAATGGATCCATCTCTCACTACAGTCGGCACTCTGGCCCGGTCTGGGAGTCGCCCAGTGAACTAACATTCACATTTCATCCATCTCATTTACAAGTTCTCGGGATTGGAAAACGTGACCTGATTTGAAAAAAAAGTTGAGTTCGATAGATCTCGGCTCATTGGGATAAAAATATTCTGCGGGCTACACTCCCTGTGGGACCTGACTGCCCGCGGCTCCTGAAGAAAAAAGTAGGAACAAAGAATTCGTAAATGGAGTCTGGGTAGTAGAACAGTTGCCTCGTTGGCGAAACTTTTGTCTTCAAAACTCACCAGGGAAGATTCTGTTGCAAGATGATGTCCCGCGGCATTTCGGCCAAGACTCCCTGTAAAATTGTGGACGCACAATATTGTCTGGCCGAAGCCCCGTCCTTTCCTTACACTGTGAGTGAGACCAACTTTGAGGGTTGACCTCACCCACTCCTCGACTAACACATCTCTAGCCTCTGTGGCGATGTGAGCACAACTGTGTAGCTTTAATTAGTCTTACTCCAGAATGACCGACCTATGGCCTCTGACGCTGTGGGGACAAATTCGTAATTTTCCATCTGCAAGACTCCGGGTAGACCCTCTCCCAGTGCTCTAGGGCAGACACCAAGAGGAATGATCGCCAACTGATATTATATTACCTATGTGTACATTTTCTCTTCGAAATGATTATAAAGAAGGTTGAGTCCATTTTGCTGTGTAAAACTGTAAATAACTTGTTGTAACCACAATTATAAGTCAAGGCGCCACCCACATATTTTCACCAACTAAAAATTACTCAAGATAAACTGATGATAACACGGAGAGATTGTTGGATCAGGAGCATCGTATTAAGACCAAACACTATCTGAGAGAATTGAATCTCTTACACTGGTCTCCATACTTATCTCTCCAGCAACACTTTCCGTAACTTACCCGTCTCTCTCCCACAACATCGTCCGTAAAAGCATCCCTCCCGTAACCCAAGTCCCACTACAAAGTTTCTCACCACAAGTCAAAGGAAATATGCCTTATCATCTTCAAATTTCTTTCCTACTAATTCCGTTTTTTTTATTTCCTCATTTTCCTTCTCCTCCTCTTCTTATTTTCTTTCTTTTCCTCTACCATATCATTGAAACTTTTCCCACTTAAATTTTTCCAACGCTTGACTGTTCGAACTTTATGCATTGAATTACTTCCGGAAATTACTTTCCCAAAAACCTGTCGTCTCTCTCTCTCTCTCTCTCTCTCTCTCTCTCTCTCTCTCTCTCTCTCTCAGTTCGAGTCACTCCCTATCACTCTATTCACTCCCCCCTTACTCTACTCTCACCCTATTCGCTCTTCCTCTACCCGACTCACCCCCCTCACCCCACTTACTCTTCCTCGCTCGATCCACCCCCCTCCATCCGCTCACCCCCTCCTCACCCCACTCACCCTCCCCACTCACCCCACCCACCCCATGAGGAAGATTAAATTAATCTTCCGGTCCCTGGAGATGGTGGGTCAGACGAGTGTCAATTACCCTGTGGTACCCTCTGGTGGCGATTGTCCCGGCCAGTGTTCACCCCCGGCCAGTGACTGTGTTCTCTCCCGGCCAGTGACTGCACGTTCTCCCCGGCCAGTTTCTCCACCCCGGCCAGTGACTGTGTTACCTCCTCACGACGCATCGGTCATTCTTACACTGCAGTTGGTGTTAATTTTGTTTTTGTTTTTCAAGAGAGCTGAACAGAGAGAGAGAGAGAGAGAGAGAGAGAGAGAGAGAGAGAGAGAGAACGTGTGCGACTAGGGGGGGAAGAGAAAGAAATAATAGTAGTGGAAAGCGAGAGGTGTAAGTAGGAAAAAGAGAGAGTAGCATTAGATACATTCAAAGTGAAAGGGGGAGTGTGAGAGAAAGGGAGGGAGAGGGAAAGCAGAGAGACTTATCTCTCTGCTTTCCCTCTCCCTCCCTTTCTCTCACACTCCCCCTTTCACTTTGAATGTATCTAGTGACTGTTCGGAAATGGAAAGTGATAAGAAGAAAATTACTAAGCAAGAGAGAGAGAGAGAGAGAGAGAGAGAGAGAGAGAGAGAGAGAGAGAGAGAGAGAGAGAGAGCTAGCTCCCCACCCCTTAAGGATAAAAGAAAGCTACGAAAAAGAAAAAAAGAAAAACAAGAAAGTACGAAAGAGGAATTTTGCTGAGTTCCCTAGCCACGGGGGGAATGTGGAATGGCTGGAAAGAGGAATTTCATTTTTTTTGTGGGTAAGGATAGAAGTTTGAGGGAATGGAAAGGGAGAGAAAGGAATTAATGAGATGGGAAGGGAAATTTAGGGATGGACAAGAAAGGAAAGGAAGTTTACAGTGGTTTCAGAGAGCAAGGTTACATATCTGTCAAAAGTAATGGGACTATCAGTGAGGTCAGAGGCTACGATTACAGAATTAACAAGGATTGGAAACTTCAGGTGTTTCGGAGACTTAACGCCCTAGACTAATCTGAAACTCAAACAAATGAACAAAAGAGACGTTATTAAGATGAAAATTGGCGAACATCACAGTGAGTTATCCAGTCACTTGGGGGCTTCACTGTTCACCTGAAAACTGGTACAGGAATATTTCACTGACAAAAATTCACGTTTTTTTTTGCAGCAGGTTGTTTATGTTTTTGTTTAATTGGGGGAATCACCTGAAGATTAGCCCCCCTTATCCGAACCTAACCTAACCTAGACCCCTTATCCTAACCTGACCTAACGTAACCCTCCAGGGACGACATTTAGAAATATAAAGTCGGAAGGCAAAGGCTCAAAGCGCTTGACATAACACTAAAAAAAATAAAATAAACGGAGACAGAATATAAAAAAGGGGACGTATAACGAGGAAAAATAAACAGACGAAAGAGGGACAAAGAGACAGAATTATGGTCCGTCTAAAGGCTGTAATTTTCCCTTCACCCGTCTTTAAACGTGAGATAACTCCCTGAGCGGTGTACCCCGTCCCCGGCAACTTGTCAAGTACACACAACGACATCTAATAACATATAATTTCTACATTAAATGGTTCACCTTCTGATGAATAGCCATTTGTACTCATAAGTAATGAATGCTGCGCAGTGCAACTGATTATTGGCTTTAATTTGACTTTGTGGTAAATGAGAGGAAAATTAACTCTTTCCACGAATATGTGTGTGTGTGTGTGTGTGTGTGTGTGTGTGTGTGTGTGTGTGTGTGTGTGTGTGTGTGTGTGTGTGTGTGTGTGTGTGTGTGTGTTTGTGACATATTCCCTACGGGTTATCATAATGTATGTTATGGTATGATGCTTCATATATCCCTGGTATACCCCTCCCTAGTGTATACCTACAGCTACAGTATGTTTGGTATATATCAGAGTTCATTTATATTGTTTTTGCTATGGATGTTCTCCTCTTATTAACATTCAGTGTAAAGAAAGACTAACCATAACTTTTGTATTATCATAGGAGCAAGTGACCAAGAATTTATTAATACCGAAGACGTAGAATTTACTTAATTTACTTTAGAGAGAAGCGAGTTTTTTTTAATTTTGTGAGTCAGGGAAGGCTGTGTGGGTTGTGGAAACTCTCTCTCTCTCTCTCTCTCTCTCTCTCTCCTTTCTTTTCCTTTTCTTTCCTTGTCACATCCTTTTGTCAACCATTCTCTATCATCCCATATTTCATCACCCTCCTCATCCCTCGCCTCTCTGCCTTTCTCTTGTTCCTTCCTCGCCAATCACTCTCTTTCCCCCGTTCTCTCTCACCCAGGTTATTGGCAGTAAAAATTTTACATTATTTGTCACCATCCACACTAACTAATCCTGATACCATCAACATCAACCACCTTACTATTTTCCTGCTACTTTACCTCTCTACCTGCCTCTCTACCTACTTACTCACCTGTCTACCTGCCTCCCTACCTACTACCCTACCTCTCTACCTACCTACCCACCTGTCAACCTTCCCTCTCAAAAGAAGCATGTTTACCATCTCTCGCCGAGGTAAAAGAATCCTTAAGAGGAGATGTCTAAAGCCCCAGAATCCCTCGGACGTGTTGAGATTGGGAGTAATTTCCCTATAAATGGGAGTTGAGTGGGTGGTGGGGGACTTGCCACCCTGTAATCACGTCTGGGCAGTGATGGGGCAGGAACTTTGTTGTCGAGGACTTGGGTGATGGGAGAACAAGGGGGCCAGTCAGCCACGGAGGTAGACGAAGGCAGAGTGATTTCTTCTTCTTTTTTTTTCTCAACGCAAATGTGTACGTTCATGTAGGAAGGACTGTGAGGAGTAGTGAGTATAAGAACACGTAGCCATCAGTATCCCACACTCACCTGACCTGTACCTGAGGGAATGTTATTTAGATTAGTGTCGACTTTTAAGACCTGTTTACCTCCTGGCTAATAGTACCTCTTATACAACACTCTGTCGAGTTATTTAAGACGTTGTTTTTTAGTTACAGTCTGTTCACAAAAGTTGGATGAACGTACGGACAGACTGGCGGGTGTCTGGGTAGATTGACGGGAAGATGGGCGGAAAGAGAGGTGAATGTATTTTGGACGGACGGACGGATGGACGGACGAACTTACAAAAACGGACTGACGGATGAAACCCATTTGGGGGTGCTGGTGAGACCGTTGGATATGTCCTTCTTATACACACACAAACACTTGTCCCTGAAAATAATGGAAAATATAATGATCTGGAACCTAACTTAACTTAACTTAATATAACCTACTCCTAACCTGATTTTACCTACTCCAACCAATTCGGAGTCTAACCAAAACTAACCTACCCCTAAATTAACTTATACTCACCTAGCCCAACCTAAACTAACCTAACTTTACTCAACCTAACCAAATCCAGCCTACCTATAACCTAACCTAATCGTAACCTAGCCTGAACTAGTGCCATTCTTTCCTTGGTCTTTGATTCGTAACTGATTTCAGCCAGTTAGATACGTTCTCACACCTCCCAGTCAGGCGGAACGACATAACGAAAAAACTGTCCAGAATCCGGGATTTTGCTCCTGGCGTGAGAAATCCAGAGCCAGACGTAACATCGTGCGGCCGCCAGCGTTGTCACCACAGCAGAACGTGCCAGTCGTGAATAGGAAGCAAAACTGTGTGTGACCTTTTGGTGTTTGACCTTTTGACTTCTCAACAAAGAGGAGACTCGCATACCCCCTCTCACTCCACCCTCACTTTAATGCACTATGACCTCCTCCTACAGGTCCCCAGTCGTTACCAACACCTCCTACAGACAGTCCTGGCACTTCACATTATTAGGGACCTGCTATATATAACTTGCCTTCATAATCCATTGCTCTTCAGGCATTTGTGTCCATAATTGCATGAGTCAAGAAGGCAAGCAGGAACTCCGCAAGCTTCCCTGTTGGGCGCTGTAAACGCTTTCGCACTTCACCCTGGGCAGGATGCAAGGGGGTGGCCAATAAACTAGCCTCCTCGCGGGGCAAATCTGAATCAGACACTCATTGAGCAATAACCGGTCTGCTCAAGGGCAAATCTGAATGAGATAATCTAGATTGAAATTTTAGTTCAGAAATGCAACATGCAGACACACATACTGACAGAGACACAGACAGACTCATATCCAGGGGTTGAGTACAGGATTGCATGTAATATAAATTGGCCCTAATTCTAATAGGCCCCAACCTAGATTGACCTAATCATTAATTTTCGGGGCCAATTAAGAGTAGGACCCCTTTAAGACGAGTCCCCACTTCTCATGGTCAAGTTAGTAATTACTGGTGGGTCACATGAGGGGAGGTTAGGTTAAGTACGGTTAGGTTAGGTTAGGTTTAATTACATTAAGTTAACATTAATTGTATTTTGTCCTTGGCCTACCATAGTAGCTAATGTTAAATTCTTAGGTTAGGTTGGGTTGGTATGTGTGGATGTTCGCGTGTGAGGGAGGGAGGGTGAGTGGGAGGTGTGAAGGAGGGTGAGAGGGAGGTGCTACGATACGGCGCCTTGGTGGTCGAGGGAAAGAAAATTACACCATGTGGGGAAGGAGGTCAGGATGTTGGTGAGGAAGAGGTGGAGAGGAGGAGGAAGAAGGAGATGAGGGAGAGCAGTGATATATGTAAGCGAAGAAATGGAATGAAAGAGAGGGCGAAGAAGAGAACTTAGTGATAGAAACAATAGGTGTACAGGTGAGAAGAGAAAGGGGAGGAGGAAAGAAAGGTGAAGATAATAATCACAATCTATCGGAAAAGAGAAATATAACACTTGTAAATTCTTCTCGGAGAAAATGACACGGCAAGTGCCTCATCATCTTGGGGTGGGTTGACGACACCAAACACTCTACCTCATAAAGCCCAGTCCAGACACCCCGACACCCGAAGAACAGTTATGGTTAACACACACACACACACACACACACACACGAAGTCTCTCAACCGTATAAGATATTTCAAAGTCATCCGCCAGGTATTAAATAATAAGAAAATAGAACGTAAAAAAACACACAGGAATAAAACAAAAAAACTGCGTCATTTCTCTTGGACACAGACACACACAAAAACAGTCAAGGAAGAATAGACACACTTGATGGGTCATTCTATGTAACAAAAACAAACAATATAACTTTACTCCCTGAGGACACCTGTGATGTAATGAACCATTGAAACAGATGCAAAAAAAAACACACGGAGATAAAAATGAACAAACATAATTGAACCATTCTTGATGACAGTACACACCAGAGGAGGCGTCCCGACCACAAACACGTCCATTTGCCTCTGACAGGAAAATTAAACAAGGGTCGTTCACCCCTAAAAGAAAATGAAACACCTCGATACCTCACAAAACCTCAACTTACTGGCATAGGTAAAAAGAGTATGAAGATAACAGTCCCGGTTAAGGGGAGGTAAGAACTACAGACTGAGGAAGCACAGGTATACACTTAGAGAAGGAATTTACGCCAAGTGTCTACAATTAGCGTGGAGAAAATTACAGAGTGGGTCGCTGACGAAGGAAAGCCTGTAGGTGTTCCTTTAGCGGGGCTGAGAAATGTATAGTGGGGAAATGACAGGTCATGTTCTGCTTGTTACAGGCAAAAAGTGGAGGGGAGTGAAATGGATGGGTGATGGAGGGAAATGAATGTGGTGAGCGGTGTACCCCCAAGCCCTATTTGTTGTGACCACTGAGGGCGTCACCACCACCAACAACAACACCAACACTACCGTCACCACCACCACCAACACCTACACCAACAGTAGTAGTAGTATATATGTTGTCATTAAAGTTGTAGCTGTTTTAACTTCCATAGTTATTAAACACCATTTATTAGGTCTGACTCTTAAAGAAAATAACAAAACGATTTGAGTGTATGATAATAACGATTGGCCAACACTATGATAATACCCAGAGAACAATAACAATAACCAAAAAGCACGAAACCAACTGTTTTAATAATCAATAATTAGAACAGTGTGCCAGAGTGTCGCTGTTAAAGTTGGCCCTGGCACCTCCCCCTAGCGCTTGTGTGAGTTCTGGTAAGAAACCTCTCACTAGGTCAGCAAGTTATAGAAAACGAGAGCTATAATTTGTCTAGAGTCGCCTAGCTCAAGCATTTTCGCGTTCTTAGTTCCTTGGCTAATATTTTTTATCATACTCTAAAACTCCTACAACGCTGGACTATCCTCAAGGTAACGGATAGTCTTACGAAAACTTATAGGGTCGAACTGAATGTATGAAATGTATGTAATGTATGTAATGTAAGTATGTATGTATGTATGTATGCATGTATGTATGTATGTATGTATGTATGTATGTATGTTGTGGAGGTTTAGGACGCATGTTATTTCCATCCACTGCATTAATGATTTAAGACACTCTACGATAAGCTGCTGTTAGTTTCCTTCTTCCGCGTGTTTTAGTTTACGAAATCAATCTCATCTTCATCATCAACAACAACAATATCATCATCATCATTATCATCGCCATTCTCATCATCATTAAACGTTTTATTATGCAGAAGTAAAAACAACAGTCTTAAACCAATAGTTGTAACAGGCAGCAGACGGAGGGCAAATATATACACTAGTAGCAGGTATTAGTTCGTAAATGAGGCAGGTATAAACAGCGTAGTATATAGCGTCTTGGCTGAGTCCTTGTTGTTCTGTAAGATAGATGAACGAGGAAGAGATATCACGATAATGGTAATGATAACAACATTGATAATAGTAATAATAAGAAGGAGGAGAATGAAGAAAGAATAAAAATGGTGAAGAAAGAAGAATGCACAACGAAGAAGAAGAAGAAGATACTGAACACCACAAAGTAGACCTTAACAAACCCTTAACTGCCAGGACAACACAAGTCAGACTCTTAGGTCACATATTTACACGTTGAAGTTCATAAAAAATTAACTCGCGGAAACGACGTCGAAGGAAATGGGGTGAGGACAAATAGACCAATTATTGGACATTTTTCGTGTTGAAGTTTTACTCAAGAGATAACAAGCACTAGATTTCTGTTGACACTAGTCTGGGAAACAGGTAACAGCGCTAGAGAGAGAGAGAGGGGAGTGAAGAGAAAGATATCAGTGAGAGTGTGATAAACCTCACCGAAACTGATAAATATGGCGAGAGGAGAATAAATCCACAGAGGTAACAGAACAGCTCCGCAGAAATATGAATCCCCGTCAGCCTGACTTAAGATTTCTGGCAGTTTTCTTAAGTGTAGTACAGATGGCAGCATCGTCTGGCCAGGTGGGAAGGGGAGGGGACCACCTGGGGTGGGAGGGTTAGAGGAGTGGGGGTGGAGATGGGGGGGGGGAGGAAGAGCGGGGTGCCTGAGTGAGTAAAGGGGGGGGGCTAGAGGAGGGAGGGAAGGGGGGAAGCGGTGACGTCAGCACAAGGAGTCCGAGAGGGGGTGGTGCTTGTTGTCAAGTGCGTGCGTCCTCCACCGTGGCCACTAGAGGGCATTCGCGCAGGTCACTCACCTTGGTCCCTCGCGTTTTATATAATCCTAAAATTATGCCGGAACTCGCTATATGGAAAGGGAAGGAGTGGTAGGAAGAGGCGGGGGAGAAGGGAAGAGGAGGAAGGGGAGAGGGTGAGCATTGCGTGGAAGCGCAAGCAGCTCTTAATAGGGAGAAGGAGTGAGTGAGTGAGGGTCACGTGAATACTGATATATGTTTAGCAGTTGTGGGGCGAGACATAGTATAAGCCCAGGGTTATTAACAACACCAGCGTGGAGTTGCAGAAGTAGCTGTAGTAACGGTAGCAGCGGCTGCAAGGGGGTTGGTGGTAGGGGGTGCTGGGTAAACATAGCCAGGTGCAGCAGCAAACACACCGCCGACGGTTACAAACACGAGAGCATTGGTTGGGAGTGACGCTGGCACCACCTGAGGCGGTAGCTGGACTTCTTACTATGGCAGGTGTGAGTCTTAACACTAACCACAGCGGAAGTAGCTACAGTGACAGCGATACGGTCAGGACAGCATTAGACCCCAGGTACAGCAACAGTGAAACAGGGAAACAATCACAGCTATTACTGCAGTAACAGCAGCAGTAGCAGCACCAGCAGTTGCATCATCACCTCCATGATCAGGAAGTCTGACACCACTACCAGCAGCAGTCTCAACAGTGATGGCAGACTCAAAAGTTCTATTAACAGCAGAAGCTTCAAAATCAGCGACGTCATCAAGAGTTGTCAGCATTAATAGCATTTCTTACAGCAGTCACAACAAGAGAAGCTATGGGGACATTATTGTAGCAGTAGTTGCAATAAACAGAATGCGTGATATAACAGCGGCAGCAGCAGGAGCAGCAGCAGGGGCAGCAGCAGAAGGAGCAGCAGCAGGAGTAGCAGCAGCAGGGGTCAGCGGGTGTGGTGCAGGTGTTCAGGTCTGCATCCGATGAGTTGCCACCTTCTCGAGCACAGGTTTGAGACAAAAGGTCTATAAATTAAGAACAGGGAGGAGGTCACCTTCAACTCTCGCAGTCTGCCTCTCCCCAGGTGGGATCATTTGTACACGATAATTAATCCACACTTGTTGCTAAACCACAATCTCGCATTGTTACCTTCATCACAATAGGCAAGTTATGCAATAATAATTTTAATGTATCAGTCCGACCTGACTTTAGCAAAGAGGTAAATGAATCAGTTAATTGTTTCGTATTTTTTACTTCCACAAACATACCTGTAGACCAATTTCGATTTAATTATAATACAGATGGGAATAAGGGATTAGTAAATAATTCCTCGGCTACGATATTAAAGGTTATAATGAAGCAACGTGTCCATTATGCCTGTACGTGAGTTCAGTCGTAAAAGAAAAAGTCAAGGTGCTTCTCGGACACCCGACGTTATTTCTCAGTGGGCAGGAGGCATGTCTCACATGTATATAATTACAAGGATGCCATGAAATTACTTCCTCTAAATCCTAACAATCCGTGTAAGCGTGACGTGTAGGGCCTTGTGGAGACTGAAGACCATGTCAAATAGCATGTGAAGTTTATTCATGAGGGATCACCTAACACACACACACACACACACACACACACACACACACACACACACACACACACACATCACATTCATCTCGTAAATTCCTGAGGAAGGTAAAAAGTGACCTTATTACGACTCAACTTTTAAATTGATCACGACGAAACTGGGAGCAGACGAACAAAAACCGATAGCCAGATTACCGTCCCAACTTTACTCCCGCAATTGTCTGTCGGATTAAATGCTTATAAATGTTAACTTCTTGAGTCACCTACAAGTTGATCTGAGGGACGAAGCAAAAACTTTTTAAAATTAGATAATTCGCGGGAGCAGCAAATATTCTTCATGATCAAGGAAGTGCAGCGAAATCAGTAATCTCGACAGAATAATGTGGAGGTTACATGTCGCTGGAGTGGAACTGAAAGTCATTGCCAAGACAAAATACCGAAACGTTATGCAACATTGCTTGAGACCTTGGTGCCATCAGGGGAGTGGCTGGGTGGGTGAGGAGAAGTTGTCGTACCGCAAACATTCTTTTAGTCATACATTCCTTACTAATCAATTATGTCGATTTATTGTCAGATCATAAATTCTCTGCAACAGTTAACAACATCTATACTTTCCCGGTGACTTGTATTCTTCTTTTAAGTACAAATATCCACCACGTCATATAGAAAGTCAGAAGCTTGCGTCGTGGTTACAGCATCGCTTGCAAGTTGAGAATGGTAAATAGTATATAATAGACTATTCTTCGCACGGGGAGGCACCTATTTGTTAACCTCACTGGCGGCTGTGCAAGGTCTCGTTGTCTGGCGTAAGGCCACTCTCTGAACCATATCTTAAGAGCCTCTGTTTGTCCAAGGAGTTTTTCACTCTATTACTTCCCTCGCATCGCTTGTCATTAAAAACGTAGACCATTATTCATCTGGACGCTCATGACTAGAGACGAAACAAAAAGAAAACCAGTGACAGCTGGTGGACATGCATGAGCGTACAGTGGGTGGAAAAGTTGAAGTTCTTTTTACCAGTTTAAGAGAGGGAGACAATGCAGTCGACGATCTAAAAGGGCTGTAGGGAACGCTGGCCAGTTCACCCTCTAGCAGTCCCCTCACTCGTGTCTATAAAAGATAATTTCTCAGACGTGATATCCAGACACCTTCCGGGTATCGTGAGAAAAGTGAAGTGTTAACGAACTAAGGGTTTTATTGTTAATTTAATCACTTTCTTCTTAAGGCCAACAATATATGTTTTTCGAACCTACTACATGTTTTATTAGCTCACATGTTTCCACACACATACGAAAATAAGGGATAAAACAGCTCTTTCTTACTACAATATACCTTTAAGAGCCATCGTTTCAAACCATTTTTTTTGGCTAGACCTTCAGTGGCGAGTAGCTGAGAACTTTGCGTGGTTGACTCAATGAAGTCCAAAAATGCAACCTTAAGAAGAATCAAAGCCCAAAGATAACTTGAGATCGACGGCAAACCACCAAGAGAGAGATTAGGTGCTGGGAGCCTTCAGACGTAACCTACTACTACTACTACTATGCTGTCACTCGGAATCGAGTATGACGATCATCCAGCTATGATACAATAATATGAGTTATTAGGGATGTCTCCTAGGTTGGTGAGTTTTGAGGTGAATAAAGAGACCGATACGGGACCGGCAGCATCGTTTACATTCGTTGCACATGTGGAGGGCTCCATCTACTGCGGGAGGGACGGTGGCAGCGTCTTTTCGGCGTTGGCGCTTGTCTGCCTCTGTTTGCAGTCGTGTGGTGCTCCTCCAATTGTTACAATGTGGAGTAATCAACTCCCAGGTGAGGGGGTCGATTTGGCACTTTTTCAGGTTTGTCTTATGACTATCCTTATACCTTTTCAATTGCCCGCCGGCGTTACGTTTACTATTCGTGAGGTGACTGTTAAGAAGTTGCTTTGGAAGTCTACTGTCGTCCATGCGGGTAACATGGCCAGTTCAACTTAGTTGTTCATGGATAATGGTAGCCTCGATGCTCCTACAGTTGGTGTCAGCAAGAATACTGGCACTTGTTCTCTTGTCTTCCCTGCGAACTCGGAGGATGGAACTTAGACCACGTTGGTGAAAGTGTGCATACGCGTCTGCGTAGGTGTTCAGGAACTCCTGTGGGTCGTATTCGGTGTAAGCAGCAAGGGTGAGGTCGTCTGCATACTGAAGTTCAGTGATGGAAGCTGCCGACACCTTTGTTCTTGGCTGGAGTCGTCTTATGTTGAAAAAAAAAACCTTCACCCGGTACTCGATGTTCAACCTGCTGGCTAAGTTGGCACTGGCACGAGTAAGGAAGGCAGCCAAGAAGATGAAAATGAGAGTTGGTGCCATCAGACACCCTTGTTTAACTCCTGTTTGGATGGAGCAGAACTCTGACTGGGTGCCGTTGTGCAGGACACTGCCGTTCATGCCATCGTGGAGTTGCCTCACAATGGCGATGAATTTTGGTGGGCAGCCAAAACGGCTGAGGGTCCACTAGAGGGCTTCCCTGTTGACCGAGTCGAAGGACTTGGTTAGGTCCATGAAAGCCATGTACAGGTCACGACGCTGTTCTCCGCACTTTTCCTATATCTGGCGGGTAGCAAAGATCATGTCAGTGGTACCACGTGATGGTCTAAAACCACATTGAGATTCTGGGAGGAAGTTTTCCGCCTCAGGAAGAAGTCTGTTTTGGAGTACTCCGGCAATAATCTTGCCAGCTACGGAGAGCAGCGAGATCCCACGGTAGTTGCCACAGTCTGACTGGTCTCTCTTGTTCTTATAAATATTGACAATGGGAGCATGTTTAAGAGCTTGGAGGATTTTCTCCTTTTCACATATATTCTCCAGGAGAGAGTGGAGACGGCTGGTAAACAAGGGTCCTCTTGCCTTATGCACCTCGGCTGGGATTCCATCAGGCCCTGAGGCTTTGTAATTTTTCATCTGTTTGATGGCAGTAGCTACCTTATCCAGGGATGGAGGATAGCTGATGTGGGTCAGCTCTGGATGCTGAGGGACCTGCTGGATAATCAGGACATCCACATCGGTGTTTCGGTTGAGCAATGAATGGTTATGCTCTTTCTAGTACTGAAGGAGGCCTTCATCGTCTTTAATTATGAAGTTACCGACAGATGAGCAGAGGGGGGTTGCGCCACGAGTGACTGGCCCATAAAATGTTTTCGTGGAATTGAAAAATTCGCGCATCTTGTGCTAATTTGTAAGTTTTTGTGCGTCACATGCTTTATTTTTAAGCCAGTCGTTCTTTAGATTGCGAAGTTCCCACTGGGCTGCCGCTTTCTTCTTGCGGAAGGTATCAGCTTTGGTCCGAGACTGAGGGTTGTTCTGCCAATCAGTAAAAGCAGCACGTTTATCATCGATGAGTACTTTCATTGCCAGGTCATTTTCATCAAACCAGTCCTGGTATATTCTATTTCTCTGGCCGAGGGTCTCTCTGCAGGTTTTTGTCATAACAGTATTAAGAGTATCCCACTTCGTAAGTCTGGGACTGAGGGGAGCGCATGGGGGGTGGTCTTAGTAGCTCTGGGTGCCTTAAGTTGTATCTCTGATTATTCCGGAACTGGAAATAATTATTGTCAAGCAAGTGATTGAAAGATTTGTAAACAAAGAGGGCACAGCAGTAGGTGTTAATATCTTCGAATTTTAACATTTTTAATTTAGCAAATTTTTCGTTTGTGTGATCTGTTTTTGTTTTTTCAAGTAGGTCATTGTCCGTATAATGAGGTTGTATAGTTTGGTTTTATTTGGATCTGTGATTTTGGTTGTGTTTTCGACCGCATAAGGATGACCTTACTGGGTTCGGTTGCCCAGTAAGGTTGGATTTTTAGGCAGGCTATGTTTAGGGCACCTTTTCTAGCCCCCTTCCCATTTGGGGTGAGCAGAGTGTCACCCCTAAATGGCTGCTCAGTCGCACAGACAGGACCGGATTGTACTGCAGCCTAGATTCAAGTGCAGAAACGACCATTTTATCTGTACTGCCCATGTGCAAAGTTGTGACTTGAGACTCCCGGCAGTCATCTCTGCCTGTCCCCGTCGCCACTCGTACGTCGCCATAGGACTTTTGGGGGTATAGGGGTTTTGGGGATGAGAGGTATGATGAACTGGATGATGGCTGCGTTTGAGATGATTTATATGGTGAGGCAGGAGCGCAGGCTGGAACCACACATCTTGGCTCTCCCTTTTCCTGATCCAGTGGTACAAGTGCTGCAACGACTGTGGAGAGAGAGAGTCGCAATAGGCTGCCTATAGTCCAGTTTGTTGGGTTTCGCCTTAGTAGTCTGTCCATCAGGCATTGCCTTTATCCACCGGTGTAGTTGTTGGGTTTCCATGGTGGTCACCTCTTCTGCCTTCATCGCCGTTGGAGTTTTGTTGGAGCTCTGTAAGCATGTCTGCCCGATGCAGGGCTCCACCACACATTTATCGTTCGGGGTTTACTCCTGTAGCCTTATACCTACCAAGGTTGCTCAAAAGGTAGCGGGGTGGTGGTTGGTAGGCGGCAGGACGTGTCCACATGCCAGTGGGTCTATGTGCCGTCCTTCTGGGGCCCACTGTTACTCCGAGATCCCCTGCTGATCAAGCCTGGGCCCACGAGGCACCCAGTTACCGTGTGTTGCCACGAGGAGGCATAACAGGAGTCTTGATGTTGAGAAGGCTGTGTACTGGCAGGGGATGACTTATACAAGTTGCCTCCCTTTTCGCCACGGGGGCCAGCCAGTTGTGGCAGCTGAAAGCGAGAGGGAGCAAGCAGTGCTTGCACCTTAACACTAACCTAATGCTGCCACTCTAGACGCATTTCACCACCCTGTGTGTGCGCGCGCACACACACACACACACACACACAAGGTGGTGACCACACATATCATTAATGAGGACTGAGACCACAATAACCATAGACGGGTCTGCTGGGGTTACAAGATACAGGTCACATGAAGATTAGCAACCTCAGCTTATTTCACCTGGTGACTGAACACCTTCCTGCTACTTGGTGAGGTTAGAGTAGGAGGAAGAGTAGGAGGAGGAGCAGCGGCAGCAGGCCTGAGGCGGGAGATGAGGTGGCATATTCTCAACCCTTAGAGATCATGAAGTGGAAAAACCACACTCCTATGAGAGCCGATATGTCAGACAAATAAACACTCCTGCCATCTCTCTCCTTCTCCACTTTTTCTGGTTTTCAATCTTCTTACCTTCTTTATATAATATTTCCCTTTACTCCTTTTGCTCTTTTTGTTTTCTATCTTCAATTTATTGTCTCTTCTCTTCCTCTTTTCATCTTGTTCTCTTCCTCTTTTACTTTCCCAGCTTTCCTTTCTTCTGTGTCTCTTCCCTTCCTCCACCTTCCTTATCTCCTTACCCACATCTCCCTACCTCCCTTCGTTCTTCCCATATCTACGATTCTCTCCCTTCATCTTCTCTCTCTTCTGTCTACCTTTTATTTCTATTATTTATTCATCGTCTCTCTCTTTCTCTCTCTCTCTTTCTCTCTCTCTCTCTCCTACCCCTCTATCATTTCAATCCTCTTTCCCACTATCCTTCCTCACCCATTCCTTCATCATCTTTCCTCTCTTCACTTCATCCTCCCTCTCCCTCATCCCTTCCTTTCTCCGCCACCTTCCAGCATGACGGAGCAACTTGGCAGAGGGGAAGTCATTAGAGTTGCTCCTTAATTCCTGGTCTCACTCTTTTCCTAAGCGTGTCTTTACAATTTGCTTGTTGCTTCCGTCGTTCCCCGTGTCCCGAGGGAGGAGAGGAGCCTGGAACATCCTGCCACGTGTTTTAATCACTTTATTTTAATTACAATATTACAGTTGCACAGATGTTATTAATTAAGAAACATAAGTACTGATACAATGGTTTTATTAATTCAGAAATAATGATATAGGTAGAAATATTTTATTAATTCACAAACAGTAGTAAAACTAGTGAGATTTTGTTAATTGAGAAACAATAGCATAGGTACAAGTGTTTAATTAAACCACAAACAACCTTGTTGTAGTAAGCTGGAGGTGTATACTTGTCCCTGTTCATCTATTGTGATTAATGAGAGGTTAGGGTATAGACCATCCAGGTGAGCCAACCATATCACTGTGTGTGAACCAACGTGACCGTATACAGGTGTCTCCCAGGTTTTCTTTCTCTAGGGTTGTGTAATATGCGTCTTAAGACTCCTTTGTTTCCTTATTGCTTCACCTGTAAGAATCTGTCTTGTTCTTTCTTCCTACTGTACCTCACCTTCATGTTTCGTAATGATGTACTGTTAGTTTGTAATCCTGTTCCAAATATTGCTTCATACTGCCTGGTAATCATCATAATCATCATCGTCATCATCATCATCATCATCATCTGCTGCTATACTCTACCACAAGTTGATATAGATGCAAGATGGGGTGCAGCAGACACCTATCGTCTCCTCTGAAGATAAAAGACAAGAGTTCAGTCACCTGTAATACCATGAGCTGCAGGTGTGAGGATTAGACTTCTGAAGGTCGATAAAGCAGACATCTCGAAGCGGAGGTCCCAGCACACTACCCTGCGGCACACCTGTCCTTGTCGGGTGACTCTGAAACTGTGCTAATATAGACTGTCCTTATAGCATGACCCTGAAGGCAGTCATCAAGGAGGTGTATAACTATATCCTTGATTCCTATAGCACTTTAAGAGGGTGTACTTTTCATAACCGGTCAATGGCGCCTGCAATGCCCAAAGCAACAATGAGACTGTTTTCGGGAGTCGCTAAATGTCAGAGGCTACACATTTGAAAGCTTTCCTGCAAGCAAAGTCTATGTTATTTAGTAGCCAGTGTTCATAAACTCTCTCTCTCTCTCTCTCTCTCTCTCTCTCTCTCTCTCTCTCTCTCTCTCTCTCTCTTATCCAAATCTGTATGGTTGCATTAATACTTCACCAACAACTGGAAAAAATATCGCAATACTCGTGACAAGAGAAAATATATTCGACATAAAATAAATCCCGAAGTTGGAAGAGCGTCGAGGAGCACTTTATTCGGCCTGCCAGACACTGAATCCCCCGCGTCGACAATGCTATTAGAATACTGCTTCCTCATCACCTGGAAATGTTGTTTGGATGATATAAATGACTTCGCCAGCTATTAACACGGTCGAGTGGTCCTGTGTTGAGAGGGAATGTCTCTCTCTCTCTCTCTCTCTCTCTCTCTCTCTCTCTCTCTCTCTCTTGCTCTTGATAATCTACCTCTCATTTTATATCTACCTTTCACTCCCTTCCTCTCTCTCTCACTCCTTTTTTCTCTCTCTCTCCCTTCCTCTTTTCTCTCTCTCTCCCTTCCTCTTTCTATTGATTGTTCTCCCTGCCACTGCCTGTATAACGCACCTCGCGCTCTACATGTATATATGTTAAAAAGACAATTCCTTCGCTTATATTGAATAACAAGGGAAGTAACTCAACTAAGCGATCAGTCACGGCGCCAAAACATCGTAAGGCAAAACTGAACGAGAATAAATGTAGAAATTAACAAAGAAGGGAATGTAAGTTTTTTTTCTGAACGAGACAGTCTTGGTTGATGTGTCAGGTATGTGGTTGATGTGTCAGGTATGTGGTTGATGTGTCAGGTATGTGGTTGATGAATAATTCTAAAACTCCGTCTGAAAGGAGTGACACAATATTCTACACTAAGCCGTCTCACAGGTTTTAAAGATTACAAGGTGGTGTGAAATGTTGGTCTTAGAAGCTTGTTAGAGTTAGTGAAAGATTTTTTTATTAGGTGTACGATCTCTATATAGGCTTATGAAGATTAGTCCCCAGCCTATAATGCTAAGCTAACCTAACCTAATCTAACCTTACCCAATCTAGCCAAACCTAACTTAACCTGAGCTAACCTAATCTACCCCCCCCCCTCCGGTAGCGTTAGGGTGTTAAATCACCAGGTGAAATAAGCTGAAGACTAATCTGAATGTGAACCCACCACAATTCATTCACAAAATCACCATCTACAAAAAGAATATCTAGGTAGCAGAACAAACTCACGTCATAAGAGATGTAGAGTATTTTTGTCATATATAACACACCGCTCAAAGGTGGGAGACGAGTATTGGAAAACGATCCACTCTGTCCAGACATGTCATTCATAAAACCACACAGCAACTTTTTAAAGCATTTCCCTTGTTTTTTTTGTTTTTTTTCCAAAGGTATCTGAAAATCCAGAAATTTTTAAACTTCCACTCAGTCATCACCAAAATGTTACACTTTCAACGACTCAAAGTTTTATCGTAAACAAAAAGAAAAAAGGTTGAAGTTTTTAGACTATCAGAGTTATGTTGTTGTTTTATCTATTGCACAAAAACTAGGATTGTTTTATTTCTTCTTTGGTCACGAGAGAGAGAGAGAGAGAGAGAGAGAGAGAGAGAGAGAGAGAGAGAGAGATCGGTGAGACAGATGGAGGGGTGGTTTGGAGAGACACACCAAGGAAACGAAAAGTTGTTGGAGCTCCGATTGCTATTAAGTTCTATTAGAGACGATTTCTAAAGTACGATAAACACGATCCCTCGCTAAATCGTGATGGTGGTGGTGGTGGTGGTGATGATGGTGATAGAGAGGTAGTGGTGGTGATCGAGAAGAAGAGATGGCGGTGATGTTTGAGATGGTGATAGTGGTGAGGGATGGTAATAGTAGTAGTGAGGGAGGTATGGTGATAATGGTGAGGGAGATGTGATGGTGGTGGTATGGATAAGGGAGGTGTGGAGGTGGAGGGAAAATGGTGATGATTTGGGTGGAGGTGATGGTGTTGAGGGTTCTCGTGGTGATGGTGTTGAGGGTTTTGATGGTACTGGTGGTGATGGTGTTGAGGGTTTTGATGGTACTGGTGGTGATGGTGTTGAGGGTTTTGATGGTACTGGTGGTGATGGTGTTGAGGGTTTTAATGGTACTGGTGGTGATGGTGTTGAGGGTTTTGATGGTACTGGTGGTGATGGTGTTGAGGGTTTTGATGGTACTGGTGGTGATGGTGTTGAGGGTTTTGATGGTACTGGTGGTGATGGTGGTGATGGTGTTGAGGGTTTTGATGGTACTGGTGGTGATGGTGTTGAGGGTTTTGATGGTACTGGTGGTGATGGTGGTGATGGTGTTGAGGGTTTTGATGGTGATAGTGGTGAAGGTTTTGATGGTGATGGTGGTAGTAAGGGGGGGAGGGAGGGGGATGTTGGAAGTGATAGTAGTAAGTTAGATGGATACTATTAATGGTGATAGTAGCAATGGTAGTGAAGGTGTGTTAGAACAGCCACACACTTCAGTAACACACTCTAGTAGTACCCAAGATCGACCCCAATATCCACCCTAACGCAGTGAGCTGATTGTGGCATATTTCTTTATCTCCGGGAATAGTAGCGGGTTGGCGAGGGTGTATCGGTTGGTGAGGTTACAAGAAAAAGAAAAAAAGCAAAACCCTAGATCCCCGAATTCCGACATCTTATGAAAAACGGATTCGAGATTCCTGCGACGAATCGTAAACTAATTCTGTTCCTTATTTTGCCAAGTATTTTGACGAGACTGTGGTAACAATATCTCGGAGGCGTTTTGCTTATTGTGTTTCTCTGGAGATGTATTGTCGTATCATTATGTGAGTTAATGTTCACTCAGGTTTATGTGATGGTGAGTGTTTCTTCGACTACAGTATAAACGAAGCCTTGAAGATGATGGATTCGATGGGAGGTTTTACTCACTCGTTATCTCGCCTATGTGGTTTTGTCGATTGTGAAATAGCCTGGATGGGATATCTCTCTCTCTCTCTCTCTCTCTCTCAGACGCCACAAATAAAGAAAATTTGTACATCCGTCATCGTAGTCATTTGGTTGCCTCGATTATCTCCTCTTCTGGCTAGCGCCTTCCTCCACTACGATGTCAGTGAAAACAATAATAATTGTAATCATAAATAAAATTAATAATAATATTGTAATAATAAAAATATATATAATAATAATAATACTTGTGACGGAAAGGAAATGTCTTAATTTTATGCTGTTTATTTGTGCATATAATCTACCATGTGTAAACTTTTGTGTAGGAGACGCAGTGTCAGGGCGGTGGCATTATACTGTAAATCAAAGAAATATTTATTTTGTCTGCCATCGTTACTTTTACTCGATAATTTGCATCGTATGATTTGTTGTATGAATAAAACATAAACTATTTTTGTCCGGAGTGTAGTCAGTGTTGCCATGACGACAAGTGTGTGACAAATAGTGTTGCCAACTCTGAACTCTCACCCTTCACCCTCCACTCTCCTAACCAGCCATACACCACCACCCCAACCCTTCAATACACCTCACCCTTACCCCTCTATACCCCACCCCCATCCTTCTATACACCGCCACCACCCCTCTATACATCCCACCCATACCACCACCCCTCCATACACCACCACCCCTCCATACACCACCACCCCTCCATACACCAACACCCATCCACTCCACCAATCATTATCGTACGGGCCAAAAGCAAGATTACTAGAGTAGTGTACCGTGGTTAACTGATACACTGTACCTTACTTATCAGGTTTTACAGCGTACCGTGCACCACTGACAACATCAGGAACAGTGTATATGTAGAAGCACCAGAGAGACGCCATTGAGAGTAATGACGTGTACCGTATGTCTGAAAGTCGTCCCACATTCAGTATATTTTGGTTCGATGGCTGACGGGCTTTGATGTCGCCTTTTCGTACTCCTCGTTCTCCTCAACCTATGTATGAGTCAGGGGAATATCTTGAGTCAGCTGGGTGCATGAGTCAGCTGAAAGAATAAGTTTATTGTCTTTTTTTTATGTTTCATCCCAATCATTATCCTCTCTTCCTGTTGTCTTCTGATCTTTATTCTCTATCCCCACAACACTTCACTTCATTTTCTCTTCCACACTCTTTTTTTTTTTTTTTAATTCTCTCAGTTGAATATTTCCTCTTATCTTTCCTCTTCTACTTTTGGTTCTCTTCTCTTCCATTTTTTCTTTCCTCCCATCTTCCATCCCTACACTCTTTCCACCTCACTCATGTCTTCTTCATAAATCTCTTCATTCACAACCTTTATCGCATAGTCTTGTGTACTGTATTCCTTCCCCTTCAGCCTCCACCTCCTTCCTTCTTTCCTGTCGTCCTCCTCTGCACGTGCTTCACCCTCTCTCTCAGAAGTGTCTCATCCCTTTGATATTTCATTTCTTTCCTTCTTTTTCTCTCCTTTCATCTCTCTTCTGTCCTCGTCCTCAATTCCACCTCCTCTCTTCTGATTCTGCTCTCCATTACTGTTCATGAGCTCAGGTATTGCTTTTAATAGACACTCAGGAATATGGAAGTTCGATATCAGATCCCAGACGCACAGTGTACGTCGTTCTTCATCACACGGCGTCACAGAAATGGTGTTCACTTTACAGAGGTGTAGGCCCCGAGCGGCGTCCACGATCGTGTCATAAGTAAGACTCACACGACGGAGGGAATGAGATTACGGGAAGCCTCAGGCAAGGTTTTAATGGCACTAAAAGCTTATTGAATTAAGCCGAAAGTTTTTGGGGGTGAAGTTTGTTAGGTGGGCCCTCATGAGACGCCATGAGTCATTATTTCTTGCTGTTGGGGAAACTCTGCCGCGGCGAATTTCTCTCCTTTTCTTTTGCCGATGTGTTTCTTGTGAGCCGCAAATAAGATTACGAGCGGCGCACGCCAGTAAAGTGATACCTTGGGATACAGAGGAAATGGATGGAGGAAAAAATAAAGGGAAGATAGATATAACAAGACTCGCAAACAAGAACATACTGGTTGGTGATCCCTGGCGAGGTGTTTATTGAGATCGTGTGCCATTATTTACGAAAACATTCCCTAAGGCGAGGGAATAGAACAATGTCTATGATCTACACTTTATAGCGAGTTTACTGCTAGATATATAAGAATAAACGTCGTGTAAGGGAAATTAGATCTTATTCTCTGTTGTTAATATCTGCATAGCGATAACCAGTTTGCTGAGTTGTCAACACGTCTCTGGAAGTCATCTTATTTGGTACTCGAAACAGTGCAAGGTTGACTTTACTAGAAAACCCGACCTGCACGAAGTTACGTCATCTCTCCTGAACCTCAAATCGAATATATTAATTTACAGTCCAACAACCATTGCTGATACGAAATTTGTATTTTGATCTGATTTATTTTGCATTTTTTGTTAACCTAAAAGGAAATTCAGCTATAGAAAGTAAAAAAAGGAGAAGAAAAATGATGAATAACTGGTATTTAGTGTCCATTACTTCTGTCCAAATAGAAGAATTGACCTGACTTTGTGTCGTAGTTCAGAAGGTTTACACTCACTCTTCCTCTCTGGGCTGCAGCATCCAATCTGCCCTCGCTCTCTGAGGTAATTTGTTCTGATACCGGATCTTTGCTGCCTATTTTCGGATATAAACGCTCATCTGGATCCCGCTGAACGTAATCCTCTTTCTGTGGTGTCTTATGACGATGAGAACCCGAGCAATGGACGGAAAACCTAACGAAGACGGACGTATTTTTAGAAAAAGGGAAACAATTTTTTTTACATCTTACTCCTTGTCAGCTTAAGAAAGATTATTCTGTTTTTACTTTGCAAGGTAAAAGTATCGCGGGTCTGATTTATTCAAGAGGGTTTATATCTTGGTGTATAAGCTCAGTGTCCTCTCCTTGTACTGTGACGTGTGGCTATGTTAGTACAGGAAGTGAGAAGGGCACTACTGGATAACACTAACACTGGACTCAGAGACTAGATCTGTCTCTCCAACCTTCCTCTTGTTGATGTGATGTAGGTAAATATGATGTACTTTAACAGAGATTTTAATACAAAGAACGTGTTAAATCCAAGAAATATCAGCATATGAGAAGTGACCGCCAACAGCAAGAGTTACGTTACACTAAGTCAATCCCTGTTGCTACTCTCCTTCACGCCCTAATAATTCCTCAAGGCTTCTGGTACACAAACACTCGTACAGGTGATATTACACCCAAGCTGCTTGTTCAACTCTCCAACATCACATCCTGGAAAAGAGAATATTTTCACTAAGTATTTCTCGCTAGCTTTCCCTGTCTCATAATGTACCGTCTTAAGGAAGGAGGTCAAGATATTTTCACCGTGTAGTTGTACCCTCTCCCTGTTGTCTTGGAGTGTACCTGAAAACAATCCCCTCGTCCTGTCAACCTACATACCTTATAAAGCACAAGATTTAGCATTACCTTTGTATCACCTGAAGACTAGACATCCTACTTTATTTCACCTGTTGATTAACCACCCTAACGCTACCTGTGGGGATTAAGTTAGGTTAGCATTAGGGTGGCTAATTTACCAGGTAAAATAAGCTGGGGTGTCTAATCTTCAGGTAATATTCAGGTTCTTTCTTGTATAAGGTCCTTTTCTCACATCTATGTATTAAGTCTTCCCGAGCTTGGGCGTTTGAGTGAGTAGGTTGTTGCCCCTTGCTTGTGTTGTTCAAAGGAGCTGTACACCCACACACACTAATAACACAGCCAAGTGAGCAACAGAATCATGGACGCGGCAGACTTAATGTTTACCAGAACCGGCCAGGAAAATAAAATAAAAATAACATATATTAACGGCTCATTAAATACTCATAAAAATGTCCAAGTGTGGAGCAACTTTCCGGTTGCTGGGGTATGATTATATAGGGGAAGGAGGTGGTGGAAATTCGCGTGTGGTTAGGGAAGGAGGGACGGAAAGGCTAGGGGAGTGGAAGGAGGAGGGGGTGGGGTATGGAAAGGGGAGGAGAGTAGGAGGGGGAAGGGGTGGGGTATGGAAGGGATGGGAGTAAGAGGGGGGTAGGGAAACGAAGGGGGAGGGGAGGATTGAGGAGGCAGGAGGTGGGCGTGGCCGACGAGCACTGGAACTAACAAGGTCTCTCGTTGTGGTTCTCATTTTACACTGAATACTTTCCTCCCATGATAACTTTCCTTCCTTGAATACTTTCCTCCCATAAGTACTTTCCTCCCACGAATACTTTCCTCCCATGAATACTTTCCTCCCACGAATACTTTCCTCCCACGAATACTTTCCTCCCACGAATACTTTCCTCCCACGAATACTTTCCTCCCACGAATTCTTTCCTCCCATGAATACTTTCCTCTCATGAATACTTTCCTCCCATGACTATTTTATTCCAGAACAAGGAATAATTAACATTTTCTTAGAAGTCCTTGGTAGTATCTAGGCTTAAATTTCGTCTTTAAATTAATTCATCATTTTTCAAAGGTTTAATAGACAGAACATGAACTCTCTGTTTTTATGTCAACATACAGTTAAGGATGGAAGAAACAGGTCCGTAATGGTAGTCGTATACGGAGGGACTGTAGCAATTATACCTGTCTTATGAGGTAGTAGAAATTACACCTTTATGTTTTGGTTTAGTCTCTCTCTCTCTCTCTCTCTCTCTCTCTCTCTCTCTCTCTCTCTCTCTCTCTCTCTCTCTCTCTCTCTCTCTCTCTCTCTCTCTCTCTCTCCTGACCGTCACGTATAACACATCCAACTCATCCACCAAATTCTACAGCTTGACTTCAGACCAACTTAGATACCAGATACTGTATTTTCATCTGTCATTTGTCAAGATACACAACAACGGTGGTGTTTAGGATCTGCTGTCAGCCATTTTAGGTATATGCTGCGGTAGAACAAGGCATCCTGTAACGGGGTAATTCGCCTGCCTAACGACCCATTTCCATATGGTGTTTCGACTTGGGGTGGTAATATGAGATTCAAGTGAACCTTTCCCCTTCCTCTTTCTCATACTCCTTTTCTACCTTCTCTTCCTGTCTTCATCACCTTGTTCTTCTCTTCTCCTCCTCCTCATCATCGTTATCTTATTACCTCATCTCTCATCCTTTTCCATCTTCATCATCTCCTCACCCCATTTCCCCCTACCCTCCCTCCAATACAACACACTAGGGGCTGAGTCTCTGATAATCTCCTCCGATAACGATATCACGTTCCTGATAAGCCACCACCCCACCTACCTCACCCTCACCCTCCACCTCTCACCCCATACCTCTCACCCTCCACCTCTCACCCCATACCTCTCACCCTCCACCTCTCACCCCATACCTCTCACCCTCCGCTTCTCACCCCATACCTCTCACCCTCCACCTCTCACCCCTCCCTTTCTCACCCCCTTTCTCACCCATGTTATAGCATATCAGTACATACAGGCCGGACAGGGTATAGTATCAGTGAGTATCAGTATCAGTATGTATATTCCAGAATACATTAAGATACTCCTGTTGACGAGGGCGTAATTTCAGATACGGATAATGAACTCGTGAATATAATAAACACATATAGGTACCCGGATATATACCCGTACATACTCGTAACCACAAAACTACATACACACGTACTGTACATAGAGATTCATGCGGATAGGCGAAAATACATACACACACACATGATGGATTTATGTACAGAACAGCATTTAGCTCTTTATTGTTGAGGTACGTGTACATGTGTGGTCAAAATTCCACCGACAGTTGGTATTACGTATGATTGGTTTGTATAAAGTGAGTCTGCTTTTGATGAATTATCCATTGAGAGACGACGAACAAAAGTGGGTCAGGGATGATAAGGATAAAAAGTGAGTCAGGGAGGTACGAAGAAGAAAGGTGGGTCAAGGAGGGAGGATAGAGGGAAAGGTGGGTCAAGGAGTAAGGAACAAAGATGAAAACTCCTGAACATAAGACACTCACACACATACTTTACCTCTGACTCTCCCGCTACAGTTCATTTACACAAATCACACATTTTATGAAGATGGAAAAAAATGTTAAAGCTTGCAACCCCTCAGTTTATACTAATGACTGTGAGAGGGTACGGAACGCCCACAGAAGGTGCGGGACCAAGACATTGTGTAAACGGTATAAACAATTGGCTTTAAGTCCTTCACTCACTCTCGGGGGGAGGGGAGGGGGAGGGGAGGGGGAGAAAATAATATACACGAAGATTATTTCTCGAGGAGATTTGGGCGTTTTTGTCTTACTTTTTCTGTGAATACCGAGGCTCTGTTTACTCAGGTGATCCACGGTGCCGTAAGTCACACAGGTAACACGTTTCTCCTCTTCTCTCTTTCCTTCTCCTGCCTTTGTATGTGTTGGTTACGTTTAGCAATCTGTAGTTTTGTGGATTTTTGGTATTTGTTCAAGCACGTGTGTGTGTGTGTGTGTGTGTGTGTCATATCTCGATTTTCGGTGTCAGTTCTTATCACTACTGAAAACATTAAAAGAAGGCGATAAGTCACTCTTATCGGTCTTAACCTTTATCTCATTAAATAATGAATTTAAATTAAACAAAAGATTACCGGGAACGTTGAAATTATTAAAGAAAATATAAAAAATATATCCGTAATTATGCTGCATATTATGTAATTTCAAATAACTTTCTATAAGGTAAAAATAGCATTAGTTCTTCTTAGTATTATTTCTTATTTTGGTAAACTATATAATACTGTACAATTAATCTTTGATACTTATAGTTGTAATTGAACATTTGCATCTACTATCCCCCGAGGTTAATGTCAGTACAGAACCTGTAACCTAAACCTAAAACTACTTTACCGTGATTATATAAACCCCGATCCTACTGTAAACCTCTATTACGTCCTATATTAAACCCAGTACGTCAACACAATACCTCATTAAATTAATTATAAAACTACTTTAGCCTGACTATGGAATCCGTTATCCTAATGTAAAATTCTTGAATGAAAAAATACGAAATCTATTATCTAACCTTATATGAAACCAATTATCTTGACCTAAATTTTCCTTTTAAGTTTTTAGGTTATGTTATGAACTGTGCCTTATACACTACCTAAAGACTGTACCATGAAATTCTTTTGTGGTGACTTTACTTGCTTTAAGAAGTATACACTTTAGGATTCTTTATTCGTCCTGGGAATGGTTTAATTATACATATGTCCTCTTCGTAATTAAAATCTTAAAGAAACATCATCCTTTAATTTATAACCAATAATGACATTCTTGAATACAACCAAGATATCTCTGGACTCCATAAACCGCCCACTAATCTATCGAAAATACTCACTCATTAGAGGAAAATTTCCTATCACTGAGTCGTTCATCTGCATACTGATGAAACCCACCGAAAATATATCATTCAAGAACACACACACACACATACCTCCGTTTCTTTGTTCATTTGAGTCTCCAGAAATATATTTAGTACATTCCTGGGGTTTGTCTCGCAAGCAAGAGCCAGCCAGTGGAGGAATCCTTATTTGATATTCATGTTTGTGGTATACAATAGGATGGGGTGTGAGGATAGGGAGAGGGAGGGAGGGAAGAGGTCGAACGGGAACTTTGGTCGGGGCCGTCAGTGTAGAGGCGTCCACCCGAACACGACTAAGGCGGAGTCGAGCAGATGATTGCAGTCACATAAATATTATATGAACAGGAAAATGACGTGCACTTGCAGCATATTGTTAAGATGCGATAGATACATTCCTCCCATGCCTGGCCTGGGTGCAATTAACTGAGCAATATACGGCATACAGCAGGGGACGAGGCCGGTCCTAACCCTGGCTGGAATTTTGTCTTAACAACCTTCTATGACATCCTTAAAATAAACTAACAATTGGTCGATTTAATCACTAATCTACGACGGTTGATAAAAACAACTTTACTATTACACTTACTTTATCCCAGCTTGTTTATATAAGAGACACCGGTACGAGTGCCTACAGGAGCCCTCTTCTACACTGACACAAATCACAAGGTATACAGACCCAGACACTCTACAGGTATATGATGCAATAGTTCGTGGCACTAGTCAGAGGTAATGGACTTGGAATCCTTATACTCAACTAGACTATATCTTCCTCCACTTATTGATCAAATACACTTACTCTAACAGGGTGTACTAGACCATACACACCTGAAGGAATACACCGGACCTCCACCCCCTCCCTTTACAACACCAACCTCCCACACGAGCTTCGAAAAAACTGTGTGTATATTTTAATTCTTATAATTATCGTAAACTCGGAAAACCGGAGATTATGTTAATGCAGGGTTGTTGTTTTTTTTTTATTTAAACCCCTCACCGGACACAGCGTATTACCCGTGTCCGGAGAGCATGTCTGTCTTGCCTCCTCGCCTCCCTTGTACTGCCCTCACTGGTTGACAAAGGGACTCACTAACGAGTTACGCGGCCATTCATTACCCGTCCACTACACCCTACCAATCAACATGTGTTGTGTGTGTGTGTGTGTTTGGTGTAGTGTTTTGTGTGCTGTGGTGTGTGTGGTGTGGTTAAGAATAAAGGAGATAGGATAGAAGGAAAAGGTGAATTAATAGGGAAGAAGGAATAAAAATTAAAAGAGAAGAAACGAAAGAAGAATCAGAATATGAAGGAGAGAAGAAAATAAAAGCTTCCATCTGTCAGTAAATAAACATGAGAGCTTTCAGTACTGGCGAGTCTATGCTGCCCCAAGAGGACTGTGATGGTGGAGGTGGTAAACACATAGAGGGGAGGAGAAAACAGAAAAGAGAGGAATGAAATAAGAGAGAAAGTATTAGAGAAGAGGTAAATATGGATAGGAGGATATATAAAGAGTCATAAAAGTGGAGAATAGTACTGGACTGACGGGGTAGATGGTGGCTGCAGGCAGTTGGTGACTATGTGGGTCTTAGCCAGCCAGAGATTGAAGAGGGAGAGAAATAGCTGAAGGTGCCTCTTTGGGTGACGACCTGCTCCCCCTCCTTACTCACCTTAAAGGACTCCCTCCTTCCCTCTCTCCTTCGCCTAGGTTGAACGTAACGAAACATTTACTCTGTGATTTCAGTGGTTTGTTGAGATTAAAATATTTTTTTTTTACATAGGAAATATGATTTTATGATTTGTTTTCTTGCTGAGGTTGTGTGTTGTGGGTTTAAGTAAATCTCTCTCTCTCTCTCTCTCTCTCTCTCTCTCTCTCTCTCTCTCTCTCTCTCTACCTAAACATCCCCTTCTCCCTTCCTCTGTTCCACACAATCTGCTCTACGACTTTATCCTCATTTCCATCCTCCTTCCTCCTCACACAACCAAACATAAAAAAAATAATCTCCTCTTCACTCCGTCTTGGCAGAAAGTCTTGAATTGAGTTGTAGTTGTTAAGCTAATTTTAATGTATAATATACAGTATATATATATATATATATATATATATATATATATATATATATATATATATATATATATATATATATATATATATAAATATATAATTATATATAAAGCCTGTAGTTATATTTGACGAACCCAATAGTTATAGTTATTCCCCTCTTTATATATGACAAACCCTATAATTACTGTATATATATAACAAAGTCTTGTTATATAAACAAACACTGTATATGTAAGAAATCCTATAATTATATATAATCCTATAATTATATGCGAGTACGACCAACCCACAAGTATAGTGTTGTCAGGAGAGAGAGTTGGATATTATTACCACTTGAGGCGAGCGAACGAGCAGCGCCCCTGATGACAACCAGCAGGAAGGCACAGCGCGTTCTCAAAGGTGTATAGTTACCGTAGAGACTCAGTACAGTTCTCACGCCATCAAAGTTTTATTAAAGGATAAAATTTAACGTAAGATCTCAAGTGAATTTCGATTTAAGTTGGTCTACCAGTGTTTGTTACTGATGATGTTGGCGGCTGCTGGCCAGCGATATGATGAAAGGCCCGAATTAAAAAGTTCTTTGCACTCCCGTTCGAAACTACCAACCTCGAATGAGATACTACAGCACCATCCATGGGTAGACAAAGCAGTTCAGAGACTCTTTTCAGTAACTCGGAGATTCATTCCAGTAGGTAGTATACGCATTCCAGCAGCTGCTCGGAAACTCGTTGCAGCAGCACCAGCTTGGAGTTACAGACGTGTACAGAGTCCTTTAGTTCGTGTACATATTGTTGACTGTTACTGCCAGCTGACTCTACTGTATTTCATGTTATGAATTTATTATTTAATTTTGTACACTTTATAACCAGGTTCCGTTTCATACCAACATGATAAATAATTCTCTCTCTCTCTCTCTCTCTCTCTCTCTCTCTCTCTCTCTCTCTCTCTGAACACTTTACCCCCACACAATAGTTCGTAATGTCATACCACAAGTGCCTCGAGCATCCTTATTGGCTCATTGTGACAGCGATAAAGGCTCTTTGATGGACAGCTGCCCGTTAGCGTCGTCTGTCTGTCTGTCTGTCTGTCTGTCTGTCTATTGATGATCAACCCTTGTAGACATGAAAACTTCCTCAGATCTTTATCATATCTCAGATGGTTGTGGAAATGTGAGTGAGTGACTTTATTTTTGGTCTTAATGCAGATAAGTCACCCACGATGCACTAAATTGAATTTTCCAATTTGTCTGTTTCTACTTAGCTTCAGCCTTTCTTTTCCTTTCTTCAGATTTTTTTTCCCTTCATCCGTGACTCCCACGCTGTCGTCGTCTTTGCTAGCTAAGTTACTTAAGATACTTCAACCAATTAGTAAAGGGTTTGTACAATCGATTCACGGGACAAATTCATTGTTGTCAGCTTCAGACAAACAGTAATAGTAGTAAACCTTTCTGTGATAATGTCCCGTAGAGCAGCGAGGAGACACCACACTGAACAAAGTGTGGCTGGCATTGTACTGTACCTGACCGCTTTCACTTCCCAACTGTAAAGTACGTCCAATCCTTCTATAGGGCGTATTAATATCTTTCCTGATCA
This sequence comes from Homarus americanus, assembly GCF_018991925.1. NCBI lineage: Eukaryota > Metazoa > Arthropoda > Malacostraca > Decapoda > Nephropidae > Homarus > Homarus americanus. Next base: position 3,094,745 of record NW_024730668.1, read on the forward strand.
TGTAAGAAACTGGCTAAGGATATCACTCCTCATCTGACAGATAGAACTCCTATCAGTTGCTATTCAGGGCCACAATGTTCATTTAAACCAGCGAATATTTGGTGGGATTTTATTTGATGAACTAATTGCATGGTGGAATTTTCTTGAAGGGAATCTTTTCTTGCCACTGAGTTAAGTAAGCCTCCACCCACACACCCACCCTCACCCTCCCCACACCCCCTCCCCTCCCCCACCCCTCCCTCCCCACCCCACCTCCCTCCCCACCCCACACCCCTCCCCCTCCCTCCCACACACCCCTTTCCCCTTCCCCCCCACTCAGTTGTTGTTCACGACTCTAGCGGCGCGGCTAGAGACGATTATTGTGGCGCAGGCGAACGTGTTATTACTAGTGTGCTTTCGTGTTTAGGGCACCTAGTGAGTCATTTTTCCTATTAAGCTGCGTTGGTTAGCCCTATGCATACCTCTCCTGACTGACTGACGGACTGCACTCCTATGTCTCTCTACTCGTCTCCCTCCTCCTTCTCCTCTCTCCTGTATCTACTAATACTTCTCTTTCACTCTCTTCTACTTCCTACTTCACATCTTCCTCCTCCTCCTCCTCGGCCCACAGATAAGCCCCAGATTCCCCGCCGCCACTACCTGACCGAGACTAATTACGCCACTTGGATGAAAAGGAAATTACGGTGTCTCGCTGTTGGCCGCTGTAATCACGGCTTCGGCTGGCTGTCTGGCTGGCTGAAACTAGCTGTCTTGGTTATGAAACTGGCTGTTTGGTGGCTGCTAAAATTGGCTTTCTTGATGATTATACTAACTGCCTGACTGCTGATAATGAACGTTGTTTATGGTGTCTGAAAATTTCTGTCCAGTAGTAGTAGTGTCAGTTAAAGGAAAAGGGGACAGATAATTTCGTACCAAGGGAACCAGATCTTGTTTATCGGAGATGTGTGTGTGTGTGTGTGTGCGTGTGTGTGTGTGTTTGTGTTTGTGTTTGTGTGTGTGTGTGTGTGTGTGTGTGTGTGTGTGTGTGTGTGTGTGTGTGTGTGCATGCTCATGAAATTCCATTAGGACGTTGATTGAAGTATACTATACCAAATTCTTTTTGTGTGCACATTTCTCCTCACTACCCACCACATCACCCTCACCTCAGACCCTCCCAACACCTACTGCCTCTCAAAAGTACTTCCTCTCTGTACTTTCTCTTACTTACGCCATATCAGGAGCATCATTAGTAACTTGCTCGTCTCTCCTGATAACAACATTTCATCACATATCCCTTTAGGTTTTATCATTATTTCATCACTGCAATTATTAAATATTATCTTTCCCATGCACGTCTTCCTGTCCTGTAGTTTACCCGTCGTTAACCACGCCCTTCGTTGTTCCAGATTTGCAATTTTGTCTTGTACTGTTTTTATGTTTTCTTAGTTTCATCATCACCATCTGTTCATCTGTTGTTCATTTCTTTAGTTTCATAATCGGTCTTCACCATTCTAGGTAAATCCTCTTGCTAAATTTACTCTTATTTATGTTTTCTGATCCTCAATTATCTCATTTTTATTTTCATTTTTATTCGTATAAGTTCCACCCAAATCACAAGTTGTCACAACCGTAATACCTGTTTATCATTATACCTTGGCCAGCCGTTTACATTGGTCTTACATGTGTAATAATTATTCTCACAAGCAGGTAAAAATTATCATGGCTCAACTTTTCCAAGAAACTTCCCCGACTTCTGCCTCATAAAATCCTTTCTACATACTAATCCCACCAGTTCATTTCTTACGTACACTCATATTTTTAGCGATAATGTTTTGCCTGCTCTCCCGCTCCCAGACCCACAACAAGGTTCTTGGCTCTCTTCCATTATTGGAGAAATATGAGCTGGAATAATCCCCAGTCTTCTACAAAGCTTTTCAAACTCTAGTTCTCCGCCACAATTTTATTCCAAAACTTAAAACATTTTTTTGCTGATATACAACTCATTTAACACAGCCCCTTAGCCCCTTAAGTTATGTAAATATATCATAAATAACTAAGTTTCCGTCGTGTGGTGAGGCAGAGTTTTATTTAAGTCTTACTGTATAAAGGCTCGCCTTAACCAGTCAAATTTAGGTTATTAACTTCTTACTGAACCTTTGAGTTTGACAATGAATTTTTCATGAAACCTTGCCTCGTTTTTTTTGGGGGGTGATTTGTTGTATTTGGTAATGATAAGCATCGGGTTCTTTCTGTATTTTTCTTTTATATCCTTCCTATTTATTTCATCTTTCTCCTCCTCTCCAAATGCAGCATCCGTAGAGTAACAGGCGGTAACACTCAGACCCACTGTTTTAAGAAAGCTGGAGTACTTCAGGGTTATCTACTCGCCCCTTCCCTCTTTGATTTACTTACTATGATATTCTTTTATAATAAGCAGAGTCCTTACGAGCCCATACTATTTTACCCTACTTCACTTACTAGACTTTGAATTTCAGTTCAAGACTTTACAACTGTTGTAAATTGGATAAAACTGATTTTCTAACATTTGGTACTTCAGTAAAGTCAAGCAATGTCGATGGTTATTCCCCGAAGTTTTAAACTATTTCCCTCTTCATCAACATTTGTCGTACACGATTTTCTGCTTCATTAGTCTCCCGCTACCGTTACAAGTCTATATCCCTTGTCCAAACTCTCCTTAATAAAGAACTCAACACACTAAGTAGATCGTTACAATTGAACCTCACATTCTTACCTCTGAGAACGTTAGCAACATGCCTCCCGTTCAGTTCGACATTCTCCTTCATATCTCAGCGGCCATTTTACCTTAAAAACACTCCAGCACATACTTGAAATTCTCAACACGCCCGGCTCTACCAACAACCAAGATCCCACACTGACTATCTATTCTGCACAACAACACTGTTTTTCTTATTAATATTCACTTTTCGCCTCACACCCTTCACACAGCCTTCCAACTTCTTCAACATTATTCTGTAATACTTGTACTGGTATTAGTTTTATTTTACTAAATGGAAATTTATTATTTTTACAGTCAGTTTTGTGTCGTATACAGTGAGTGTAAGTTATTAGATGTGTCCCGTGGTGTTGTGCGTTGGTGTGTAGTGTTCTGGGCCAGAGTTTCAACATTCCTACCGCCTTTCATCCTGTTTTAGTTCAGTTTTTTCTATCTTTATTACCAGTCAGGTCCTCCCTTACAGTTCCATTTGTAAAGGTGATAAACATGGCAGCACGCCCCAGTCTTATCTCAAACCTGGTGCCACTCCCTCACTGTACACGTCTTGTGCCACCTTCTCTGTAACCCCCAAGAGCTTTTAGCAACTTCCTCTCATTCCATACACTTCCAACACACTCCACGGCCCATTTGTGTCAACTCTCGAATGTTTTTTTTCCCTGGTCTAAGAATGTTGTATACAACCAACTATCCCCTTCTCACAGCTCACATTTCTTCTCAGCTAATTCTACCATTCATGATCTTTTATTTTCTCTTACCAAACTATGATGTTTCGTTAACACCGACAGGGAACCAAGGCAAATAATTCTGAATCGTTGGTGTCTACTGGATTGTCTGGTCTAGAGTCACTTTAAAACCTTGTCAAATGAAGCGTAGTAATTCATTATAACAACAACAACCGACATGAAGAAAACCTCAAGTAAACTTACAACCTTTAAAGCTCATTCACGAGGAGATATAACCAGTGTGTTCTTCCTCTCCTCTGGACCATTAGCCTCCTCCTGGGTTCTCACACATACCGAATCAAAACACTCGTGCTCCACCTCACCTCAATCACTTAAACCACTCCGGGCGCCTTGTCGTGGTGCCTCACCCTTGCTATTACCTTTTTTACATCACCTCATTCTCTCCCTCCCTCCCTCCCTCCCTAAAGACTCACTGTGCGTCGTCTAGTTTCTCCTGCATCCCAAACGTGTCACCTCGCTAAGAAACTTCACTATTTCTATAAAAAAAAAACAAAAAAAAAACCGATCCTAGCTTTTCAAGACGATTTAGACACGCACTCTGTTTCTCTCTTTTGCTAACATACGTATTCTAATTCATCCTGTATCATAATTTCTTTTGTATTTTTTTTTCAAGTGTCAGCAAGAGAACACCGAATTTGTGTAACACCATCGTCGCTTTTCAAGATGATTCAGATAAACTCCTCCTGCCGTGATGGCAGTGAGAACCTCGTCACCATTCGTGCCCCCCTCCTACAGTAGCTGGCTGGCTGGTCCCCCTCTCACTTATGCTGGGTTTCGTCGTTTAAGTCCGTGTTCATTTTCTTTTGTCATCGCATTTTGCATTTTTATTTTCTGATTTGTTATTTTCGTTATTCATTTTCTTTTTCTTCTGTTTTATTATTATCAACACCTCTATTACTATTACTATTATAATTATTTATTTCCATTATCAATGTATTTTGTTTGTGTTTTTATCATTGTTGCTATTATTAATGAAATTTATTATTATTATTATTATTATTATTATTATTATTATTATTATTATTGTTATTATTATTGTAAGATATAGTTGCAGTTTCTGTTGTATTTATTATTATCATCATCATCATCATCATTATTATCGTCTTAATGGTCCTTCAATAATATTATGTCTTGCCCATAACATTCGTAAATCGGATTACTTTAAGCTGAATGAAAAATGAGAAATATATCTTCTCTTCACGAAGTTCAATTGTATTTCAAAGAATGTTTTCTGTAAGAGTTGTGTGTCTGGGAGAGGAACACGAGATGTGGGAGCCTGAGGTCCAAAAATATGGCAATAACTTGGTGGGGATGATTCTTGTGCCAAGGTCTGGGTGAGAGAGGTGGAAGGGGGCGATGAGGAGGGGGGGTGGAGAAGAGGAAGGTGGAATGGAAGGAGGTAGAGGGGGTGGAGGAGGATAAGAGGTTGGGTGGAGGAGGAGAGAGGTGGAGGATGAGCAGAGAAGTGGAAGAAGAGGGAGATGGAGGGTAAGCTGGGTAGTGGAGGTGGAGGGTAAGCGGAGGGGTGGAGGAGGGAGGTGGAAGGTAAGCGGAGAGGTGGAAGAGGGAGATGAAGTGAAGGCGGTATGACGGGAGGAGACTTTTTTTACTTTAACTTTCTTGTATTTTTTTCTAAGTATATCTTGTATTACCTCACATGGCTCGAGGCTCTACAGCGCCTTACCACGTCCCTGTTGACTCTCACCTCTCACTCTTCACGCTACACACACACACACACACACACACACACACACACACACACACACACACACACCGTAGCATAACTTAAAGCCTTGAGTGCGATGCTAAATTCCCTTGACTACAGTGACTTAGCCCGTTGAGTGTTATGTTGTATTCTGTATTATGTATTAATCCACTGAAGAAAATGACCTATATCTTTTAACCCCTTCTGTACGGCGTCCCCTTCCTGCTAAATAAAATCGTCCGGCGTTGGCCAATTGAAGCATTAACAGAGGTGTCCCCGTATTCGAGGGGTTAACCACGGCGCAATTTTACCCAGGAACGTCGAGTCATCGTACTCAAGGGGATAAGGAGACAGAAAAGGGCAATGATAACCTACCAAGTCGTGTAGGGAACAAAGGAGGATGTACAGGGCTGCCATACTGCTTCAGGAGACGGAAGGGATTGGGTCTCATATCTTAAATCATCAGAACTCCTTGTGTTAATCATTTCTCCCTTTCAGTGTAAATGAGAGAAACTCTTTACTCACATTACAGTCTCAGTGTAATTTTAATTGGCACGTTTGTACGGGTAAAAATTTTCGGTGTTACTAAAGCATGCGGTCTACAAAAATATCTTTAGTCTAACCTAACGTAACCTAACCTAACCTGAAAATACTAAATCACAAAGAAAATTTTGATTGTATAAATTCTAAATTGTAGACCGCAGTCTATAGCGTAAATATGTTGCAGATCATAAGAACATAAGAACGTAAGAATGGAGGAAACCGCGCGCTATTCAGTAAACACCTTTGTACACCGGACTGTATGGTAGCATCAAATATTCCGTAAGGACTTTTGAGAGGCGAGACAGTGGTATCCTGGCCTCGGGGTATATGGTAGGGAACACCGGGTGCACACCGGGGTGATGCAGTCAGATGAGTGGCAGCCTAATCTAATGTAGGGCAACCCAGGTGGTGCTACCTGCTGGAGAAGGGCGCTAGGCGGGGCTGTACCCAGAGTCAGCAGGAACCACCAGGGTCGGGTCACTCATAGTCTTGATGGGACGCACTCTCCTTACTACGTACGTTGATGAGATACTCAGCAACTTGAAGATACACTTAGCATTTTGACGATACACTCAGCATCTTGACGGCACACTCAAACATCATGATGAAACAGCCCTTAGTCTCTTGTTGTGTTCAGTACTTTAATATTGGAGGCTGTTAACTGTAAGAGGAAAGGATGAATTTTAGAGACGAGAGAAAGATGGATAATGAAAAGACCTTAGAATTAGCTGCTCAGATAGAGGAGATCAAAAGGAAGATTGAAGTGGCATGGTCGTGGTTGAGAGAGACATGCAAAACACCGGAATGAGAGAAGAACCTGAAGTCAGAGGCACCTGGTTGGGATGTGTATTCGAGAGGAAGTTTTTAAACCTCTGAGAATGGTTCGAAGAAGAAGAATAAAACAAAGAACAAGAGCCATTACCACCACCACCACCACCACCTACAAGCTTGGCGTTCAGTACCTAAGACTATATAACTGAATGAGGCAACGTCGTTGTTTATGAATAAAAAAAAATGCGACAACCTAATCACCGGAGAGAGAATGACGTGGATAAGAAATTTAATGATGAGGAGGTGGCAAAAATATTACTTGGCTAAAAACTGGACCCCAAAAGAACAACAACTAAAAATTGATTTCAAGGTGTACTCGAAGCTGATCGCCAAGAGTCGTCCAAAAAGTGAACCGTTCAGGAAAAATCAAATTAAAGCCTAAGCTTTATCCTACGTAGCAACAGCCGACTTATTGACCTTTGAGAAAACTCATTCATTCACGATCCAAAGGTAAAACAAAGCTGAGAGTTTGTAGATGAAGCATTTGGAAGCTGAAATGCCTGAATAGACAAGCAAATTGATTGACAAATTTTCACCAGCTAACAAAAACAAGTATCAGCATTATATATGGTTTTGAGGATCTGTGATGAGTTTTCCTGTGACTAGGGAGTAAAGGACAGAACGGCAACTTACTTATCATAACAGGGTGGGGAAGAACAGACGAAGACTGTCAGGAACGTACGAAGAAATTATCTGAGATGTAAGATGATCTGTTAAATTGTGTTTGGCTCGTACGCCAAAGAGAGACAGACATATCGACAGACAGACAGACAAATAGACAGAGATAAGGAAACAGGGACAGAAAATAACAAGGAGAAAATGTGAGAAAGACAGATAGACAGCCAGAGACGAGGAGAGAGAGATAGACACAGGGAAAGAGAGACAGAGAGATAGTCTTCTTTCCTTCCTTCAATCTGGCCAACCGGTGGCTTGAAGACCCGTCCCACAAGGTTTCCAGATTCGTGTTACTTCTTCTTCATGAATATTTGATTATGCAAAATAAGTTGTAGTTCAGCCTCGACGAACATGCATTTAAAGACGGTAGTAGCAATGTTACAGTGACATCTAATGCCCCGTGTGTGTGTGTGTGTGTGTGTGTGTGTGTGTGTGTGTGTGTGTGTGTGTGTGTGTGTGTGTGTGTGTGTGTGTGTGTGTGTGTGTGTGTGTGTGTGTGTGTGTGTGTGTGTGTGTGTGTGTGTGTGTGTGTGTGTGTGTGTGTGTGTGTGTGTGTGTGTGTGTGTGTGTGTGTGTGTGTGTGTGTGTGTGTGTGTCAACTGCATCTCTGTCTGTCTGTGTGTCTGTCTAATTATGTGTGTTTATGTGTGGAGAGAGAGAGAGAGAGAGATCATACATTACTCATCTGATCCATCATCCACATCATCCCATCTAACCGACTCCCCTTCCTCCTCAGTCCTCCAGCGCGTGTCCACTTCCCTCGGGGGGAGACGACCCCACCCAAACACGCATCGACAATTCTTACTTAGACTCTTCTTTCCGTCTCTTGTGGTACAAGAAGTGTATGTCGTCTCGGTGAGGGGAAGAAAATATTGTTAACATCAATAACACTTAAGGATTTCAATGAAAACTAATCAATATTGACAGAAGAAAGATCGCTGAAGTCACGACGTAATTCTGAAGCTGACCGAAAGAGACCCCTAGTCAGATGTCAGTGTTTACAACAACCATCGTGGTTTAATGTCAACTATTAATGATTTTTTTTACATTCAGGAGGAGGATTTGTATGTAACTCAGCGGCCAAATCAAAAGTTTCAACGTTAGTGCGACATGTCCTTGGAAACTTTATGTTCGTCTCTGTAAAGAAAAACATTTATAGTGAGTCCATGAGCCTAAAAGTTAGTGTTATGGTAACACCTCTGTATGTCTGTACGTAGTTGAATTCAACGTTAGCATAATACATTTTTAACGTCTTCTGTACACACACAAACATACAGTTTCAAAAATTAATTTTTGTAACAACTTTGAGCCCCTTGAAAGTTGATCCCATTGGCCTGATGAGCAACTAGGGATATACCGATACAGAAAATGTTAACTGACTAACGCCACAGCTCTGATGACCTCTTAATTCTTCAGCACTTGACACTTTGGGGGAATTCCTGTATTTCTTGTTTTCATTATGTGCGCAAAACGCATAATCTATCGAATCCATGAAGTGAATGTCTCTGGTGCCGCTCATGACTTCTTATCAACAACAGCAACGAATAAAGTGCCCTTTACTACAGCCAAGATTGTAAAAAGTTATTACTTTGATTGTTCTTAACGCTGTATTATTAATGAGACTTCAGCTTTTATGTGGAATACTAATAACCATTTAAATAGAATTTTTTAAACCCAAATCAGAATTTTTGTCTCAGAAAATAATTACAGGTACAAGTTTTAGATGGTTCTCGGACTCAAGTTAGACGTTCCTCGTGGACTTGGTAGTATCACCTATATCTTTAATATCTCACATGATAAGTCAGAGGGGTAAGTAGCTGTAAACATTCATGTGTACTCACAAATATTCTGACACTCGAAGACGTAAATATGGGCGGTTATTGTGTACTCTGCTCTCAGATACGTAGTTCGTGGTAATATGACAATGAAAAATTTAATAATGGCTATAGTAAGATACCAAATTAGCAACTACTATATTATGTCTATTTGCTACGAACTTAAAGACTCGTGACCTCTACACACACACACACACACACACACACACACACACACACACACACACACACACACACACTCACACTCACACACACACACTGTATGTTTGTGTTACAGTTCTGAGACAGGGCAGATAGTAGAGATTCATGAAGGTTTAGGAAGTGTCTGTATTATTTCGGATTATTATCAAAGTTAAATGTTCTTGATGGGAAAGTTGTCCTTCTCTCAGCTACTCTTAAAAATTCAGAAGTTTTTATCATTAATTATCTAACACATCAAGAGCAGTGAATTATGTCCTTAAACTTACCGGAATTAATATCAATGTGTGTATGAATTGTCCTCCCATGCTGTGACAACCTGCCCGCGGGAGACAACATGAGTGTCATCACATCATAAACATGTATCCACCGCAACAGGTCACACACGACAAAAAAAACACCACAGAATATCAGAACGTCGGTCGCTATTTAACCTACTGCGACTGGCACTCTGCTCTTACCCGCGCGGGATACATTATCGAGACAACCTGCAGCCCACAAAATCTCTGTGTCAGTTCATTATTAATCTGTCTATTAACGCATCTGTCACACAAGGCTTCTGAGTTACCCCTCTCGAGACTGTGCCGGCTCAGCCACAGATCAGAGTGAGAGGGAGACCCCTTCAGCCCACACCGAGTCGTCACCTCATTCATTTTCAATCATCAAGCCATTTGGCAATAATATTTGATGAGGAGAATCGCAAATGAAGGTGTACTGCGAAGGGGTGTTGCCTGGGGGAGTCTCTCTGTCTCCATGTTGCAACTGTGCCCAAGAAATTATTCCGGTCTGGCAGGAGAGCCTCGGGGACTTCAATAAGCTAGAGTTGGATGTCAGATGGCGAACACAGTAGAGGATTAATCTCCCGAGGTGATTATTGGTGGTGGTTGTTGACACAGTACTATTATATATGTAAATATATTTAATGGTAAAGCAACAGCGAGCAGAATATCAAATATTTTTCTTGGAATCGTCAGTCAAAGTCATCCACTGTTTTCCTTTTGATTTTACAAGTAGTTATTGATGAATTCACTTTTACTTTCGTTACATTCATACCTGATAAAAGCTCCACATCAACCCACTGGCAAAACACGAGGAGATTGTTTTGAGAATATGATTCACTTGAAGGATTAAGCAAACGAACGAAACGATGGAATCCTCTTCAAAAAACATTTAGCCGGTGGAAAAATAACATCACACACGCGCACACACACACACACACACACACACACACACACACGCACACACACACACACACACACACACACACACACATCCTGAATTATGTCCTCGTACCTCCCAAAAGACACAGTCGAAGGAAATATTTTCATTGAAGCCACCGGTCCTCCATTTTAAATTCTCAAGGTTCATCTACACAAATGTCAAACTGTCCCATAACGAACTCCCTAGAAATATGCTGGATTGTGCAAGGTCTCATGTCTATATTATCATACTATCCACCCGAGGCCAACAGAGCTTAATTCCACGATCACTGCTACGGAATTTTCGGCCTTCAGTGTACCAGGGAAATTCTTGGATGATACAAGGGGAAGAGTATGCTACAGGAGCCTTCACTGCGGCCAACTTTTACGACTAGAAACTGACGACCCATGAAATATTAATCTGCTGTTTTGGTTGGTGTCAGCTGCTGCTGCAGCTGCACAAATCCTATAGACAGAAAGGAGGGGGTTGCATGGGGTTTAGGGTGAAGCAGGATAGAGAGAAAGAGTAAAGCGAGAGATTAGAAAGGGGGAGACGGAGAGGAATGGAGAGTGGGAGGAAGGGATTGTCCACGTTTGTTGTCTCCTGGAGCTTATTGTTTGCCGTAAGAAGAAAGTTAAACTCACTCTCTCTCTCAAAACGTCATTATTATTTTTAGTTTTATTATTATTATTATTATTAGTTGTAGTAGTAGTAGTAGTAGTAGTATTGCTGCTGCTGCTGGGCAGTTTCTCTCGAGTTTCAGCAACACATTTGTACTTGCAGCATCGACCTAGAAAGTCTATATCTTCCTGCCTCTACTCTCCGCCTTACGTCCAGAGACAAACTGTTATATCCAGCTCGTGTCTTCCTTAGTTATAGTCGCGTGAGAAGTGACTTAGTGAGGATGTTTGTAAGTAGTGATGGCATGTGGCAGCTCCTATCCACTTGTCATCTGAAGGAAAGTTATGAATGACATTAGTTTTTATAATTATTGAAATGTCTCTACTCTTGTTTAATATACAGTGCATGTGTCATTTGGGGGAAGTAATATATCGATCTCACATCTCAGGCTACTGAGGTGTGTGTGTGTGTGTGTGTGTGTGTGTGTGTGTGTGTGTGTGTGTGTGTGTGTGTGTGTGTGTGTGTGTGTGTGTGTGTGTGTGTGTGCGTGCGTGTGCGTGTGTGTGTGTGTGTGTGATAATAATAATAATTATAATAATAATCTTAATTAACGGTTTATTGGAATAACATGGCTGCCAACGGGCTGAAAATATATAGTTAACAGAGTTATATAATTGGGGAATGTGGGTCACTTGATTAACAAATAATATGCAAGTAACATAAGTGGTACACATATCATATAAATAAAATAATAAGGGGGGAGGGTGCCTTAACAAGTAATTTCAGCATGGTGATAATAAAACAGTAAGATTGGCAGGGGGTGAACAGACTGGCTGACTACGAGTTGTTGATAATGTTTACAGTGGTTGAGGTTGGGCCGTTCTTATGGTAATCAGTACGCGGTCGTATGGGCTAGATGCGGCTGTAGAGTCGAACAACAAATGTGAGTGAGTGAGAGGAAGCTCTTCACACGGCAGGAATTAACCAGATGTATCCTGGCACGGTCCTTGCGTTTCGGTGGAGCGCTCCCGTCACTCCCAGCCCGACCTAATTCCTCTAGTTAATAGCGATCTGCCCCGAGTGACAGGCAGCCAGACACAATCCTTTAGTAGTATGTCCGCGATTCCGATCCCAGACCCGACTAGATCACGAGCGGTGGCGGTGGTGCTGTTCACTGTGTTGAAGAAATGCAAAGGCTGCTGGGAGTTGTAGTTTAGGCTAAGGATAAGTGGTGATGATAGTGGTGCAATGAAAAGAACATAAGAACATAAGGAAATAAGGAGTCTGCGATAGGCCGGTTGGCCTGTGCATGGCAGCTCCTGTCGAGAGTTACTACCACTCTCTATCATCCATGAATCTATCTAGCCTCCTTTTGAAACTTTCCAGAGTTCCCTCACTTACTACAAAGTTGCTATGCTTGTTCCACTCGTCCACCACCCTATTTGTGAACCAGTTTCTTCCTATCTCCCTCCTAAACCTAAACTTATCCAACTTGAATCCGTTGCTCCGAGTCCTATCCTGCTCGGATATTATAAGAACTTTATCTATATCCCCTTTATTGATTCCTTTCACCCACTTAAATACTTCTATCATATCTCCCCGCACTCTTCGTCTTTCTAGGGAATGCAAGTTAAGTTTCTTTAGCCTATCCTGATATGGAAGGTTTCTAAGTCCCGGAATCACTTTTGTCATTCTTCGCTGCACCGACTCTAGTGAATTTATATCCATTCTATAATAGGGGCACCAGAACTGAACCGCATATCGAGGTGTGGCCTGACAAGCGCAAGATATAGTTGCAATAAGACCTCTGCACTCTTGTTACTTACACTTCTGGATATAAAACCCAATACTCTGTTTGCCTTATTTCGAACATTAACGCACTGTTTTCTAGGCCGTAGGTCCTGGCTTACAAGTACCCCTAGGTCTCTTTCACAAGTCGACTTCTCTAGGTTGATGTTGTTAAGGCTGTATACATTGACTGTATTTGTTCTTTCAATATTAAGTACGCTGCACTTGCTGGTGTTGAATTTCATTTGCCATTTTTCAGACCACCCCTGCAGTTTATTTAGATCCTCCTGTAATGCATTTGCATCCTGTCCTGAATTAATTTGCTGTCCTATTTTGGTGTCATCCGCAAACTTGCTTATGTCACTGCTGATCCCAGTATCTAGATCGCTTATGTAGATTATGAACAAGAGTGGGCCTAGTACTGACCCCTGGGGAACCCCACTGGTTACACGGCCCCACTCAGATTTAACACCATCTACGCTGACCCTCTGCGTTCTATCGGTGAGCCATGATTTTATCCAATTTAAAACTTTCCCCTCGATACCATGAGCCTTAATTTTTCTCAGAAGCCTCTGATGCGGTACTCTGTCAAATGCTTTGCTAAAGTCTAAGTAAATAACACCGTAAGGGAGAAGTGGCGAAGGGAGGGAGGGTGAGTGAAGAGTAAGGTGAAGGTGTGATACAGGAAGGGTCGCCAGATATAACAGCAGCCTTGTTATACGGTAGATAAAGGGTGACTCGTGGCTGCTGGTGGTAATGGCATCAAGTGATAGTGGCTGATACGAGACTAAGACGGATTCCGCCAGGATTTAGCGGCCGTGCTGGGAGGGGATGGCTCAAGTGCTAGAAGGCCGCACGTCGTGTCGAGTTAACTAATGTATTAGAATTACCAGTTTTATTTCAACAGGAAATATTAAAATTAACCAACAACACTGCACACGAAATAATCTAACTATAAAGTATGCAAATAATAGATCAATATTTGTATTACTGTTATTAATATTATTATAAAGAAGATCACACATGATTATTATGTACACAGGTCCTTTGTTCTTAGATTAAAAGATATTAAGAAACTTTTCCTCATCTCGGGACCATAATATCATAATGCCTCTATGTTACATCAACTAATTCTAGATTATTGTTTCTGGAGATTGTTATGATTTATCTCGTTGTCAGACTCACTGAATGAATTTGAATTTTGCCTGCAGACAGTGGCTAGCTTGTTGTGCTTCCTATACTCATCATGTGAGCGGTAACGAAAAAATTATTACACAGACCCAAGTGGTCAGGATATTGTGGCAATCAATGTTACAGAGTATTTCTAGTGTACTGCTTGTTTAGTATTATGCATAGGATTTGACTTATTCACATCTGCATGAGGGACATGCTGCCATAGTGGGTTTCCACAGGTTTTACATTTAGTATCGTTTACTTCTGCATGAAAGGCATGATACGTCCGTGTATTGGCTGCTATAGAGTACTTACTCAACATTTTTTTCTCATCTTTGATGTTGGACTAGGGCAATATGAAGAAAACTGAAGAACTTCTACAGTAGGTTGTCTCTGTTCAGGGGTAGCTGTAAAGATCGTTGCACGAAGCCGTGTTTATACTGACCAAATTATGAGTAAAATTTAGATAGAAAACTATAATTTTGCGACAGTCTTTGATCCTAGGCAAATTAACAAAAAGGGATATACAAGAATTAAGAAGAAACATCCGGACCAATCGTCCAGAGCATGACTTTGCTGGAAGAGGATGTCTGTCTTCACACAGACCACAACAGTCTGTTATATCTTGACTGGAGGACTCTCCCTCACTCTCCCTGTAGCTATACTTGGCTCCTGGTGACTTCCATGTGCTTGATTCATTAAAGGGGTAACTGTGTAGTCAGAAATTCCAGTTTGATGACAAAATGAATTTCATTGTCCTGTAATGTTTCAAGAAGAGAAACAAATTCCTTCAGGTGTCACAGCTCTTAATACAGTACATGGGTGGAGTGAATGTTGAACTGTACCGAAAAAATTGTCGAGAAATGTCTTGAACTACCTCAAATGTCCACGTGTATTAAAACATGCGGTAAGTAAGAGGTTTGGATATTTCGTCATTCTACTTAGTGGAGACTTTTTTCATGTTTAGTAAGATGATACACATGTGTACTGCACCACCATGAGTGCCACTATGTGTTAACTGAGGTGGTCAGGGCCAGAGATACCCAAGAAATACCAGATCAGCAGAAGTTTACGACGATCAACAGGCATTGACAAGATTGACCTGAGATGACAAAGAGTCTCTTGGGTTTCATGATGGTTGGTTGACCAAGATCACCAACAACTGAGCAGGTTCACAGTATTCATCAAGATCACCAATAGTCAGGATCTCTGGAGCACCAAGTTATCAACCCGAAGAGTATCCCCAGCTGTACGTCTGACACGTGAGCCACTCCGGGTAAGTGGTGGGGCCAAATTGTCACCCCGACAAAGGAGACGTCGCATTTCATTACGTCAGGAGCTGCCACGGCCTGATAGCCTGACTGTCGAGTCGTCCGCGTATCCCTGCAGCAGACTGGCAGGCCTCAGGATTCCTCCACGAGGGGACAGTTGAGGCGTCAGGTGGACGTGTGCAGTTATACCGAACCCACGCACGGGTAACATTCATTTATAATTCGTTTGAATAGATAACATGTATTACTTTTAAAAAATTCCGACTTTTCAGTACATGTAATAATGTTGATAGTGAAATAAATAAAATATCAGTTAAATTGAATGACTCGATGTCTGTTAGTTTGTTCTACATGTATTGACATTTATTTTTGTCTTTATCGGGAATCTGTTAGTCTTTATTTCAGTATGAAAGGGATTATAAAATTGTGAGACAATAGTAAAAAAAATTTTGACGTCCACAAAACAGCAGGTGACCCTCTTAGATTGGGTCATGCCCCTGAGCACTTTCTGCCGACAAGATATGTACTAAATGATGAGTAAAGACAATGGTATCCATATTACCTGTTGATGGTCCATTCCACGAATTGTTCTATACAGTATAAGTGTTGACGGAGGATGAGGGAGAGAGAATTACTGCCGTGTGGTGGAATAATTCTCAAAAAGTTTGTCATGTTTGCAGTACTGTCGTGGACAAAAGTTCGCTCCTTCCCAAACTGAAGCAGTATCGACCCGCACCGCACACCCGCACCAGATAATTTTTTTTTTTCATTTATTGGGCACCCTCCTACATCCTTGTGTAAGGTGAAGCGCAGAAGCGTTTACAGCGCCCAACAGGGAAGCATGCTAAGTTCATGCTTGCCTTTATGTCTCACGAGTTAAGGGCGTAGAAGCCTGAAGAGTCAAGGGCGTAGAAGCCTGAAGAGTCAAGGGCGTAGAAGCCTGAAGAGTCAGTGGTTTAGGTCATCAAGTTATTGGAAGCTCCAACAACTTGTCCCTGAATACGAATTCGCGCAACTTTCGACTTACAACAGGTACCTACTTTACTGCTAGGTGAACAGGGACTAATGGGGGCTAGGAAGTAAGTCCAAACAACTTCCACCGGCCCGGGAATCGAACCCTTGACATCTCGCTTGCGAGGCAAGAACGGTACCGCTTCTACCACCGGTCCCCCCCCCCCCCAGATAACAATCAGGGTAAGTCAGTTCGGAGACTCATTCCCGCTCCATCACCCTCACATTATTTTTAACCACATTCATTATTCGGCACCCTTCATTTAGCAAGGATGTAAATGTAATCAGTGCCACTGTCCTAAACAAGGAATAGACATCCTGCTCAACACCCGGCTCGGCTTGGGGGCCAGTCTGTGGGAGACTACTGAACAGACACAGGGCAGACTCTAATGAAAATAAACGCCGACAACTATGACCCTTACTTCACAAGGTCAAAATAAAATTGAGGAACCATCAAAATCAATAATCCATCGACCCTTAGTACTATTTTCAACATTGGCGAAGACCCAACAGCTTGTAGCAGTAAATATTTGGAAAGATTCGTTTCTACAGAGCGGATCGTCAACTACCTCTCCAGATTCTGTATGTAGCTCATTGTGCATTCAAGATGATGCTGATAGTCTGGGCAGAGGTGCAGGTTATGTAAGGAGGCCGGACCTTTGTGTCAGCACAATTTGAGAGGCAACACCAACAGCTTGTCTACGTTATCCTTGTTTTCGTTAAAATAGTAATATTATCATTTTCATTGTCGCTTATTTATTGAGAGTGAAATACTTTATGAATTATTACAGAAGGAAAATAAGTCTTTCCAGCTCACACCGTCAATAATGTTTTGTTTTCGTCGGAATATTCACAACATTTGTCGAAGACCAAGTAGAACCTACTCTGAATTTACTTAAAAAGCGGAAAGTAAGTCATGGCCTCCACGCTTACAACACTCCGGTGACCTAACAAATACCATCACAAAACTCTAAGCATGATGAACCACCGAGTGATATACAAAAGTTTGGTAATGTTCTGTGGTCCGTCCCACTAAACCTGAGCATAATAGACACCTCTACCATATATTAGCCTTATCCTTCTTTTGTTTAGTAGTAGTAGTAGTAGTGATAAAACGTTAATATTGTGCTATATTTCTCCGGACGTCTTTTTAACGATAGTGTAAACAAAAATGTAAAGATATTCTCCATGACAAAAAAAAAACAAGTGAAGAAATAATTATAATGAATAACCCGATTCAGTGTTTGAGGAGTGACCCACATTGGCAGGAAAATAGGCTCCTCTACAGTGGACGCTGAACACCACGAATTCAACGAAAGTTTACGTGAGTCTGAGGCTTAACTAGACTTTCGCCTCGTCTCGTCTGTACAATCCCCAAGGTTCTCATTACCATAAAAAGGAAAGGGAAAATAGTCTCTGTGTGTGCTCCTCGTCCTTAACTGGATATTCCTTTACGACGCTACACCAAGGCGACGATGTACTCAGAAAGAGACACGCGATATGGACAGAATGAAGAATATCGCAAAGAACTCCTGCTTTGTGAGATGGACAATGTTAGTTACGTTTCAGAATACGTTAACAGAGGTATAACTAATGTGAGAGTTGCTAAGCTTGCTAAACACCCGTTTGGTCGAGATATTTATACCTATAGTGAAGAGTTGGGCAAGATATATACATATATATATATATATATATATATATATATATATATATATATATATATATATATATATATATATATATATATATATATATATATATATATATATATATATATCAGCGTATAACACACCGTGCACCGTCACAGTTCTGTTCAGAAAGAAACCTCTCTACTTTGGTCCAATAAATCAGCCTCATTAAGTAAGAGATCCTCCCTGGGAGCTCCAAGGCTATGATAATCTGGGTCCTAATCTTCTGTAACTTGTTTCTTTGTGAACCCAGCCCATCAGGGTGTCATTAGCTGTACCCATCTCACGACCACCTTCTCTCCGTCCCCACCTTACCTGCCGACTCATCACAGTCTCCTGGAAATTCATGGCACTTCTTATTGTGTAGCGCAACACAAATACCACCTCCTAAAGGGCTGTAGATTCCACTTTTGTTGGAGGCTCAGGCGGGTGTGTCCAATTGGTTAACATTTTGAGGGAGGGGAGGTGGAGGGCAGACCAAGAGAAAAGGTTACTGATACGCATTGAAGGTGACTCTGGCCTGCAAGTCATCTCATCCGTGATGACTTTCCGAAATGTAGCTTCAACGTCTCTTCGCGTGTCTTTTCCCCTTCTTTCTTCTTTTTCCTGGACCTTCAAATTTATCCTTCTTTATTCTCTTCCATTTCCATGGCACTCTCGCCTCTCCTCTTCCTCCTGCTCCTCCCTGGACATCCCTCTACACCCACCCTGCCCCAGCAACAGGGTGTGGGACTCATCATAAATATCAGGTCGGCGGTGAGCGTAACGCCATGACCAACCCGTTAATCTCCCCTCCTAATATGCGATATAAACAACCATATAAACCTCGTCGCGTGTACTTACCGGAGGGCAAAGCCCTGCCTCAGAAGGCCCACCAGGCGCTGCCCCACACATTACGATTGGGTGTTGACGCCCTGCTAGTGTTTCATTAAGCGGGATGCAATGGTTTCTTCCCCTAGTATGAGGCAACTAACAATGGGGTGAGGATGGAGGAGTAGTGGTGGGGTGGGGGATTTTAGGCCTAAGTTATGATGCAATTTGGCAAGACCGTCTCTGTATGTTGCGCTGTTTTTCTATATTAAAGTGGAGACCTTTTTGGCCACGTGGAGGTGGAGCTACATCACCTTGTTACAGCTGTTTTGTTGCTACAGTTTATTAACTTATACAACTGTATACTTTAGTTATTAACTACCAGAAATGAAGAGATAAAACAAGAGGGAAAAGGAGAGTATCGTGGGAGGGTATTTAGTTCAAGTGACCCACATCGTGTTCATTGTTCATCCCTGAGACACCACAGGTAATGAGACAGACGCGCACCTCATCCACACCCAACACACATTTACTGGGCCTCCACCACACTCACTGGGCCTCCACCACACACAACCCACTTTCAGCTGCATCACCACTATCATCATCATCATCATCATCATCATCATCATCATCATCATCATCAAAGATAAGCAGCATCAGCATTCTATTAATTATTATTGCCAGCCATTATTATCAACACCATAATAATTATAAATATGTAAACAGGTAAATATATAAATAATTCTAGAGGAGACGAAAGCGTTAAACTACACAAGAAGGGATCATAACAACACAACCTTAAGAGTTAACAAGAAACATGTATCAGAGTCACTGTAAAGGAATCCAAAATATTGAGGCGTTAAGTAAACACTTACAGTACAAAAACAATTGCATGTTTTGTTGATGAGACGAGTGTCGGGTCCTTGTTAGAGCCGCCCGCTGATGGTGCAAGTCTTGACTCTTAATGTTATTCGCAAAGATTCGTTTGTTAAGTATTGTTTTCCTTTGCTTCTTTGATTGCTTTTAGTTTCTTCTCAAAGATTCGTTCATTAATGTTCTTTTTATATAGTTTCTGGGACTTTAACTAATCAAAGAAGTAGCTGCTAGATCTTAAAGACACAACGACAACTATCAAAATTAAATTGAACTTTCGGTACGAAATTTGTCGTGTTCTTCTCATCCACCAATCATGGGAGGGATAACAAACGAAGATATTTAAGAACCCAGCCCCTGAACCTCCTCGTCCTCCCACTCCCCACCAACACATACCAACAAGACTCACATTTAGCTCTATTCTTTACCATCCTTGTCTACCCAGCGCCTTGTGTTAGCCAGAGAACAATACATTACTGTTGTTGGATTATTTACATTAGCTATTTTTTGTCTTAACTCCGTCAGTCAGCTCCGTGTATAACCTTCTTGAATGATTCAGTGACTCATTGGCTGAAAAAGGTTTTTGACAGTCAATTGCAGCTTTAACACAATTATTGGTAACTTGTACTTACTCATTGTAAATTAATCCGAAACACAAGACCAGGAATGATAATTATGTCCACCAAATATATTCTGAATACGGGCCTCCTAATATATACGTTACCTCATTCTTTTTTTGTATTTTTTCTTGACAGCTGATTTTAGTCAATTTTAGGAGTACAGATATGCAGAGTGGAGTCTTAATGACAGCCTTTGTCAGTCACAACAACTGCTTTAGCTGCCAAGGGCCTCGTGCGTTAAGCAACTCCCTCCCTCAGCCAACCAACCCAACCATCCAGGTGAGCTGAGTTGTCCGCTTGATGTACCAGAAATGTTCTCCGGTACCTAGAGAGAGACGTTTGTTGTTGTACCGGGAATGTTATCCTGTACCTGGGGGAACGTTTGTTGTTGTACCGGGAATGTTATCCTGTACCTGGGGGAACGTTTGTTGTACCGGGAATGCTGTCCTGTACCTGGGGGGAACGTTTGTTGCAAAGTAAGATGTACACCTTCACTCGATGACGTGATAACGATGACATACTTATTACATTGTAATATATTGTAATACAGGGTGTCCTCTGACACACCTGGATTGTACAGAATTATAACATCGTGGTGATCATAAAACCCTTAATTAATTGAAGATAAACATCATATAAATAGAATTGTCTTGAAGAAATGTAGAAGTTTCCTTAATCCTTCACCATGACAGCTGCCTCCTCCTACGACACATTTTTGCCCCACCCTGACGGAGGTATTGGAAAGCTGTTCTCATTTCTCTGTAAATCTTGTTTTAAAAAAAAAACACGACTGATTTTTTTTTTTACAACGATGTAGACGAAATTATTTAGAGGTACAATGGACACAGATGAAATTCAGGAGTACAATGATTTCCCTCCTTCTTCATTACAAATTATTTTTACTCCTTATAGCTACGTCTTTCAGTTCTATAAACGCCAGTCTTCACTAAGTGACTGACTGACTGAAATTATGTGTTGCCCGGCTCGAGTAAACAACCCTGCACTACTTTGCTTATTAAATTTTTTTGTTTACCTGTGATTATTTCTTTCTTTATCTCACACCATTTTTTTTATTAATATTTTACTTATAGTTTTATTTAACTTGTTTTTGTGTTTGTTGCTTGTCGATTCCATTTGCTTTATTTTTTCCTTGTTATCAGTTACCACTGTTACATCTGCCGCCAGTGTTTTCATTTATAAACTGACCTTAGAAAATTATTCACAGCTAACTGAAATAGTTAACACTTGACAGCCGTAAATTTTGGTCAGATGTTGTTGGAAGAGTTCAAGGAATTTGTTGCATCTGTCTGTCTTTTGTTACCACTTTAGCGTCCACAGTTTTAAAGTGATTTTAACCATGGTTCCCTCAACTGATCGGGCTACAGTATAGTTAACATTCAGGTAATTAACACATTTTGGCGGGAAGGTCGATATTTTGCGGTATGTTGTTCTGTGAGCGACCCATTATTTTTATTTTCTTCTTTGTATATACAGTATGTTAGTAAGTATTCTTAATAACCAAATATGTGTGGAAGTTTAAGTTACAAGATCAATGATTAATCATCTCGGTTTTACGTTACAACCATAAAATTATCAGATTACATTCATACTTTATTTTTTTTAAATTTTAGGGCGTTAGTGATTTTTTTTTTTTGTCGTGTTCCGTCTTGTGGATGATTTTTAATTATAGGTATATTCCTATCACACTTATTACTTTCATAAACTTCCTTCATCGTCGTTCTCGTTTTTACTATCGTTTCATCGACGCCGCCTCTAGCAACATTTGGACCAGGAGTACCATGACCTGCACATACCCCCATCTCTCAAGGACATAGGGGTCCCAGCCTCCTTGTATAGGGGCTATGCAGGTACACCAGCTGACGTCACGCACTCCCCTCCCACCATCAACATCCTCGCACCGGCCATCTTCGTCCCCAGCATACCCAACCCAGCCAACATCCACCCAGCAAAATTACTAGTATCCACGTATTACCAGTTCCGTAGTGTGTGTGTGTGTGTGTGTGTGTGTGTGTGTTTTAGTGATATTGTGAGTAATCTGAGAACACTTTTTAATGTGGTGCAGTAGAGTTCCACTAAATCTCTACTCTTAAACTCTGACACTATTAGAGGTCGGTCGAGGGGTTAAGAGGGTGAATGTATGTGGAGATAAACATAGAGTGACGCCCATCATTATTTTAGAGGCTAAAGGGGGGGGGGAGGGAAAGGAGGATAGATGAGGGGGCTGAAGAGATAGAGGAGGAACAAGATGAGAAAACTGGAGGAAGAAGAACGAGGTGGGAAGATGAGAGGATCTGGCCGAAATTATTGCACCAGTCATGTGAATAACAGTAATACTTACTAAGAGTAGTCAAATTATATATTAAGTCTCTGCAACAAAAAGAAATCAAGTAGTGGCAATGTTTATAATTTTCTAGATGATAAACAAAGTCCGTGTTTTTATATATCTACTTCCTCAATTTGTATCCAGACTCACTCATCCCCTTCTTTCCTATTTTTCTTCTTCACGATCTCCCCTGCTCCCTCATTTATCAGCACCCCCCCCCCTCCTCCCCCCACCCTCTATCCCTAGTGACGGAGGAGTGGCGGGCCAAGGTTGGGCCCCTGGAGTGGCGGCTAATTATCCTCCACCTCCCGCTGCCCTCCGCACCACACCACCGCTAATTGGGCGGGCACTGCAGCAGCCCTCCATCTCGCAGCCCTCAATCCTACAGCCCTTACTCTACTGAGTCTTTATTACTGCAGCCATTTCCCAGATCTCCCCCCCTGTTACCCTCAGTACTATAGCCCTCTACAGTCCTTACTCTTGAACTGCCCTCTCTAAGTCTTACTCCTGCAGCCCTTATTGCCACAGCCATTCCCTATCCTAAATCCTGTAGCCCCCATCGCTACAGCCCTTCCCAATCCTTACTTCTTCATTTATTCCCAACCTGGATTATAACCCTCTCTCATATAGTCTGTCTCTTCTCAAACTTTTGTCTTAGTCTTTCCCCTGTCTTCACTAATACAGCCCTCGACCCTCCCTCCTGTAACTACTTACCAACCCTCACTCTTACATTCCTCCCCTGATCTGACATTTACAGCCTTTTTTTCTGCCTCCACTCCGGCAGTACTCCCTAATACCCCTCAGTCCCACAATCCATGCACTTTTTTTTTTTAATATTCATCAGGTTTCACGTTTTAATTTTACGTTCCCTACTACAGCTCAGAACCAACTGTCTTACTGTAAACTTGGTCCCTCATTATATCTAATTTACTGACTCGAATAAAAACGGTATAGTTCAATGAGCCTTGAACATTTAACCTTCGCGATATCTCGCTTTTGAGTGAATTGCCAAAGGTTTCATAGATGAATATCATCTTGTTTTTGTCTGAGCTTAGCAACAACAACAAACTATCGAATTTTGTCCTCTACTATAAATTGACCTGTATTATTATTATTATTATTATTATTATTATTATTATTATTATTATTATTATTACTATTATTATTATTATTATTATTATTATTATTATTATTTTATTATTATTATTATTATTATTATTGTTATTATTATTATTATTATTATTATTATTATTATTATTATTATTATTATTATTATTATTATTATTATTATTATTGCTGTTGTTATTAAAAAACATATCATCGGAGAAATTCAGCCGCCTTTTCCTTGAAAATTTTCCCCAATTGTTATTCATCAGCTGGCATAGGTAACTTTTGATTGGTTAATATTCCTCCAAAGTGGTTGTTCCGGTCATGGTGATTACAGTTAGCGAAGAATCAAAACAAATGCACCACGACTCATTCTGGCGGTAGCTTCAGAATTAAACTTCCATTCGGGTTTCTCTCTAATCTAGCACCGTTACGAGCCGTAAGTGAATCACTTATTACCAAGATCTAGTTAAGATCATGTTAGTGGATCTTAACTAAAATTTCTCTCATGGTAGACACTGTTGTGCAATACCTAAGTTACCCATAAAGTTGTAACGTCACTGCTTGTAAAACGCGTCAAAGAAAATTGACAAATTTCAGGGGTAATTCATATATGATATTTGTTCCTGTACGAATTATGCCAGAATCCGTGCAGATAACCTAAAGTATGTACAGTATATGGGTAATATTAAGGGAGAATAAAAGTTCAGATTTGATTGTTGTGAAGGCCTAATTGGTACCTAATTGTGTAATATTGTGAATGATATAACGGTGTTTGAACGTTATGTTATTTACGTCTGTATGAAGTAAATAAACATAGCCATCTAACTTGAAGGATAGTTACACACAGTACAATGCCCAGAGAACTTCAGGGATGTATGTGAAGGGTAGATAGTAGCCAATAATGTGTTAAAGTGAGTTTTGTTTTAATTGTTTATTGATTGATTTTTTTTTTTTTATTACTTTTATCCCCTTCACCGCTGATCGGCTCGTTAGCTGCTTGGGCGACCGGTCACGTCTCTGTTACGCACTGTTGGCAAGTACTGGGCATGCACCGGCTTCTGAATGTATTTGAACCTGCTCCAGTGTTGGTCAAACCTGGTCTTCAAAGAGCTTACACTCGGTGCTGTCACAACACTCTGGCAGATTGTTCCAAGAGTTCACAACTCGCACTCCGAAAAGGTTTGCCCTCACAGTTTTCTGGACCTGCGACTTCTTCAGCCTTGGGTGCGCATGTTGACAACAAACTGAAGTTCTCGGGCCAGCGTGAGAAAGTGAATCAAGCATCTAAGCTAGTAGGTCTTATAAGACTGTCAATTGATTGAATATATCCAAAGAAGGGCCACCAGACTAGTGCATGCACTAGGGTACCTCAGTTACTCAGAGAAATTAGAATGCCTACAACTGCGTAGCTTATACTACAGATGGGGAAGGGGTGACCTAATTGAAGTTTATCATCATCTCAGAAGGCACTACTCAGTCGAGTGCCCTTATCAAGAGCTGGGCATGTACGGGCTTCATAATATATCTGTACCTGTGCTAGTGTTGATTAGATCTGGTCTTGAATGAGCTCACACTCAGTGATATCACAACGCTCTCTCTCTGGCAGTGTTCCAAGTGTTTACATTGTCACTCTGAAAAAGTTTGCCTTGACAATTTTCAGAATAATAATGGGAAAATACTTTCACAAATAGTCAAAAACAAATTTATAAAAAATGTGACAGTGTACCCTCAAGTCCGTCCTCGATTACAGTACTTTTATTAATAGAGCATGGACTTGAGGGGAGACTGTCACATTTATAATAATTTGTTTATGATTATTTGTGAGAGGATTTTCTAATTATTATTTATTTGTATGTGTTTTGTGTGTGAGTGTCTACACACATATTTACAATACAGGTAATGGAAATTACTGTCTCTAGAACGAACGGCTTCCTGTCCCAGCCGCAAAAATGCAGGCAACTTTAAAACTATCCACAGACATTCTTAGGTACATCCAGAGTGTCATCTGCAAATAACCGAGAACTGCGAAATAAAAATCCACGAACTGGAGGGGGGGCTGTATATATATATATATATATATATATATATATATATATATATATATATATATATATATATATATATATATATATATATATATATATATATATATATATATATATATATACACACACAGTATAGTCTGGATTTACACGGTTTTGGTTAACGCGTTTGGTCATTTACGCGGTGCCTTGCCAGAATTGAAATGCTTTAATTACGCGGTAAATTTGGTCATTTACGCGGAGAGCGGCTTGAGGTCCAGACGCGCCGCGCCATTTTGTATTCAAGTGGCCCATGCTTGACCATATGCAGGGAAGCGGCCTGAGTAAGGTTGCGCAGTATGCCTCTATTGCGTTATCGCTGATGTCATATGACGTATCGGATTGTGATTGGGCCACACATTCCCTCCGCCGCTTGCTGTGATTGGTCTAATGTAACATGACGTGCCCTGCCACCAGAGGGTAGAAGTCGCTAACCTAGCCGGGACTGTCTCATTGTTCTCAGTTCTCCGCATACACAGTTCTCTCTTGTGCCCGCTATTCCCCTCACAACTCACAATGGCTTCCGCGAGACCCCCACCACCAGAGAAAAACATTGAATTACCTGGACCAAACCATGATAATGTGAAGGAAATCATCGAGTTGGGGTAGAAAATTAAGCTCATCCTTGACAAAGACACAGTCAAGCATCGGTATGAAGTGTCTAATAACTTTATGTCGAAAGTTATGGAGCCGTATATCCAGATCTATCTTGACAACATCAATGCTAGTCGTCAACCTAGTATTGAGGACTTCTTCGCCCGCAACCCACCACAACCACAGCCAGCCCAATTCAGTGATAGTGAGGATATGGACTTTGAGGGGTTTGTCTGGGAGGCCCTGCAAACCTCTGCGAGTAGTGAAAGTGAGTGATTCACCGGAGGGCAACTAATCTGCCCTCTGCCTCGGAACCAGCCCCCATCCACGTATGCCGACCCATCTCTTCTACTAACGTAAGTGTTATTCCTTGATTTTTCTTTTACCTGGTGCAGTATATTATTCTCTTATTGATATTTATCTTCTATATTAAGTGAATGTGCATACCATCATAAAGTTAAGATACTATTTTTACTACAACGTACGTATTGTGTCGGCAAAAAGTGGAGTTTGGGGTCGGCTCAGTCTCTATTTCAATTAATCCCATATATTCTGCTATTTCATTAACGCGTTTTTGGTTTTACGTGGTACTCCACGGGTTCAATTGACCACGTAAATCCAGAATATATATATATATATATATATATATATATATATATATATATATATATATATATATATATATATATATATATATATATATATATATATATATATATATATATATATATATATATTCGTACTGTACTTGGTATCACCATGAAGTCCAGAGTTGAATATATGTAGGATTTGTAGTAAAAAACTAGAAATTCACTGTCCATTTATTCAGATTTCCCATATTAAGCAACATTTCACATTTTCACAACAAACAACATAACTAGACTGTTATAGGTAGAGTGCCACTACAAATCATACAACTGCCATGAAAATAATTTACACAAAACTAGGTAAGTCAGTTTCATCTAAATCACAAGTAACTTAAACTTTTGAGTAGAGTAATTATCTTTATACCAAAAAGAATCATATGTTGCTCGAGATTTTAAATCACTCAACTAATATTTGGCTCGGAACAATTTTTTTCCAAAATGAATTTTTGTACACAATTCAGTACAGTATACAGTACAGAGGTATATATACTGTACTCTTATATAACCTATGCCTGATATACAACACAGGTACAGTACAGTATTGTATATATAGTACCAGTAAGTTATCTACCAGTCTTCTTATACTCCCTTATGTACTGTACTGTATTTCATAGCACTTCACAGGTTCATTACTATGAAGTGAAGGGTTATTTCCGACAACTGATGAGCGAGTATATCAAGAATTTAATAATGTGTTGTATCATTATTAAGTATACTCAATATTTTGGTGACAATTTTATAAAATATACAGTACCGTATGTATTTCACTTTTGAATCCATGACTTCATCTATAAATAATGTATTATGAGATTAAGTTCAAACTCGAAGAGGGAAGAATGTGAACTCTTCCATAATAAAGATAATTTCAATCAGACATTTTTGCACATTACATTCAAATAATGAATACTGTACAATATGTAATACAGTACAGTACATAAAATTGCACAGAATACAATGTCACATCTCAGAACTACTGTACTGTATATGTCTTAGTAGCCATCAGTATCTTCTTCAAATTTCCTGATAGCCTAGAGCCTATATTGAGTACTAGTCTTAAATTTGAAAGTATGAAAGACCTTTTTATTTCTTCTTGCAAGTTATTCATGTTGCAGGAAACTTACATGTAAAATTATGCATGTTGTGAATGAAGTCTAAGGCACAAACTGAAGAACTAGGAGATTACACACTTGGCATCTTGTTAAAAAGAGATATACAGTATACTGGTCAGGTGATTATGGCAATTTTATCATTATTTGTAAATAGTGTTAGTCTATGTTGTTAAAACACATACCTGTATAAGTAATTCATAAATATATCATTATTAATACCTACTCCATTTTTTCCCTCAAGGAACCACTGTACTGCCACATTGTCAAATTCACTTCACATCTTAGTGTTACTATGCCTATCCAACTGTCCACACAACTCAAATGATATTTACCCAGTAAGCATGGAACAGCCTTCTCTGTGTTCCAACAAGTTTATCACTACAAACACACTACACTGACAATGAATATAATAGTTAACTACAAACTTTCAAACCTTGATAACCTAATTTTTTGAGCTAGCAACACTTTTCAAACTAAAACTCATCACTTCAGATGATTAGGGTGAAGCTTTCTAGAAGCGGATAAATTATAGTCAGTACTGTATTTGTTAAAGAAATTGGAACACATCATGTGGTTACACTGATATTTAATGACATTACATCAATTTACCACAAATCATCCACAAGAGAGACATTGAGATTTTGGGATTACTGAAAAAGTATTTATCAAACCCTTTCTAAAGTTAAATTCTTTTAGCAATCTGTGGGAATACAAAATAATTGTTGTTATGTTTATCATTTAAGAACTGCATTAAATTAATTTAAGGATACTGTAATTTACTTTAAGTCACTTGTGAATAATTCAATGAGACCCCTATTAAACCACTTACCGGTACTTATATACTGTATGCTGTACCATATCCAGATAAATCATTTGCCATCCTTTACAAATTTCTTATATAAAGTAAGATATTCTAATACATGTAGTAAAGGTAATTAGATGCCAAAGTCTTTCTTTCTAGTAGCCTAACAGTAGTTTATTTCCAATGCTTATTTCTATGAATTTCCTCAACCAACATGTAAGTCATTGACTAGTACTGTACAGTATAACAGTTGCAAACATGCAAGGTTTCTGTGGGATAATATCATGCTAAATTAATGCATGCAATAAAACTTTACAATGCATTCCTTTATCAAAATTTCAGTGAAATTAATTTTTTTCCATGTACTTTAACAAATAAACCATTCCCCATATTCAAAGCTGCATGTCATCTGAAAATCTTGATTATATATACAATATAGTGCAGTGCTATACAGTCAAAGAAAGGTCACATTACAGTTACTACGCCTTATGATTTTAAACCTGTGACGTAGAATTTGGGTAAAGTTCCACATTCAGACTCGTGCCTCGAAGCTTCACTGTTACTTTACCCAAATTCTTTATCATGGGTTTTGGAACATACTGTAATGCGAGGGGGTGTAACACGACTTTTTTCTTTGACTGAACATATTTCATAATACAATACTATACTGTACAGAACGTACATTAATATTAATATATTGTACGCTAACTATAAAAAGTATCGGCAAAAATTTTTGTTACTGGTATACAATATAACACAACAGATGAAGGATCTTGACAATTCTCTCACGACAACAGGAGTTGCAGTGTTCATTTTGACATCCATTGGACCCCACTTTGCAGATACTTTCTGAAGCGATTGTACATAAAAAAATTAATACATACTGTACTGTACTGTATGTGTTAATGAAATCTGTACACAAGTACTGTACTAGAGTTAACTTCTACCTGCACCTTTACAAATGCACACCAAATCGGCTTAACCCTACAACTTTTATAGTTTTACACACACACAAAAAAAAAGTGAATTGACTAGTGCTTAAATAAGGGAATTATAGTAAATTACTCTCCACTACTGTGTAAACTCCCAGCAAAAAGTTCCTGAAAGTACTGTACTGAACTACAGCTATAATTTGGTCTTGAACTTTACATCAGCTTCACGAATCACTGTCATCAGCTTGACCACAATAGCTTTATCAGACTTAGAATATCGCGCCAGATACTTGGCCTCCATGTAAATGAGTTCTGTATCTGTTAAATCCAGTTCCCCACCCTTTTTCCTTTCCCACTCTATTCCTACCATATCCAAAAAGCTTTCATACAAAAAGACTTTTGCCATACTCTCTGAGGCTAAATTAAGTGTAGACACCTCTACACCATACTTGGAACCTCCGGCCTGTACACAAAGCCAAGATTCAAGACATGATTTTTTGTTTTCTGGAGAATGAGTATTAGACCACATTTCTGGATGATGTGGCTCACTATGCATATGAAGATCACAAGCATTACGCCAAATGGGATGGTAAATACCATGAACCCACTTGAGGGTATAGCCAATTGCTTGAGAGAATGCAAATTTTGAAAGGTCATGACGTTCTATTACTTCTTCAGATAATTCTGGAACAAACTTTGAAAGTCGGAGGAAGCTTTGCATAATCCAATGGCGATGACTCTTCATCTGAGAAAAATGCTCTCGTACACTGAAATCTTCCCAAATTATTTTAACTAGGTCATCCTCTGCCACTGGATTATTCAGCAATTCTGATCCATTTTCTACTTCCATTGGTTCTTCTCTCTTTTCAATCACAGTTATCCATTGCAAATGACTTTCTTTAATAAAATGTTCTTCAATAGCTTTCTTGAGAATGAGCCCTTCTACATGTTTTCTGAAATTGTAATCCCAATACTCCATGACTATATAGGCTACCATGGTGAAGTATGCATTATCATTTGCTTTTTTCTGAAATCTTTCATCACTTTTCTCATAACTGGCACCACTTGGTCCTGCAGAACTCCTTCCTGATTCTCTTGCATGCTGGAGAATTCTATCCAGCTCTACCTTTTTCTGAGATTGCATTTGTCTCATAATAAAATTTTTATCTTCTTCCCGAACAAATGACAACAGGTTCTTTTCCCTCTGTGTTAAGTCCTCATCTTTCCAAGATGGAAAAGAGTCAATTAATTGATACATGAAAGCACTAATGAATTTATGTTGCCCCTTGCTATATCTTCTTAGGAACTTATCCTCTATATACACAAGGTCTCTAGTGTGAATATCTAATCGACCACCTTTTTTTCTCTCCCATTCAATAGCCACCATATCGATAAAGCTCTCTAGCAGGAAAACTTCTGCTAGGTCCTCGGAAGCAAAATCTAAAGTTGCCAGATTTATCCCATATGGATATCCATCACGGAAATCGCAAGCATTTTTCATCCAAAGCTCTAATTTCTTGCACTTTACTTCAGGTGTCCATGATTTAGACCAAGTCTGAGGATGATGAGGTTCATTCTGTAAATGGAGGTCACAGGCTGTCTTCCACATATGATGATATGTGTTATGTACATGTTTCATTGTATAACCAACAGCTTGGCTAAAGGCAAATTTGGAAAGGTCATGACGCTCAATGATTTCAGGACAAAGAGAAGGCATATGTTCTTTGAGTCTATCATAACTGCGCTGTACCCACAAACGATGAATGTGTACCATATGAAAATGTTCCTTCATGTTAAATTTGTTCCAAAGTAGGTCAATGATGATATCATCATTCTTTTCAATCACCCATCCAGTTTCATCAATTTCTTCACTAATGTCAAGGGCATACACAAATTTAAGATTTTTATCATCCACATAATTTTTGTGAATGGCTTTGTTCAAGATCAGCTTTTCAGCATGTCTCCGCATCTTTGGTGACCACTTATTCATAATCAAAAGTGCAATAGACATGCATGCAGCAAGCGTTTCTGCTTTTTTCTTCAGATCCCTTACTCTGCTGTCATTTTCATGATGCCACAACTCATCTCCAGGTCTCTGATCACACAGCCTCTTTACCTCATCTGCATAGATCGAATCATATAAATAAGACACTTCTTTTTTCAAGTCATCTGGTACAGTCAAGCACATCTGCTCTTTAATGGAGGGTTCTTCTTTTCTGAAGCTGGCTTCTACTTTACTGGAATTGAGTTCCATTCTCAAATATATTACTGTACTTCTTAATGTAATATGTCACCCAAAAATACAAGTTTAAGCTTACTGGTGTGTTTTATATATGTTCAACTACTACCTGTACTGATTTTTTACTATACATTAACAGTAGTACACTGCCAGTGTCCCCTTCAGGTAATGAAATTAACTTACCAGTTCACTTCCAACAAAATCATCCCTTAGTATGGATCAACCTGCAAAATTGAAAGATTATAAAGTGATAATGGAATGGGACTGGAATGATCCTTAGCACTCAGGATCTTCCTTTAAGGATGATAATGGACCTCCAAACAGTATACAGTACATATGATGGCCTGAAAGTGATCCTTGGCCCTCAGGATCTTCCCTAATGTGTAAAAGTAATGTTCATATTCTGTAGTGGAAGGACTTGGGATTGATCCTTGGCTCTCAGGATCTTCCCAAATGTGGATAAATAATCTTCATATAGTGGAAGGACTTGGGATTGATCCTTGGCTCTCAGGATCTTCCCAAATGTGGATAAATAATTTTCATATAAAGGAAGGACTTGGGATTGATCCTTGGCTCTCAGGATCTCCCTACAGGTTGCATTTGGTTCACTTAACAATAAGATGGTTGAAGAATCCTGAACATCTACGACCACAAAAATGAAGAACGGTAAACTTGCAAGTTTTCAAAGTGACAAGTTGCATCTGGAAAAAAATTAAGTGTGTGAAAATCATACGAAATAACATATCGGTAGTTTTGCACAATTCTGGAAAGTGTTTTGAACATCATGTATTCGTTATACTGTACAGTATATATTACACTCAATACTGTATACAGTATTCTAATAACCTAAAAAAAAAATATATGAGCTTGTGTTTTTTGTTTATGGTTTTCAGCTAACCATAAAACTATTACAGCATTTATGGCTTACAGGTCATTGGCAAATGATCTGGTACATTACAACTAAACACCTCTCTGCCCTTCCAAGACAGCACATTGTATAACTAGCTGTTGAGTATGATATATTGTACTACAATCTACAAGGCTTGAAAATAAACACTGAGCTCATTTGGTAAGCTGAATCAAGAATTAATTCTGGTTCCTTAGACCCCTAACTTCAAAACTCTGGACAAAACCCCCTCAGTTATAGTGCAAAATAGGTTAAGTTAGGTTCAGTTTGGCTAGGCTAGGCTAGGCTAGGCTAGGTTCAGTTCAGTTCAGTTAGGTTAGGTATTGCAATCTTATATACGGTAACAAATGTAATGTTTTACATATTAGAGAAGAGTTCATAAACTGTAAATGTTAAAGGATAATAATAACAACTAAAAAATTCTTATTATTATTTGTCTAGGGGCTTTTCTCCTACACTCGGTGGGGGTCCACCAGTATTATTGCAGTTTCAACCAACATGGCTCTTGAATTGAGCATTGTGTCGCTTATTATTCAATTGCAACAAGTAAAAGTAGGGTTCAGAAGATAGCAACACTGGATGCACGAGAGTGCCGAGGAGGTTAAGACAAGCAACATTGCATTGCCACAAGGGCATGATTACTCCCACATCTCACTTCACTTAGACTTCAATTAGTAGCTGTGATTAAAAAAGGAAGTCATCCCATTGAGGGGTAAATTTCTTGGTCAGAAGAAACCAATTGTGTTAGCCCGGAAAACACATTGCACAACTCGAGAACCATATTGGTTGAAAATACAAATTTACCTGCCCCCCAGTTAGTTAAGGTTAGGTAGGTTTCTTTGGTTGGTTAGATCCTGTTCTGTTAGGTTCTAGTAGCAAGTTGACCTTATTCATGTGGTGGACGGAAATAAAGTCACAGGAAAAAAGTCACATGATGGCATTGCACATAGGTATATATGATGGCATTGCACGTAGGTTAGGTTAGGTTTTTCCGTGCCTTTTTTGTTACTTTTTTTCCTGGATTCATTTATGTTTTCGGTGTTTAATAAGTGATGGTGGTGTTTTCGGTTTTTAGTATGTGGTGTAATTTTCGGTTGTAGTGGACTCCTCCCCTTCAAGCACCGAACCTTCTCGAATTCCCTAGTCTACGCCTCCAGCGCCGCCCACGGAGCGGGGGTCAACTATCTACCCACGCCTATAAGGCGGGGGTAGGCGTGGGTAGATTGTTGACCCCCGCTCCGTGGGCGGCGCTGGAGGCGTAGGCTGGGGAATTCGAGGTGACTGGGGAATTCGAGAAGGTTCGGTGCTTGTAGGGGAGGAATCCACTACACGGTGCTCAGAACTTGAACTTTTACATTTTTACAAGTTATGAAAGGTTAGGTCGGGTTTTTAAAGTTTTGGTTGGTGTTATCTTTTAAGTATTTTACCTCTAATTTCCCTCAACTTCGAAGCCCTGCCCACTTGGAACAAATAATATTGTGGGTAATTTTATCGGTTAAAGTACTTGAAAAATATAAATTTCCGATAGACGTTATTAGAATAAATTATTTTTAGTTTTCTCTTTCTATCTATGATATGACTCAATATTTAAGTAAAGTTTTGGCAACTTTTAAATATCAACCAATTAAAGTAACAGTACACAAGGAACAGAAGAGTGATGTGCCTCCCTGCCTGGAGTACTGTGGGGGTACCCTGGTGACTGGTCCCCGAGATATGCTAGGAAGTATCAAATGGCCAAAGGACACCAGACTGGTTCCTCAGTGCCTAACCTGAAATATTAGAGCGCCTGCAAATGCTTAGCTTATAGTATTAGGGGACAAAAGTAAAATGTAACAGTATGTATCTCCGTAACAAAATGGACGTGATACCAAAAACATCGTCACTAAAACGTTTTAAATCGTTACAACGTAATAATAATTACTCGCCAATTACATTTTGACGTTCTTTTACTTTACGGTAATTCTATTGTTTCCTGATAAAAAAATAAACGAAAATAATTTCACTAACTACCAGAAATAAAATTTATGTAACTTTAATGTAGTAGTTAACTCTGACCGTCGACGCCATTGACAGCAAGGTATCTACCTACCTTGACTGATAGGCTTGTTAGCCGCATACAATTGAGATACAATGGGAATCTGAACTTACAAATGAGTAATTACTTGAGAAACTGACACAATATGATCTTAACCTGGAAACCTTTGTTCAGTGGTGTGCACAATTCAGCATCCTCAACTATTCGATAGTAGTAGTTAAGCACCATCCCTTGACATCGCCGTCAGCTAGTGCCAAGTGCCACTCTCCAGTCTGCCACGCAGCACTCGCCCCTTTCTAATCTTTATCAATCAATATACAGTGGTGCCAACTCCTCGAGGGTCGAGGCTTCTCAGCCCTACAGTGCCCTTCATTATCCCCTACGCTACCTTGGTCAAGTTTTTCACAGGGAAATATATTTACCAGCTTTATTTAAATATGACCTTCATTTTCTTTGGAAAATCCACATTTATGAAAAAATGACACACAGAACTAACCAACCAAAAAAACCTGCGTAACCTTACCTAACTTTTAATTATTTTTTTTAATTAAAGCAAATTCTTAGTGGACATTGTGAACAAACGAAGATCACCTCCAAAATAATGATTATCCAAGAATGTTGAAGGGTAACGTTAGCAATATTTAAAATCCAAAAAGCAAAATATTATATTTTTTATAGAAACTGATCGTTTGTAGAGAATAGATATGAAATTAAATAAAAAAAACATATCAAATCGTTTGATGTTTGTGTGTAAACAAACACGGTAAGAGCAGGCTGACAGGTGCCGGGTGAGTTTATTGAACTTTACATTCCTTCTTTAAGTTACATCAACAAATTGGTACAACAAAAACGTACAGGTACAGCACAGAAGTTTGAAGATAATTCGAAATGTAGAATTAAATTTTTACTTTAGGATATGAGTCCCTAGGGGTTGACCGAGTGTAGGACAAAAGCCCCTAGGACAAAAGCCCCTTAGGACAAAAGCCCCTTGGAGAAATAATAAGAATTTTTTAAATCATTAGTTATTTTTTTTTTACAGTTTATGAACACTTCTGTAACCTAACCTAACCTTCGGGAATTCTGTTATAGTTTTAAAGAAGTATACAAGGAATGTTTATTAAATCTGTAATGACGCACGTTTTATCTACTGGGGTAATTACTCCCCTGACATTCAGTGACCTCACTGGACCCTAGGGTCACCCCAGTAAATACAGAATGAACATGAAGGTAAAATATGTCGTCTTTTTTCTTTTCTATTTATTTAATAATGTTCTATATCAAAATTTAAAGAGTTATAATATTCTAATTATTTTTATTGTAATAATTTCATATTTAAATCTATATATTTTTAATATTATTAATGACCCTCTCTTTAACATAAAAACAGGGGGCTTCTGTCCTATTTTGCACTTTTACTGAGGGACTTTTGTCCTAGGGGGTTTTGTCCTAGGGGCTTTTGTCCTAGGGGCTCTTGTCCTAGGGGGCTTTTGCCCGGGCCCCGGGTTGACCAATATGTTTTTCAGTGTATTTTGGTGTGTTTCTAGCGAATCTGACTAATTTTTGTCGGAAATTTATATTTTTTTTGCCCCCTTCCCTCCAACAATAATGGGGGAGAGCCTGGGCAATCGGGGGTTTGGGGCTAGGGGAGAAAACGAGTCCTGTAACCCTTATCCGGGGGCTCTGCCCCCGGACCCCCGATAGGCCTACCTTAATCTCACGTAACCTAACCTAAATGTTTCAAAAACTTAAAACTTTGGGGTGTGCCATGTTTGAAAGTACAATACCTTAGTTAGAAGTGGAAGGACCAAGGATAGGTTCAGGGCCATCGACCTCCTCCTCGTCGGACCTTTCTTTGAGTGGCCCTTGATTTCATCCAGAGATTCCTGCTAACAGGGAAATTACTACAGTAATTTATACTGTACAGTTTTTAGGAAACTTTTATATTGAGCAAAAGTTTGGTAATTTTTTCAGACATTAATGTTGTGAAAGTTTTTAGAACTCTTTGCAATCCCAGAAATTGGCATAAAAATTTGGTTGGAATTCTCTGCTTTTCGCATGAATATGATATAGTACAGTATTGTACACTACTTGTACACTGTATCTTGATTTCAGAAATCCGACAGTATTTGACTTTTCATTGCAAATGTACTATTCATCATAATCAATCCTCCTGTATTTTGACTGGGATGCGTGGTCTTATAAATCAGGTTTTGAGTCACTGTGAAAGCATGTACCATAGGTTCTGAAAGCCTGCACAGGAAGGGGTTAAATTTTGTTAGCCAAGGTTTCAGCATTATGTTAGCTTCCTATTGATGAGGATATACGTAAGTGAAAAAAAATAAAGTGACTCCTTAAATTCCTGAAAGTCATGGATCAAAGATATCTTAAACTTCAGTTATATGAGCAGTAGGTCAGCCTACCAATTTACCTGATGTAAAAATAATATTTTTTAAGTTGTCTGAATTTTTAAAGTACCTGTGCATACCTGTATTTACAGTTGATCAGCATTCATAAACAGTATGCATGGACGAGCATCAAGAGAAGAAGATTCTGATTCTGATTGGGACAGCATATCTGAAATGGCTCCTCCACCTTCATTGAAACAAGAGAGCCAAAATTCTTTTCTTGGGCAGTCTCAAAGTAAGATTTTTTTATTAACTTACTTAACATCTTTATACTTTGATAATTTTAAGTATAATTTTAGGAAGTGGCCATTTCTCTACAGTTATCCCTCTTAATGCAAAATCTCATAATAGTTAATTTTAAAATGTTGTACTGTAATGTACCATATAAATTAGAGACAAAACAATTGAGAAATGAAAGCTACAGAAGTTCCAAATACGTAATGCACTCTCTGGAACATAGGTGATGACAAGGAAGTGCACCTGGAGGCCAAGCACAGGGCTACAAGTGAGGTTTACACGGATAAGAAGCATTAACAGGATGTATTTGCATAAAAACTGAATGCAGTACAGTGGTGCAGATGCTAGATATGAGGTATACAGAATAGCAAGGCATTAGTGGATAGAAACAAGGACATGGTTGGTGAACAGTGCATGAGAAATGACTATGGAGACATATGGGTAGTTCTTGATAATGAGAAAATCAAGGATTCTCATTGAAAATACATTGCTACGATCATTTGCTAAATGAGGAGTGTGAATGGGACAGGGCAGTCTAGAAGCAGCAGCTCCCATAAAGGAACCATGCCCAAGAATTGAAAGAGAATGGATGAAGAAAGTAGTTGACAAAATGAAGAGTGAAAAGGCTGCTGGTAGCACTGGAATAGTTGCAGAGATGGTGAAAGCATCAGACGTTGCTGGAGTGACAGTGGTGACTGAATTGATCAGTGCAATTATGATGGGATGTGTAGTTCCAGTTGACTGGCTGAAGAGAATGATTGTGAATGTGTACAGTTGCGGGAATGTGTTCCTACGCCCCCTGTGGTAACCCGTGTCTCCAGACGGCCAACCTATATGACCTATAGCAAACTTATCCACCAATCATGTACGTCTTTACACTGTCAATACCCATTCAATCATAAATAGTGATACCACTACTGTGACGGAGCCATTTGGAGACGCGGGTTACCACAGGAGGTGAAGGAACACATTTCCACAACTGTACCTACATGGGAAAGGGTATGTGGAACTACAGAGGTCTCTAACTGTTAAATCAGATTATGAAAGTTATGGAAAGAGACCGTGACCTTTAGTGAAATGTAGTTTGTGTTCATAGTCGGGGGGGGGGGGGACTACGGAGACAATAATTATGGTCATATAACTGCAAGAGAAATATCTAGGAAAGGAGAGAAAACATACCTTCTATTTGTAGACAAAAAGAAGGCATTTGACAGGGTACTCTCTGAGGAAAAACAATAGGTGATGAGAAAGTTAGGAGTCAAGGATTGTCTTGATTGAGTGGTTATAACATTGTAAGGGGGTTCAAGAACCTCTGAGAGTAAATGGCAAGGAATGTGAGGTGGAAGCAGTGGTCCCATCTAGGTTTACCTTGAATCCCCTTCTTTTTATCATGGTATTAGAGACACCATCTCAAGACTGTAGGTCTATTCTACCCAGGGAGTTGTATGCTGTCGACTTAGTGTTGATAGAAATGTAAGAAATTGAAGGATGGAGTGGAATCAAAGGGTATGAGAGAATACAGTATGACAAAAACAGACGTAATGAATAGTAGCATGGGTAATGGACCTGAAGTAGAATGACCATCTGCTATCTGTAAGAAAGGTGTTAGGAGCTACTCAATTAATGTGCAGTGAGTGTGGAAGGTGGGTTCACAAGAGGTGCATGGTGTAAATGGCAGATTTCAGGAAGTTGTTGACATTCCTGGACCGTTTTGATCAGTTCTGCTACCTGGGCTTTGTGACATGATCAGTGATAGTGCTGCTGCTAAAGCTAGCTCTGTTACAAGTATCAGAAGTGGCTGGAAGAAGTTTAGGGAGTAGTTGCCATTAGTATTGACAGTGAGAGGATCTTCTCTTCATATTAAAGGGAAGATTTGTATTCTCAGGCTGTTTTTACCAATCCTCTCTTTGTGCACCCAGTTTTTAATTTCATTCATCCAGGTCATTCTCTGCCTTCCCCTGGCCCTCCTACCCTCAACTTTGCCCAGTAATATTTCTGTTTTTTATCTCATCATCCTTAATTATATGACCAACATTTCCCATTTATCTTTTATTGTACATTTAAAGTATTTCTTTTGAAGCTTTTGCTAATCTTAGTACTTCTTCATTTGCTTTCATGTCAGTGTAGCTTATTCTTAGCATTTGCCGATAACACCACATTTCAAAGGCCTCCAACCTCTCTCTGGTGTCTGCTGAAAGTGTCCGTGCATCTAACCCATACAATAGTCTTTGCTATATAAATCCTTTCCGCAGCCTTTTTCTCTAATTGAAGATAATGTCTCTCTTCATTGGGTCTTTTAGATTATTAAATGCTGTTTTTGCGTGCCCTATTCTTGTTTTGATTTCTTCTGTACATCTATCATCACAGCTAGTGTTACTTCCCAAATACAGTACACATAAAATTTTCCACCTGTTTAAGTTCCCTATTGCATACCATAATTTTTATTAAAGGATTTATTTCCAATTTGGAAATCACCATTAGATTCGTCCTTACAACACTAACTCTAAAACCCTATTTTTCACCTTTTCCAACTAATCTTTTAATGAGTTTTGGTGATATCTCTTCACTATCTGTAATAAAGAGTTACTGTATATGGTACAGTACTATACTGGTACATTCCTCTAATTTTGAAGAATTTATATTACACTAATTTACAGGCCAGCCTGCAGTAGTGCCACGCAAACTGAAATCAATGACGTACAATGATCCACAGCTTGAGAGTAAACATGCCAGTGAAAATCCTCCATTTAATTTCAAGTAAGTTTCTGAACAAATATTTAATTTGCTGAACTATGGAATCTCAGTGTTAGTAAAGCATATGTGCATAAAGTGCAGTCCTGTTCATAACTAAGTTGCATTTCATGTTTGTTACAAGGGTATTGTTCCTTGCGATAACACAGAGTTCATCTTCCTGTCTAAACTCAGCATGTTTACTGAGGGAATGCTGAGGCAGGGATATGCTTTGTGGTTGCTATTACGAGGGAGGAGACTTGGGATTAACTCACAGTGAGGCGTGACAACTTACCTCAGCATTGCCTGGGTTGGTGAGGTTAGTCACCTGATCATCTGTGTCAGGACGCACGGTAGATAGTTGGGCGTCATATGGTGTTTAGTAATACGTACACACGTACATGGGTTCTGGCTAATTATAGGGTCGTGTGAGCTCACATTGGGACTGGTATGAATATTTTCATGCGCAGGTATTGTAATAAATTGAAGAGTTAATACAATTGTTAGGGATGGATACGTGGACTTATTAACCCCACTTTTCGAAACCCCTAGTCAAAGTCTTGGAAATTATTCCATAAATTTCTTAATTTGTTTATGCTGATTCTCTTTATGGGCCTTTCACTGCATTTGATATATAAACACCTAAATGAGAAATTATATATATATATATATATAATATATATATATATATATATATATATATATATATATATATATATATATATATATATATATATATATATATATATATATATATATATATATATATATATATATATTACTATCTCATGGGTAAAAAAATAATGCCATCAGGAATGCATCTCCATATATGCTGTGATACCAAATTCATTTCTCTAACACAGTTAGAGCAGACACTGTGAATGAAGGCTTATACACTTTTTTGCTAGGGCAAAGGAGGTGGTGCAATGAGTGACGGAGGAAGGGAGGGTGTTTCTAACTTAATTATAATTGATTTTACAGACTCCGGTATCAACATTTCTTACATTTTTTTCATAAAAGAATTGAGTCCCCATCATTATACTGTATAATGTAAAAAAAAATGATTAAGGGTCTTATATTAAAAATGTCTTGTAGAGGACTTATTCAGGATCATTATGGTGTCAAATTCATCTTTCTTAACACAATTAGAACAGATGCTGTGAATGAAACTTTATACGTCTTTTGCTAGCCATAAATATTTTTGCATGTGCCTGCGGTTTAAATGTAATGGGAGAATGTTTGTCTGTATGAGATGAGATGATGAAATGCAAAGTTTAGAGTCAAAATGAGATACGTAGTTTAGAATCGAGAAGAGATGTGCACTTTAGACTCTCAGAAAACTTTCTCCAGCACCCAGAAACATTCCGGGAATTAAGGCTACTGTGTGCCTTTGCAAGATGCATAGTTTTAGTCTCTCGGAAACTTTTTCCAGTATGTGGAAAAATTCTGGGGACGTAGGATTTTTCTGGGCTTCAGAGAGTCGACTCGTTACCCAAGATCTCTCATCCCTGGAAGAGCTTCGCATCAATTGTTACGGCTTACGGGGATATCACTCTACTTATTTACACTGTATGGTATTGAAGTTATTTCCATCTTTGCAGATCAGAAGTCAAGAGTCCAATCAGAGTATCAAATGCTCATCCATCCAAACCGGGTAAACAAAAGAAAGGAAATGTTTATGACCCTCGTCCATCATCCCAAAGACGTGTCAGCTTTGTTGGGGACGATGCCTTTGATCAAGGTACCAGTATTTCTTTTACTTTCCAATATCTATGTTATCACCATAAAATTTCTTATTTTTATAATCATATTGAACTGTAAGATCATTCAGAAAAATTGGCATTAATCTACAAAATTGAAAGAAATACTGCAAAAAGATCTACTGTAAATTTTACCTAAGGATGATTTGCATCAGTTAAATCTTTTGCTGAAGTTATTGTTTTTATGTTTTACATTTTATCTCAGATAAATCATCAGTGAATGGGAACATGACTGGGCCTGACAGTGATGCTGAAGATCCATTGTATTCATCAGTGAAACCCAAACATGTCTCTGTTGATTCTAAGAAGCAACAAGAATCAGAGGAACAACCAAGAAAAAAAGATGAAAATAGTAATAAATCTGAGAAAAAAATATCCAAAGTCAGATCAAAGTTGTCACATAAGAAACTGCAAGGATTTGACAACAAGGGTTTTCTTGGTAAGACACTGAATATTCCCTTTTAACTGTGCAATAATCATTTACCATTATATTTCATCTTCATAAGGTTTGTTGTATCATTATTTTTACTATTCAGGTGTTTATGCAATATCCTTTATACTATCTACACAGTTAAAATCTGCTGTGCTGTTACCTTCAGCTGAATTCCTGAGGATGATCATTTGATGGGTAATATACCCTGGCCTTGAGAGTTGGTTGGTAATATTTTCTATAGGAGGCCCATGTGGAGGTAACTCTGACAGAATCTTATAACTTTTCTGCATGCAATTCTTAGGATACAGGCAATGCTTCCATTTATTACTGTAGCTATTACCCATTACATTGCCAGCTTAATTTTTTTCTATTAAAACTTATACAGTAAGTCCTCAAGTTCATGTATCCAAGCAACTTAAAGTAGCTTAGTATGAGATGGGTGGATAGGACCCTGGGACCATAAACCCCCAAAATCAGGTACTGTATGTATGACACTCATACTGATCCAGGGACCATAAACATAACTTTTCACATAATGGTATGTCTATCATTTTATGATATGACCCAGGGACCACTGACCTTAAAGAGTGCCACATTAATCGTATGTACAAAGTGAGAGATGGCTATAAGTAAAAAATGCAATGATTTGTACTCGCCATCCAAAGAGCTGGTGCATATCCATAGTATGCAAGTGGTTACTTGTGTTGAATCTCAGATTAATAAATTATTGTTAACTAAATCTGTAATACAAGATGTATGTTCCTCCATAATTTGTGGGTAGTAGCTACCATTAGAAGTAGAAGTCTTGTCCTTACTACTCACAGAACTGTAATACTGTACGGGGTTAATTATGTATAAACAATGCTCTTGTTGAGTGGCACATTCACTACATAACAATTTTGTTATACATTGACTTTATTTTTTCATCTATTCATTTTATTATATGTTTTCATTGTTTTTTTGTGGTTCTAAAAAAAATTCAAATTTTGTTGGAAAAATTCAAACTACCCCCTCTATTGCATGTTTGGGTGACTATGATGTAAGACTGATCATAAATGAAGTCGACATTAGCTGGTAATGTGAACACTTGATTATGAACTTGAGGATGGTTACTGTAACTATATGAATTGCATAGAACATATGGTAGTTTTAGATATCCCTGGAAGTGGAATACTTTCGTTAGTTAAACTCATTAATCTATAACCCCTGCCAAAACAGGGTTTATTAATGTTGTAATACACATTAGATCATTCACTATGATAATTTATTCATAGGTAAAATTTTTGCCATAAGAGGTTGATGTACGGTGCTTCTTCTTTGGCTACATTCAACGCTCAGTTAATATTAAATATCTTTCACTTATTGATTACTTCTCATGATTTGCCATTATTTTCTTTTTTACATGTTTCTTTATCATTGCACTCACCTTTTCCACATTGCCCTCTGGATGGATTTACATAACTTCTACAGGCAGTCCCTAATTACAAAGATTCAGTTTACAAAAATCCAAAGTTACAAAATAAAAGTCTCATTCAAAGTTTTTAAAAAAAATTATTCTCGCTCGATTCGTAAATTTTTGCAGCATCAGAAGTTGCTAAGATTCTGACACAAACATCTCAGGGCTTCCCATACCAGACCTGGACAATTTATAAAGACAATTAAACTAAAAACAACATACCAGTACTGTACTGTATTAAGAGTGGTTAACTAAGCTAAAAATAATATATTTGTAGTGTTTTAGTAATCATGGTCCACAATATCATTAGTGAAGCAGTGGCAAAACTCATGAGATTCTACTGTGGGAATATTGATGTGTTTAACATTCTTGAGGTAAATCTCATGTCAATGGAAAGATTTAAGTGTTACCTGTAATGGAGAAGTTCAGCATTTCTTCTTTAGAGAAAACGTCAGCATAAATCAAATCCAGTGAAAGTAAAACATCTCAGAATGAACAGTATATACATACTTTGCAGTAGACTTACTGTTGGTGCATCATTACCA
This sequence comes from Homarus americanus, assembly GCF_018991925.1. NCBI lineage: Eukaryota > Metazoa > Arthropoda > Malacostraca > Decapoda > Nephropidae > Homarus > Homarus americanus. The sequence continues at coordinate 3,139,430 of NW_024730668.1, forward strand.
AATTAAAATCATATATCTTGGCTGAGCCTCGCAGTCTCAGATTGCATTACAACCAGTGGCACAGTTTCTCGGTCGCTAATGTGTGCTGCACTATGTGTGTTTCACATATCGTATATATTTTTGGCTTATAATCATTGTGTACTCTAAAAATTTTCATTGTTTTGTGACATTTCAAGACAGTTTGGGGAAGAGTTTTTTCAGCTTTTATATTGGGAGTGTTGGAAAATTTGATTTTATATACAAAAAAGGGTTTACACAAGGTTTATCAGGAGCAAAACCCCATTGTAAATAGGGAATGCCTGTATAAATCAGTTTCTTCATATCTTAAAGTGTAGGACAGAGTGTTATCAGTAAGTAGCTGAGGTAGGAAGCAAACAATGATTCCACCTATGCTAAAAGTGTCCAGAGGCATACTACACTTTTTCCATACACTTTGAAATTAAAAACCATTGTAGTCAGTCTTCCATGTTTGTTGAAGCTTAGCAAGAGTTTTGAAATTCTTAACTTTGTAGCTATAAACGAGAGGCGTGACTTACGGGCTAGGTTAGCGTGGAAATACTATAGGTTTCAGTTGCAGTCGGCATAAACTCTATTCACTAATGAACTTCCCCATTTAGTTACACAAGACAACATATGTGCTTTTCTTGTTTAAATCTTAAAAGGGATTGTTCTCCAGCGAAGTCTGAAGTTTGGTTTGAGAAGTACGATAGCATCACCTCTGTGAAATGTGTTCCTACCAATGTAATTTAATTACCTGTAATCTTGTCTTTACCTTCAATTTACTCTTACTTGGACTAAGCACACCAACACCAGATATTTCAGTGCAATGAATTGATCTCTCCTTATTAAGGGGATGTCAAAGTTACTTTGACTTATTAACACTTGAATTAAAAATGTATTGTTATTTATAATTTTGAAGCATATACTGCAGTACAGTAATTTTGCATGTTTAACAGTTAAACAAGTACAGGTACAGGATGTCTGTTACATGGACATGTGTATTTAACGTTGTTGTGACATTTTTTACCCAGTTATTCTGTATGTAGAAGAGTAATTAGAGCTATCATAGAGGACTGAGTGATTAAGATTTAAATTTGATGATAATATATAAAACAAGATACAGTATGTGTATAGAGACATGCAATTAATGCCAACGTATGTACAAAGTTTCAGAAAATAAAACTAAAGCTGGCAAACATCTTTTATGTTGTTTTGAACATTAATTGGGTGCCAGTTTCACAAATGAGAAAGCTTGATGTTTTGTAAATCCATTGTGTTCAGCACCTTTTTACTTAAATTGCTTTACTGACCTTATCATCACCCCTTGGTTTCATGGGTTGTAAAACTGGAGCATAATTTGCATTACTCATCCCTGCATATTTTTTACAATTGATCAATTTCTCACCTTCATCTTTGGTTGTTCCATCCAATCCTTAAGTTTAATATATCATTGAAAGATAAAGTCAGCTTCTTGATTGGAGAACTTTTGTTATTAACATTTTCCTCTTGATTGGTTGTGTATAAAAGCATGATGTTATTCCTTTGGCAAATATTTCATTGTCATTATATTTCAGATGATCAGGCAACAGTGACTCAGCATGTTCTTGCAGATGCTGTTGTTAAAAAGCAAAATGATGCTAGTCCACTAAATCCAAAGCCTCAGGCCTTGATTAATCAACAGCCTCCATCCAAGCTACCACAAGATCATGATACGTGTGAACAGGGACTCAAGCATGATGCATCCCACATAACGTCAAATACTGACAAGAGTGTATTATTTAGCAGAGAATGGTGAGTCACACTGTATGTTATTTGTTATTAGCTAAAATTTTGTTGTTCAAATGAGAACACAAGGCTTTGACTTCAAAGCTGGAGGCTTGGATTCATCTCCATGCCTGTTTTTTATGCATGATATCGTTGTCATAAAAACAAGCAAAAATCCGAGGCATATTACCTGATACTTTTAGGCCTCAGGCCCAACAGTCTATTCATAATTTTTTTCTTATTACTTCCTCAAGTGGCTACATAATTTCTGTAGTATTCAACTTTGTGTACCCTCACTGAAAATATAACAGCCCTACGTGCAGTCATAAACTGTACTCTGATCTAGTACGATCTCCTTGCTGCTTGCTCCACTCTCGTTCAGCACTTCTATGATTTCTACAAAAAGAACTTATTGTATAGATGAGTCATACCAAGATGAGTCATTTTGTTCTGGAATTCTCTTCGCGACCTCTGGACAGTAACGGTCAGAATTGGGTTGGGAGACCTCATTATGTAACTATAGTTCCTGAAAGTAATTGTTTTACTGTAAAAAGGGGGGTTTTGGGATATTAAAACCAAAAGAAACCAAAGCATGGTCAGAGATTGCTGAATCGATCAGGTCAACTGCAACGTCTAATACACTATCACAGTCAGCAGGAGACAAAATTAGGTCTAGAATGTGTCCAGAAAGATGTGTAGGACATGACACATGATTGACAAAATTGTTTAGATCAATAATTTCCAAAAACTCAGAGGAAGAAAGTTTCAGAGATGGGTTGTTATCCCAATAATTAACGTCACCACAGATCAACCGTTGCCCATCCATTCCTGAGAAAGTCTATAGAAACATGCGAAATTTATCCGTGAACTACATATCTGTACCTAGGTGACCCGGCGATTCTAATAACTTGGTGATGCAGATTTATTAACGCCTCCATAAATTCAATAGGGGAAGAACAGAGTCACTACTTATCAGTCAAATGTTGAGCAGGGCCACAGAATAGATCAGCGCCACTCTGCCACCCGGAGCTCCTGCAACAGATCTGGAAACATGAAGAAGAGAATGTATCTTAGGAAGAACACTACAAATATTGTTGATATCTGATTCACTCAACCATGTTTTGGTTACCCAGAAGCTGTGGTAGCTGATCTCCCTCAGAAACTCATTAATGTGACACATTTTGTTTCAGATCGCACAGATATTAAGTAGACCTACTTTTAATAGGCTCAAAGAGGACACTACACATTTTTTGAACGAGTAAAGTCAGTGTTCTCGGTTACTTTTTTACTTTGGGAAGTCATCATAGGGCAATCTTAACTTGATGCAAAAAGACTGACTGTCGATCAGTTAATATTGACAAAAAGAATCCTGAATTATAATTTACATATCAGTTTAAAACTTCCCTAATGTTTGTACACTTTTTTGTGTCACTTGAAATATGATTTACACTGTCTTAGAATTTTACTTTATAATTTTTTTTTGATACTTTTTTCGTGAGTTCATGAAATATATGATAGTTTTGTAGTGTGTTCATGTACAGTGATATCCCCGTTAGCCGGAATTATTGGAAGTCTGAAAAGAAAATTCTGCCTCTTGGAGAGTTCTGGGATCGAAGAATCTGGCTAACGGAGAGATTACTGTAATCAGTTTCACTGGTATGAAGATGAAAATCATTTCTTGGCATTTTTTGTTGCTCTTTTATTAATTTATTAAGAATTTCAGTGATTAATTCCATTATAATAATATTTTACTAAAATTTGAATGCATTTGCATATCTGTGGAATATTCATTACATTACTGATGTTATCATTTTCCAGGTCACCACCTCTCATTCTGAGTATTGGAGAAACGTCACTACAGTTTGCTGGGAAAAAACCTCTGGAGGCCATTAATAGAGTCATGGGTGAAGTCTTTGCCATGGTTACCTTCCCTTTCTCCTGTTTTACACTCTTCATTCATCATCTGTTAAGGTAAGAAAATGAAGCAAATATTCACCAGTTGTATGCTCATAGCTCACACTCCTCAACCTTAAATTGTTCAAAATGTTAATAATGTCCATTTTATATACTAGTACTGTGTTGTTCTTTTTTCCTATGAATTATGGATTTATTTTAGGTTTTCTTCTTCAGATTCTTTGTTCTGGGTGTTGTAAGGCCTCTCTTGGTTGACACTTTAACACTGATGGTAGAGTATCTTGTGCGTCCTTTCATGAGTGGTGTGGTAAGGCCCCTTTTGGTCAGTTTGCATGGAATTTCGATGAACTTGAGTGACACCCTGGTAGTGTGTGTTAGACCTATAGTTGCTGTGTTACAGTCGTTCAGGCTAGTTGAGGTTAATTATACACGTAAGTATTCTGTGGAGGAAATTTAGATATGTATTTGTTTATTGGCATTACTTCATAGATTTGAAGTACTTATTGGATGTGCCATTAAGATTTGATGAATTTCAAGTGAAGATCTCTTATTTACCATAAAGGTAACATAGATTTGTCAATTAACCTGTATTAAGCTTTGCAGGAGAATACAATCACTTAACATTTTTTACTCTTTTGTAGTTACAGTATTTCAGTGCTGTTATATTGTTTGTTATTGTATTTAAGCTTATTTTGTGTCAGTTTCTAACTGAAAGAATCAGAATTGAATTTGTAAAATTTCAGTACCTGGATAGTAATCCACTTTATTTCAGTTTTCAAAGTATGCCATCAAAAGGCAAATTATGCTGTAACATTAACACTTGACTGTCAATTATTTAAGTTTTCTAGATGGTTCTTGTATACAGTACAGTATACCAAGAATTAAAAAATTCAAATATTAACATGTGGATACAAAAAAAAGACAAAATCCACACAAAAGTATTCTTTAGCCTTTTGTTTTCATATATCCAGAGGGCAGCAGTTAATGATTTAATAGACCACCAAACATTTCATAACACAGCACTCATTTATAAAGAATTCTAAAAAAATGCATTCCATAGAACTTCACTTTATTGTATTTTTCTCAGGATCAGGAGAACAATAATCGAGTGTCTCTCTGCAACATTTGCACTCTATCTATAGCCAGGGATTGGTCTTCCTGTTCTTTCAGTGATATCATTGGAACCTTTCAAGGAATGGCTTGAAAGTACATACTCATTTTGACTTTATTATTCCATCTGTTACTTTGATATTTTATAGACTAGAATTATATGAAATGATACTGAACATGAAATGTACAATGTGTTTCATAGCGCTCTTCACTCATGACTAATGAATTGTCATTTAACTGCACCAGATTGCTCTGTGAACATGATGGCATAAGGAGAGATTTCAGTCATTGTATTGTACGGTAACCTGATAATTAAGAAATTGTGTCGGACATATGGTTTGACAGTTTTTCTAGTCATTAATGTAGAATTTGAGTAATAATTTAGACATTTCCTAGTCATTAATGTAGAAGTTGAGTACACTGTAATAATTTTGACAAGTTTAGTGGTAAGTGTAGAATTTGAGTCATAATTTCAACAAATTTCCTAGTCATTATTGTAGAATTTAAGTCATATCCAGTACAGCATCATGTACAGTGGTCCCTCGGTTAACAAACGCCTCGGTTAACGAAATTTCGGTTTACGAATTACTTTCCATAATAATCTTTAATTCGGTTAAAGAAAAAAAATTCGATTAATGAAGTTCTTACGAAAACATGTCAACATGTTTTGGCTTGCTCATCGGCTGGTAGGTTAGTCCGCCAATCCAGTAATTGGTTCTAGGGCTTACATTCGTTTCCATTGGAGTAAATATCAAGAAGGTTGTGCTATTCAATATTTTTCCAAGTTTTATATTAAAATTATTAGTCATTTTAACATTTATTTAACATAATTGCAGTACAGGGAACTAGTTTTTGGTGCGCCCATCAGCCACTTCACTCACCCACCAAGGCGTCTGTTTGTGTCTCTGCTCAGTGGAGGAAACATCTTGCTTGTGGGTCTCTTGAACACAGAGTATTTTTACGTTTTTACAGTACAATTATTGGTCATTCTGAAATTTATTTAACTTATTGATAATATATAGTGCAGTGCAGTGTTGATTTAAAGAAAATAATCTTGAATTACACCTAATGAACTTAAAATTTTATTGGTGAAATGACAGCATCAAGCATGGGTCCCCTGGAAAGTGATTTCTCCTCCATCCCCGCTTCCTTCTCTTCTCCCTTCTCCTCCACCCCCACTTCTAATTCCCATCATCATCATCATCATCATCAACCAGGAGCCTTCTACATACACACCTCAAAGTAAGTGTACTTTTCTATACTTTTTTTTACTTTTTATGTACTTTTCGGTGAGCTGGAACCAATTACCCAATATCCCATTTAAACAATGGATTCAGTTAACAAAATTTTTGGTTAACGAACGACCTTCTGGAACGAATTGTGCTCATTAACTGAGGGACCACTGTAATATATACAGTAGTTATTATTACTTTTATGCATACTTTTTTGTTTTGCAGTATAAACATGAATTGATGCTATTCCAAATATATTTGGGACTACTGTATATGCTTTAATAACATACTGGTAGTTAATAAAGCTACATACTGTTCTTTATGTATAAAAGGGGTGAAAGCAAGCTTTTTAATTTTATGTCTGCACATTAGTGATAAGATGATGAAAGAACCAGATTTTGGTCAGATTCTATCATCAATAACTTGAGCAGGTCTTTGCACTAAAAATATAGTTATCACAAACATGTATGTAACGTACTGGTATACTCTATGAAAGTGAAATTAGGTTCCATATACCCAACCGCCCAGCAAGGGTAGTGCAATACAGCACACGGAATACTGTACTGTACTAAGTCTTCGATACAAAAGGAAGCAATATACCTATCACAGCACTTCATTGCTTTCACTTCTCTATTTGTAAAGTTAGTGCCCATTCACAGTTTGTGGACAAAAGGTTAGCACACTTATCTCCTTAGCCCCCACACCCAGTAATATACTATTTACTTGAGCATTAATGCTCTTAATTATAATTTTATATCACTGAGAATTCTTACTGAACCCTAAGAAATATATGACCAAATATTCTTTCAGAATATTCATCTTTTAAATTATCTTATATACTTAACTATTTTAGTATCTACTGTACAACACTAGAATCATAATCATCGCTTCGAAACCACTTGTTTAAAAAAATATATTCCCTGTATTATGTGAAGATGTTTAATATGCATAGCAAAATTTTTACTCATACATATACCCACAATGTTTGTCAATCCACTGAAAAGACACTATGGAAATAATTCTTGATTAACCACTATATATAACTTATCTCTATTGAGACTACTAGGGTACAGCACAGTTCGGGGGAAGTTCAGTACTGTATGTACAGTAAATGTTTCTTTTAGTCTTGCATAGTTTTTGGCAATATTGTATGTTCTATAAATGTCTCCATAATATTAGTGAAGTGTAAGGAAGTCAGGGTTTACTTAATGAAGCTTAAAAGGTACTGAAGGTACAAAAATTGTCATCTGGTCAATATGGTTATTCTAGTAAATTTTTTGTTAATTTTTTGTTATCTGCTTACAGTAGTTAAAGTATCATCTAGATCAGTGGTATTTAAACAGGGGGGCATGCCCCCCAAGAGGGCATTAGAAGATTCCAAGGGGGGTGCGAGCGATCAGAGAGAAAAGTACGGTCAGGAACTGAACGCGTCTTGTACACGATTGCTCGTCCCCCCACTCTATAATAACCAAGGGTTGCATCAGGGGGTGGGGGGGGGTGGGATCTAGGACTTATGGAGAGGGGGGGTGCAGGATCTAGGACTTATGTGAGGCAAAAAAGTTTAAGAACCACTAATCTAGATAGTGATTTTTCTATTCAATTGTTATTTAATATTTTTCCTGTACAGTATTTAATTTAAAACAAAGTACAGTGACCCCTCGTTTAACGAACGCCTCGGTTAACGAAATTTCGGTTAACGAACTGCCTTCCATAAGGATCTTCAATTCGGTTAACGAACAAAAATTCGGTTAACGAATTTCTTACGAACCGACCTCAACATGTTTTCGCTTGCACTGGCCGGGCAACCAGCTTAAGTATCAGTCCGCCAATACATTAATCGGTTCTAGGGCTTAAATTCCTAACTATTTTAGTAAATATCAAGAAGTTTATACTATTCAATAATTTTAAAAGTTTAATATTAAATTTTTTAGTCATTTTAACAATTATTGAACATAATTGAAGGTAAAGTGACTAGTTTAAAGCGCAGCATCCAGCCTCTTAACACAGCAAACAGGTGTTAGTCTCTCTGTTTTCACTGGAGGTAACATCTTGCTTGAGACTCTCTTCAACTAAACGCTTTTTTCTGTGTTTCCAAGCAAATTATTGGTCATTTTGAAATATATTTTACATATTGACAATATATAATGCAGTACAGTGTTGATTTAAAGAAAATAATCTTGAAATACACCAAGAGAACTAAAATTTTATGGGTGAAATGGTGCCATGGGGTGACTTCTCTTCCACCCCAATGCCTTCTCTTCTTCCTTCTCCTCCACCCCCATTGTAATTCCCATCATCATCATCATCATCCAGGAGCCTTCTACATACACACCTCAAAGTAAGTGAACTTTTCTACCATTTTTGTTGAATTTAGGAAATTTTCGGTGAGCTGGAACCAATTACCCAAAAACCCATTGAAACAATGGTTTCGGTTAACGAACTTTTCGGTTAACGAACGACCTTCTGGAACGGATTGAGTTCGTTAACCGAGGGGTCACTGTATGTAATGGCTTAATTTATTTTACTTTACAGAGGTTAATTATTTGCATAGTTATAAGAAATATTATTTATTTATGTTTATTTAGGATTTTTTATATTTTGTATAATTTTTTGATAGTACAGATAGATAGTGGCACAGATACATTTACAAGATACCATTCATTCACATAGGTATGCCCTTTTTTATTATCTTTGTACAGTAAATTTGGTGACTTTAATCTTATATTAAGGGAATGTCCTAATGCAGAATTATGTATTTGGCATAGCAGAGATGGTGGGCCACTTGTCTGTCAAAACCTCAAGCTTAGTTATACTTCTTATCCATTTGTGGATGATGCATATTTATTTATACAGTATGTTGAACCCAGTTAAGACCAAATAGACTTGATTAAATAATATCCACAAATCTCGAATGAGAGGGGGGCCCACATCCCGAGATCTTAGTGGACAGCAAGTGATTCTTGCCAAGTAGCTGTGGAGATTTCCCCAGACTAGCTGTAACATTTAACCTGTGGGTAATCTAGTGGGTATTACTGCATGGGTGGGGTGGGATGTAGAGGGTCTAACAGGGGTGGGGTGGGATGTAGAGGGTCCAACAGGGGTGGAACTCGAGTATAATACCCATAAATTGCACCTTAAAAGCATACAGATATCGCTGTTCAAGCAGCAGACGATCATCTGTATGTTGCAGTTGGAAAGTTGTCAACAAAATTGCTTTGATGAGTAATATAGATTTTTAAATGTGTTCTTAAAAAGTTAGCCAAACTTCTCTCATTTTTATATATACCTGTACTGTATTTTTATAATACTGTATTCAAAGATGTGCTACATATAGAGGCTAGTATTGTAATTATATAAATTATGAACATGTTTTTTCACAGGACTTGCTCTTAGGGCATCTTTTCCCTTCTCATGAACATTCCAGTACTCTAATCCATAGGCAATGATCACGCCATGGGCTTTCACTATGCTTCTTGAATACCAATTGTAGGTATTCCTTATAGGGGATACCCTATGCTCCATGAAGGACGTGTCCTGTTTTTGTTTTTCAAATTGTGCTCCTTTATTTTGCTGGGAATACAAAGTCTTGTAGCTAATAAATTGAAGAAAAGTTATTTTGGGCAACTGTATACCTTCCCACTGCCTTCTTGGGGTCCCCCACCAATTATTCATCAGTAACTTCTTGACAGTGATACTGTGTGGATGCCACTCCACCTCCCTGATCCCTCCTCACTACTTCCCACATCGTCTGCTCACCAGCATTGTACTATATATTTTTATGTTATGTTTCAACACATTTTTTTTTACCATTGGGGCGGTACTGGGTGAACTGGTACACTTTCCTGGTCCACTAATGGCATGCATAGAGAGTTTTGTTTACATACTCTAGAAACTATTCTGTACTTATGGAGAAGGCCAAAAATTAACTATATTGTACTGTATAATTTTTTTATATTTTCCAAAAAGGGTGAATTGGTCCATCTTTGACAGTCCACAATACCACTAAGACGGCCCATAATTTATAGGACTTTGTCTTGGATTTCCATACTCCATAAACTGTATCCTACGAATCCATAACATCGAGATTTAAGATTTTTTTTTCTTTTCTTTTATTTTCATTTGGGGATATGGCACTGGGGGTATGCATCCTGTAGGGGTTAATTAATATATATATATGTATATATACAGTGTATATATATATATATACAGTATATTTTTGTACATACTGTATTGGCGAGGTATTACCCATAGGTACAGTACTGTACAGTAGTTGAAATGGTTCAGTTATGTGAAGAAATAGAGAGGACCATTTGGATCAAGAGATGCATGAGTTTGAATGTGGAAGGGAGGAATACTAGGGGTAGGCCAAGAATGACATGGGGAGAAGTTGTAAAATAGGATATCGGAGTTAAAATCCCGATAAAAGGGGCTGATAATTATAATCACTGGTAACCCATTTATGTGTGGATAATGGACATAAAATTATCATGATATTCTCAAATGCATGATCTGTCACAAGAGAATTGTAGTTGTTTATAATCTGTGCCTTATTCTTCTTATGTAATGTTGCTCAAAATGAAGGATATTCTGTTGACATTGTACCTGTATTTAGTAATTGCCAATGACAGTTTGGACTTGATAAGTAAGGATGCAATATCTTTTAGTGTTTATATTCCTGGACTTCACAGTGGTATTGTAATTTTGCAGTTGTATTTAACTATGATTACATTTTTATGTCATGACTGCATGTGCTGGGGCATATTGATTCCCGCGGTCCATCCGTCCATACATACTTACCTGGTAAATCCTTGTCAACCAAGAATGTTAGCACAATTCCACAGAAAGTGTCCATCATAGAATAATATATATAGTATATATTTTTGCTTCTTTATATGCATTATTGAGTTACAATGGTAAGACTTTTAAGCGGTTTGATTTTTGTATTAGTGGGGTAATTTGTATTTCACAATCACAATTCTAAAATTAGGGTACTACTTACTGTTAAACTAATACTGTACTGTACTGTTTACAGTTTTTTTATGATTATTTCCAAGTATGGAATTGCTAAACAGAAAATGTAATTTGATTGTCCAATGCACCACAGTGATTCCTGTGGACACTAGAGCCTTATTTTGTGATAAATCCATATTGTGTAATTTCTGAATAAAAATTCTAAACATGTTTTAAGATTCCTGAATTCCAGTTTCATAAATTGTACTTAAGAGGTACATTACTGTACTTTATTCTGTTTTTAAGTTGTATGTGACCCCTCAGTGCGTTGATGCATATTGAGTGCTGAGATCATCTACCACTGATTATCTTTGGGCAAAATCTGCCTATACTGTACTCAGAAGCAGCTAATGCTCTGTAATAGGTATACTGTACAGTACTATCCATATGAATATACAGGTACACCTAAATCTTTCAAGCTAGAGACTTGCAGTCTTCTCATTCAGTCAAAATTGCATTACCATTTTCATAATATTTGGTAACATTTCAAATTGAGACATTTATGAATTTATATGATCTACATATCGCCATAGGGATGCAACCACCTGTCTCGGTGTCTGATAACCCTGAATCTGCTACTGTACTGTACTGTACTTAGAAACGTTTAACTTTTGATTGGGGCAGATAACGGGAAAGTACCGTTGTTTTGTTTGTTTTTCCCTCGGGAAAAGATGTCCCACATAGTTTATAAAATCTCATAATTCGTAAGGGCTAGAGCCCATATTATTAAGTATTATGGTGGTTTCACTGTATTGTATGTTTGTATTTTTTGTTCTATAGATAAGACTAACCAAGAAGAAGCTTGACTGATTGTCAGTGTCACTAAAATCACATCATCATAAGGAATGATTTATAGAACATATGCTATCCCACTGCTGGGATCTTTCCTTCTACTGTAGAGTAGAAAATCTCGTAAATATTGGCTTATGATACTTATTACTAGGGTTTAGTACAGCCTAAGATGTTCTTATTACTACTGTACAGAATTGAGCATTTCTGTGATATACTGTACATGTAGAGTAAGTAAGTGTACGGTCTCTAGTTAGAGTACATTAACTGTTAGGTTTCTTCTTGTATGAAAGAGTCCAAGTCAGGAGATCCATGAACCATATATATTGTGAAGACTGAGTCCATGCTTTACAAAATGATGTAACATTAGATCCACATTTAGTTTTTAATTTGGTATTCAGGCTTTTAAAAGCTACAAGTCTTGACTCCAACTATCATTGATGGTAAATTTGTACTGTAATTCTGTTTCTATCGTCTATATTCTCTGCATTTATATATTGTGATTTGTATCTGCCTAATATATCTGACTGAGTGTGCTATGAAATATCAGGTACCTGTAAAGTATTTGTTACAAATTCATGTGTCATTAAGTACATATTTCAGGAGGTTTTAAATTCCAAGTTCTGTATAAGTGAGTTGTTAATTTCTCTTCAAAATCCCAGTAGATACATCACTTTCATACGCTTGCATCTGTCAAGGAAAGATAACTGATTAAAAGTGACAAATAGATTGTGTTGGTGCTTCTTAGGTTTACACACTTTAAGTTTCAATTAAATTTCACACTGTGTTTTGGTTTAGTACATGTTGAATGTAGTTTGGCATTGCACAATTTTTGGTTATTTGGTTGATAAAGGGTGGGGGTATTATAGTGCGTGTGTGAGGAAAGGTGGAGATGATGAGTAGTGATGGTGTGATGATGGAGGGTGAGTGTGATGGTAGCGGAGAGATTGAGTGATGGTGGTTGTGGAGTGTGTGAGTGGTGGTGGAGGTGATGTAGTGTGTGAGTGATGGTGGTTGTGGAGTGTGTGAGTAGTAGTGGTTGTGGGGGAGTGTGTGAATAGCGGTGGTTAGAAAGTTATTGTGGAGAGGATGAGATATGGTGGTGTTGGTGTTGATGGTGGAAAGTGTGAATGGTGGTGATGGTGGTGGAGAGTGTGAGTGGTAGTGATGGTTGTGATGGTGGAACGTGTGAGTAGTAGTGGTGGTTGTGATGGTGGGGGAGATGTTGTGATGTGGTGGTGATGGTGATGGAGATTGTGAATGGTAATAGTAGTGAAAGATGGGTGTTGGTGGTGATGGTGGTGGTGTTGGTGGTGATAGTGGTCAGCATGACAAGGAGAGGCTCAAACAGGTGTTACACGATAAAGATAATAAGTAAGACTTCCCAGTTCATTATCTCACACACCTGATGGTGAGATTAGCCAGCCATACACATGTCTCAACTCCATACTTTGTGATGTTCAGCTCAGGCAGTGAATTCTTTAAATGAATATCTTATTAATATTAGAATCAATAAAGTCATTCAGATAGACAGGTGGAATCGTTCAATCAATATATGGAATAAACAAATACATGAATAGATAAAAAAAGTTATTGTTATGAATTACTGATGAAACACATATCAAGAAGTTAGAGAAAAAGATGACAATAATATAAAATGGAAGTTTGTGTAGGATAAACCTCCTATGTTGCTGATGGTTTTTCCAGTGACGTCAGATCCAATCATCTCTGGTGTGTTTCAAGGTGGTGTATTTTTGGACCCCTCAATCTTTTTTTTTCTTCTACAAAAGATCTTTTCTGTACTTTAGTCTTGCTAACACTTTGTAGGGCCATGCGTAAATCATGATGATACAGCTCAGTACAGTATTATGAATCTTTTTTTTCAAAACCCAAGCGCATTATATAAACCCTGTATATATATTTATACATAATCCTTTTATTAAACCCATCCACCATGTATACGTAAGTAATAGAAGATGTAGAAATTAACTACAGTACTTCTCTTTTAAACCTTGTTAAAGTTGTCTTTAATTAAACCAACTAGTATACTGTAGAAACCCATGTGTAATTTAGATAACTATGTCCTATATACAGTAGCTTCGGTATCCCAAGTGTGTATTTTGTAACTTAACCGAGATCTGTTTATTCTAGGCTTGAGTCTCTAGCTTAACCAAGTTCCATACACTGTAGCTTAACTTTTTTTTTTCAATAATCCACTTTAGTTCATGTACACAAATGGGACTCCCTGAGTGTTGTCTAAACATAGTACAGTATTAACGTGTAGGTGCAGGGTAGGGTGATGGGCGTCTCTTATCATCTGATAAAGCGTATGTCTCGCCCTGGTCGTTACTATCACCATATACACACATCGAGGAGTAGAGCCTGGGCTGACAATTAGCTGGAAACCTCATGGTCTTGTCCAGGACGATTAGAAGTACGAAGAATAATGGAGATACAGAAGAAAGAAAAGATGAAAAAATTAGTCTTTACCCCCTCCCCCTCCTTCCTAAGACGGATTTTTTTTTTTTTTTTTACGGGGATTAGCCCACCCGGGCACAGGTCACTGACCCACATTGGGGCCTGGGGGGCGAAAATGTAATAATAATAATAATAATAATAATAATAATAATAAATAATAGTCATAATAATTCATAATAAATAGAATTTATGATAAAACAAACAAAAATAAAATAATAAAATAATAATGATAATAATACAGTAACTGTAATAATAATAATAATAATAATAATAATAATAATAATAATAATAATAATAATAAAGAACTATAAATACAAAAATGAAAAAAAAGATCAAAAGTGAGAAACGATATATGTATGTTGTGTTGTCAATGGTAAGAGAAACAATTGAGACCCTGCAATTGCGTGTAAATGAAGCAGAAAGTCAGATCAGCAACCTGGGACTTGGTCACAATTTTTGTGATGCCATATGGCAGCAGGGTCTACCATTAGACAACACATTATGCTTCCAATATCTTCCCAGGCGGTAGTACCTCCCTGTTTGGTAGCTGCCTACTACCTACTACCTAGATGCCATGCATTTTATTAGTCGGAGATGCATGCATGTGTGTGTGTGTGTGTAAGCGCTCGCACGCACCTCAGAGCTCACCAACGAAGGTGACATCCGTAATAACTCATATCATTGTCTCATAGCTGGATGATCGTCATACTTGATTCCAAGTGACAGCAAAGTACTGCAGTGTCGAATTAGTAGTAGTAGTAGTAGTAATAGTTTGTGTTTGGCAAGGAATGAACACATAGGTCATCTATGAGTTATTGATAATTTTCACAATGGTTGAAATTGGGCTGTTCTTTAGAACGATCTGTACAGTATTTGGTTGTATGGGCTGTATGCAGTTGTAGTTTCCAACAGTAATACTGTTTGTGGACGAGGGATCTCAGGTGGTAGCAGGAGACGGTGATGAGGATGGTGTGTGTGTGTGTTGTGTGTGTACAGTTATTTAGAAGTATATTTGTACCTGAATATGTTTTAATTACTGTATTGTTATTCTTATTTTATGTGTTTGCACCCAGGTTGATTTGTATTTGTATATATATTTTAATTTACTGTTATTATTATCTTATGTGCTTTACTTCTATTTAATAATAATAATAAATGGTTTATTAATAGAGTTGCAGCCGGTGGCTGAAAATACACAGACTTACATGTGATTTAGACATAATGATATAATATGTATTGAATACATTTACAGGGCTGTACAGTACATAAATCAGTAGTTGTCTATTATTTTAACAATAGATGGGATGGTGCTGTTCTTATATCTATCGGTGCGGGCTCTTATGGGCTGAATTTTGTTGTAGTGGCGGACTGCGCGAGTTGGGTGGGGGGCTGCAGGTGGCAGGAGGTGGCGATGCCGAGGGTGGTGCGGTAGTCCACGGCCAAACCTTTCCGGTGCTTGGTGGTGGAGGTCACTGAGGGATGGCATTTCCATCCAAATACACCCATTGGTACTGTTATGTAAGGTTTAAGCATCATCAGAACATATTTTTGTTAACACACCTTAACAATGTACTATACTTTACAGGGGTATTGCTAAATATCCTGACAAACATTCTAATTCTGGGTACAGCACAAACCACAGCTCAATTTGACTGATGTTTCTAAATGTTATGTTTAAATAAAATAACTGGAGAAGTGTGTCGAGGGAGAGCGATGCCCTTCTGGTTATTTATCTGAAAGCTTTATGATGGAAAAGTACAATACTGTATGTGAAATGAAAAGAAAACTTTGTGATCGTATAAGAAATCTGAGACATGGTTACTTAGGGAAGTTATCATGTGTACTAAGTGGGAACTATATAGATGATGTGAAGATTAAGGATTTTGTTTTTGTAGGTTAAGGATTTAAGCACGTGAGTGTATGTATGTTTCTACTTATCAACTTAGCTTTGTCCTGTCTTGAATCACTTTCTGCTGGGATATCCTTCCTTTCTTTGAGGTCACTGTTTCCTTTGATCTAGCTCACACAAATGTGGCATACAGATAACTGTTAGTTTATTTTTTTTTTAACTCATAGAACAAAGTCACCATACACAATATTTATCTGAAGTAATAAGAACATTAGTGTAGTAATTCAAATCTTTGACCTCTTTCCTAAAACTGGTCCTGGTCACTCCTGTAACTTTCCAACTTCTTCTGATTTTGATACATTTTCCTTATTTACAAGTGTCACTTGGTTTAATTAAAATGTTCAAATTAGTTCAAAACTTTATTCACAATCAAAAATGCACAAAAAGAACATATTTGACTAGCGTGTTCCATGCTGGCAACCTTTCTTAGTATTTAGACTGTCATACGGTTCTTGTAAAAAAATTATACATATTAAAAAAAAAGGATCCTGTTGACTTACCAGAATATTTATTATGTAAAAAGAAGACATACAGAAGAGTGTCATTGAAGACTTACAATTACATACAGTACTCTACTAAGTTTTATGTGTCATAGGAATGGGTGTATCATTAGGCTTAGGACATTTCTGGGTTTTCTTAGCCTATAATGATATGAGTTTAAAAGTCGAGTGGCTTAGTCAGCACAAGGTTAATGACCTTAAATGAAAATGTCTACAAATATTCATAATAAGTAAGGACACAGGAGTCAGGGCTCTAGGGAAGTGAGGCATTGATCATGAGGAGGGATGATGGATGTGGATAGCGGGTGGGCACCTGAGAAATTGAGGACTTTTGGCGAGGGATTGTGGATTTGAGGTTGTGTTGCCACTGACGCTGCTGCTGTAACTGGAAATGTTGATATTACTGGCGCTTGTAGGTACGCTTGGAGACCACGCCATCACACTCTGACAACTGAAGAGCAAGGACAGTATTGCAATATGTATATCTTGTTAACATTATTTGAATAGGAAATATTTCAGACACTCTTATACATCAGAAAAAAGGTGAAGAGTGCCAAAGTTTTGTTATGAATAGTCATTTACTGTACTAAGTCTTAAGTTTTTTTATAAGAGTTTCTTATAATTAATTTTTGCTGATTAAAGAAATCCTATAGTTTGGTTTTGGAGTCTTATACTGTATGTAATGGTGGATGTTCCTTACATCCACTGTGTGTACATTTTGGAATGACTATCTTTCACCATCTTGACCAAAATTATGCAATGACGAGTTATTATTTAAGCTAACCAGTTGTGGAATTTTGGTGAAGATCGCATCAAAATTGTGAACGAGTGAAAAGACAGACTAGAAACTATTAATAAATAAACAGATTAGTACAATTTAAATGATCAACTATGATATTATTTGATGAAGGTGTGAGGAAATGAGTGGTGGCTGCTCACTGTGTATATGTAACCCCTCCCTCCTTCCTTCCCCCCATCCCTCTGGTGCCAACACCCAATATTATACTATACATGAAGCACATTAGTTGCCAGGCAGCTGAAGTAAACCCCCCCCTCCCATCACAAGGTTAATTTCCTTGGATTCTCAGAAATTTGTATTCTAAAATTTCCTCCGAATTTAATATTTAAGAACGTGATAAATAATTCCACTTTGTCAAAACAGAATGGAGCTCCCAGTCTTTTAACATCAAATTTTGCTCCAAGCTTGGTGAAGAGGATAAAGTAAAGTTTGAACATTAACAAAGAACTCATTCAACCAACACAAATTTGGAGGTGAAATATGAACAAGATGAAGTAAAAAATGTTTTAGCAAAATTCGAAGACACGATTTTTCTATCAGTTTCAGTATTCCTTAACTTTGCACTTATACAGTACTTTACGTTCTTTGTCTTATTTCTGTGTTACGTCTGGGTTTTTTTATACTTGAATAGTTGTGATGGCTGAACCTTTGCTTATGTGAAATTTCTTCTTACCAATACGGACTTACCATAATCATGTGAGTGTCGGTGAACTCTCTGGTGTACTTGGCACTCTTGCCTTTGGTCGCGGTCTGCACTTGCACCAGCTTGTCACCGTCCATCGAGAACACTGTCTGTAACACCAGATATACGCACAATAAGACTTACTGCTCCAGGTTATGGCTTTATATAATAAATGTCTTGAACAAACAACCTTATTGTTGGTTTAATGAAGAGCATGAACTGTGACTTTATCTGGGTGCTGTTATTTGGGGTACAGGTCAGTTGTAATATTAGATTAGTAAATAAAGGGTCTTGTTTATATAATACAAATTAGTTATGATGACTGGTTGTAAGGTTTAGTTTACTTGTGGTGGTGGATTACCTATTCAGATTAGATTGATTATGATAACGAGATTGACAAATTACAATTATAGTATCACTAAAACTAAATTAGACAAATTAATTCAGACTTCTCTACCATCACCCATCTTACACTCCACCTCGACCACAATCACCCCCTCTATTACTCGCCTTACACTCCCCCACCATCATGACCCACCCAAACAACCCACCCCCCACCATAAGGGGCGGATCCAGGGAAGGGGGGGAGCTGTAAGCCCCCCTCCCCCCAGAATTTTCTTTGAAATCTGACCAATTTCATGGGCATTTTGAGGCCATTTTGATGCTATGCGCACTTGATATTAAGAGATATTCTGAAGTCAATAATAAATACTTTTTAGTATACAAAAATACCTGAGTACACTACTGCATTAAAGAAAAAAAATAATTTTCTGGTGAAAAGGGGAGGGGGGGGACCCCCCCTGGATCCGCTCTTGACCACCTCGACCACTATCACTCAATTCACTCCCACACCACCATCACCCCCTCCAAACCTCCCCCCCCCAGTTACCACCAGCACAATCACCACCTCTATCACTCACCTTACACTCCCACACCACCATCACCCACCTCAAGCAACCCCACCACCTACCACCTACCACAACCACTATCACTCACCTTACACTCGCGGCCGTCGAAGGTGGACTCATCGATCTCTTGTCCAATCTTAAACTTGATCTCTGTGGTCTTCATGGCGGTGCTGGTCTTCATATTCCATTCACCGTCCTTCTCCGTCAGCTCCACCGTGGGCTTGCTTGTCTGACCCAGCTTACGTAACATCATACCTACTCCTGCAGTGATGGAGAGGGTGGTGAGTGGGGTGTTAATGTGGCGGTGGTGGGAAGTGAGGATGTTGAGTGGTGACGGTGAGTGGGGGGGGGGGTTGAGTGGGATATTAATTCGTGAGTTATGGTGTTGAGTTGGTGTTGATTGATGAGTGGGATGCCATTGAGTAGGTAGACTAGTGGCAGTGGTGTTAAGTTGGGTATCAATTAGTGGTGTGGGGAGGAGTGTGTTGATACAAGGAGCTGCTAATGAACTCCGGTACAGTATTCATTAGCGGAAAAAAGACGAGAGGATGATTACAGCTGAAGACGTGATCAGCAGCCATGAATAAAGACACATGAAAAAAAATATATGTATAATCAATCCCTTTTTCCAAGTCAGTTTGTATAAGGTTCGTATGTTCCTTATCACTTCGGATTTACTCTGACGGCAATACAACTCTATACTCTCATTTATATATTGACGAATTATCTCTCTGTGTTTGGATTGTTTTGTAATTAATGCGTAAGAGGTAGAGAGTAAGTATGAAGCCACCTCTTGTTGTTAGTGAACGATATCTTGTGGTAATGCAGGGTGTAGGAAGGGGCAGGCTACAGCGGATTACAGTCGAGCTAAATCAACAACTGGCTATAGATACCAGTAAATTGAAATAACAATGAATAGATTGTCAAGGAATTGATGTATGTTGTTTAATCACCAATAGGAATTTTTTCATTCTGTTTTATGGTGATTTTTTTACATACGTATATTTTTTTCTTCAGGACGCAGGGGACATGTTAAGTTATCTACTATAAAGAAACTGATGGATGGATGGGCTGGATGTTGACTAGAGAAATAACCTGGCAGAATAATTCCTTCGAGGAGTCGTAATAGAGAAGGAATATCTAGACACTGTACGTATAAGATCTTAGTTTTAACCCCTCTAGTTTGTTATCAAGTTTAACCTTCTTATAATAATCTTCACTGTAAACACTTTAAAATTTCTCGCATCTATTAAATATGGCGTTATCTCCAAAATGTTGGGTCACAGGGGTCAAATACTGAGAAGTATCACAAGGTCTGACAGTGTTGGAGTAAGCCAGAGTGTACTCTTGTGAGCAACACCAGACTACTGGGGCAGGGTGTACTATAAACACGACGAATGATGCTCCACGACCGCCCCCCGCCAGTGAAGTATTTCCCGGGTTAGATATTCTGTAGCGTAGGATAATGTAATGTTTGAACGAGAGTCCTAGCAAAGCAACCAAACTAAATCCACTCTAACTAACATTATCCTGGGGATGGTTGTTAGCTAGGTTAGGGGGGGTTAATCTGTTTGGTTAAGTTAAACTGGGATAATTATTATTTAGATTTGTAAAGTCTGGTTTGAATGCAATATTACGATTTTCGTTTTTCACTTTTCGTGGAATTTGTGATGAATTCTCGCCTCCCCAAATAAACCTTACACACACACACACATTTCCTGTTGCTGATTGGCCCGTCAGGAAGTATTGCAGTAGGCAAGGACATTATTTACGTGTAAGCAGCTGTGTCGGCACCTTTCTCCCTGCGCCATCCTCCCCCCCACTCCAAGTCCAACCCTCCTGGTCCCGGCTGTAAACAAAGTGTGCTAGTTATGGTCGAGTCTAAACAAACTTTGGCTTCAGAAGACAAGCTTTGCGTTACGATGCGCTATACTTCTTTCGGTTATCTTTGCCTTGTATAGTTTAATATCCTACGTTTACCGTGTAAGTAATCGCCCCCGTGGTATGTATAGTAGTACTGTACATGTTCTTCATCGAGATACCAATACAAGATGAGAAAAAAATAAGTAAAACTGGAGGCATGCTGGTGAGGTTTACTCGGTGAGACACGACCACCAGTTTCCCAGGACCACTGTGGAAATGTGTTTATGTGAAGTTGATATGCGAGGCAATCACTCAACTGCTGATAACATAAGCAGACTGTTACGAATTTCACACATTGACTATACAAGTTACTATGAACGCAGTAAGATACCTCCGTGGGATCGTTTTTTGAGCCATTCTCTGTAGTGCGCCTAGACAACTACAGTATCCTTCAAGTAACTAAGTAACTATGTGGTCTGTATTTATTTACACACTGATGTTTGTGTGTTGTCACATCCATATATCAACTAGAACAGCTCTAGGGTCGGCTTGCTGATGTTAAAGGTTATTGAAACACTTTAATACCAACTAAAATATTTGGTCAGGATGGGATTTCTTATCTCTGACTACTGCATATTGTAGTCACTCAAGAAAATCACTCCTGACGTCCTCGTTATTTGAAAGTAATTTTTATGTGTTTATATTTTGTTTCTTCTAATTTTAATGCCGTCCAACCTGTGATAAGTTTAGTACTTTGACTTTTACTTCCTCACGTATCATGATGGTCTATAATAAATCCCACACACCGTGTTGTCTTTCACCAGCTTATCGGTTCTTAACATTAAGCCAAGGCAGATAACGCTGTTTATCTTTTATGTCATCCTGAGGTACCTTGGTAACAGCGACCCTCTTCCTTCTCAGATTCAGGTTTGCCCCCACGCAGCGCTGGGGCTAGTTTATTGGGTACTCCCATACTTTGACCTTCCCAGTAGACCTTAACCGCTGAACCTCTTGAGGGCGATATTGGTTACGTCATGGAATCTAGTGCAGTTATAACCAGCTTATTTCACCTTGAAGCTAACCACCCTAACCAATCTAGCTTAATTTAACCTCATCAAACCCAACCCAACTTAACCTCCAGGTAGCGACAATGTGTTTAATCATCAGGTGAAATATATTAGGGCGGCAAATTTTGAAGCGATCCATAAAATAGCTTTTTTTTTCTTTACGTTGAAGTCATCAGGTACACACACTCTGGACCTATCTGGTGACATCCGCTGGATGATAAGATGAACAGATATTACAGGTATTGTTTGGTTGGGGCGTTATTAATTGTCGGATTCAGATTTTCAGAGCTGCCTCACAAGCGCTGGGGTTTGTTTAGTAGGTACTCTCTTTGCATCTTGTGAAAGGCGAAGCCCAAAAACGCATCATAGGGAAGCATGCGGATTTCTAGTTTGCCGCCTTTGACTTATTTGCTTAACGAGAATCAGTGCCTGGGGGTCATTTGTTGTGCTCGCAAGTTACATGTAATGGGGGAAGGGTAAGTGCATATATTGAGGATTCCCTGTACAGGTTCATCTTCTTAAAGTAAAACGTGGTTGGTCCCTATTACTACTCCTACAGCTCGCTGCCATCCACCTATTGCCCTTCCTCTCAACCTTTACTCCTGTCACTTGCTTTTTAGTTAGGCAGTTGGTTCCTAACTATGTCAAGTGCTGCTAGGGCCTGTCTCTTGGAGGAGGGGCATTTGGCCAAAAGGGGACAACGTGTAGGAGGAGGTTTTGGGTCAAGCCAGGATGTAGTGAGGAAGAGTCTGAGAGTCTGGTCGTTTACAAATAGTATGCGGTCAGGTTCCGGGTTGTCTATGTGCTGGCAGAGGGCAGATGTAAGTTATCCACAGACACGGGGCAAGTCAAAGGTCATCTTGATAACATATTCCTCATCTTGCCCCCCCCCCCCTCCCCCTTTAATCAGCCCCGTCCTTCCCCTCCCAAACCATCTGAGTTCAAGGGTTGTCTCATCGTGCTATAATAACGCGTTTACACACACAAACACGCACACAACTTCATGTTAAGTCTGAACCCCGAAAGTGAGCTCGTAACCTAATGTGGTGCAATTCAGTCTGACCTGCGGATGTAAACCCCCTATTCCAAGGCCCAATCTCGAAGCGGATTAGGTTGAATTACATCACGGTGTGTCCAAGAAGTGCGGTTGCAGCTTCTCACATGCGTCATCGCGTAAATCAACTCCAACCATTGTGCAGATCGTTTCTTATTTTATGTTTTAGCTGTTTCTTAGTTATTTTAAGTCTTTCGAAAAATTTCACAGCTAATGCAACATACCCTGGAGGTACAAAGTACTGGTTTATCATTCTTAAAGACTCCCTTAGCCACCTGTAAGGAAAGTACGCGATGGGAGATACCTGTACTACTAAGATTAGGGGCAGAGTTTCCTGTTTTGGGGGTTTCTTAGCATTCTGGGATTCTGGGACAAACCAGGATATTTCCCGGGATTTCTCGCATCAGGTGATATTTGTACTAACTAATGCTATATGCTAACCCTATACTTCATTAGTGTAGTATCTGTAGATTATTTGATAGGCAATTGATTTGATAAATTATATTACACTGAAGCAAAGTTCTCTTTATTAAGTTGCATACTGATGTAAAAGTAGGTACATAATATGATTAAACAAGCAAAATTTTAATTAATCTCATTCCGTTAGCCATAAAAGAAACTCACAGACATTTGGAATGGCATTCAAAGTTAGCTATTATAAAAAATTAGAATTCTATATTTAATGCCATTTGGAAGCCACATTCTACGAAAACCTAAAGCGAACACTTGAATGACCTGTGAAAAAAATAATAGCATAAAATCATTTGTGCACACAAGCCACACAGTCACGCACACATCAAAAGTTGTTCATGAAATAACTCTTCAAGAAGCACAAACAGTCAATCTCATTCTGTTAGCCACAAAAGAAACTCAACGATATTTGGAATGACGTTCAAAGTTAGCCATTATAAAAAAATAACTATTCTATGCCATTTGGAAGCTCTACTCTACATAAAACTTAAAGAGAACACTTGAATGACCTGCGTTTTTGTATTTTACATCGTGCAAATCAGAGATAAGGAATAACAATAAGAATCCCAGGATTTGAACCAAATTCCCGGGAAAAAAAAACATAACCACTTACGCCCAGGATCCCGGGAAGGAAACCCTAGGGCAGACGCAGCAACACATTATCACTGATTAATTATGAGACACCGTACTCCAGCCTTAATCACTGCAAAGTTCTGATAGCTACGGCCCTAGTTACTCCAAGCTGTATTACCACGGCCTTAGTTACAGGAAATATTGATAATTACGATCTTAGTAATCGAAACTTATAACTATGGGCTCAGTCAGCAGTACTGATTCCCTCAAACAATGATAATATCGTATAATTATTGCCTTAAAGTACTAAATATTTCAACAAGTATGGCCTCAGGCACCTCAATAACCGCAGATCAGTGGCGCAAGAAAGGATTTTCTGACGGGGGAGCACCTCTAGACTCTAACATAAAAATACTAATAGATGACAACTGTACGGAAGGTTTAATAATCGAGATTGTATTTGAAGATTTGTAATACTGTATGATTTCTAATATGATCAAACATACAACAAATACTAGTAACGTAAATTAGTACGGAGAGTGAGGGGGGGGGGGGCGCCACTGCCTCAGATGCCTTGAAAATTGTAGTATCAAACCCCCAGATCAATTCAAACTCGAAAACCAAAGACAACAACAAAATGACCTAAAACTCTCGAACCTCACTCCAAAAAATAAACAAATAAACTGTGCTTTAAGTAAGAGAAAGAAATTTTAAGACCATAACTTACCGAGAGCCTTCATGAATTCATCGAAGTTCTCAGAGGAGTCGAGAGTGTATTTGCCGGCGATGGGAGCCATTGTGTAATATGCTGAGGCAAGGAGTGTCTGGTGGCGGCGACTTGCTGCTGCGACGGCTGGGGCCAAGTGAACGTTGGACAGGGGCGAGCGAGCAGCTTATATAAGACCGCAATGAGTCGGTTACCCAGACACTACGTTATTTTTGCGACACGTTGATTTCTTAAGTCGATGATATGTATGTAAACGTTTAGAAAAAGTCAAAAATTTTCACGTTGGATGTTTTTATGACGATATCTTCTGAACAATTTGCCTTTTTTTTTGTTAACAAAACAAACCAGGCCTCTCTTGTGGTAGGGTCAATACTTATCACTAAGGGCCTGAGTACACTGAAGTAGACTACCACAGTGTTTGTTTTTCCTGGGATGAACAGTAAGACACCCAGGATTTGTCTGCATTAACCAAACTTTAAAAAAAAACCCATCAAATTAATGCAGTTTAACAGTCCTTAACCCTTTAATGGTGATAGTTTAAGCAATATAGTCCCTTAAAGACGATAGTTTTAAGTATTAATTCCTCTTAATGACGATGATTTAAGATAAAGCTTCCTTTAAGGACGATAATTCATGCTGTGATCCTCAGAAGGTTAAACCATCGCCCACGAAAGATTTAGTTAGGATGCTTAGGCTAAGTGAAAGGTATTGAGGAATGAAAACAATAACCTCGAGTAGTGGACGATACTTGTGGTGGCGATAGTGATAAGGATGATGAGGGTGTCATGTTGACGATGATAGTGGTGATGAGGGTAATGATAACGATGGTAGCGATGGTGATATTGATTAGCGATGAAGGTGGTGATGATGCTGGTGCTATAATGCTGGTGATAATAATTATGATAATTTTGAACATGGTGATGATTATAGTGGCGATAATACTGATAATGATGAAGACAGGAATGGTAGTGACTCGCCCTTTGACCCTGGTGACTGAGTAAAGTTTTAGGGATAGCACGAAATAGCAACATCGTACCCAGAGTCCAGTGTTTCATTATCTCTGGCAGACACTCACTGATGATACCTCAAGTATGTATCTTCCCAGTGACTCGTAGTCGGTGAGATAACATCCTCCTGCACTCTGGGAGGAGAGATAAATTGTAGAGTACTTGGTAATAAGCTTGAGAAACTAATCCTACTTGGAGTTCTTTATAAGAGACCTGGAATTCCGTACCAACAAACCATCTCTCCACCAGTACATACATACAACTGACACATTATCCACTTGATGAGTTTTATGTAACTCTGCATGCTTGGGTTCGAAAAGTCGCATTCGGGGAGGGGGAGGGGAGAAGCGGACCCCGGGGGCGGCTCTAATGGTTGCCAGGGAGGCGAGTGAGTGTGTGGAGACGTGTGACGCGGATCTTCTCACTTCGTTTACCAGGATGTTTTAATCACCCCGGGAGGTCTTCATCCGCATTTTGTGTGATTGTATATGTTTGCATAGGTTGTGGTTTTCTGAGTGTGTAGGCATATGTCTTTGTGTGTACGTGTGTTTAGGTTATCTTTCGCATGTGTACTTTTGTACGTGTGGTTGTTTTATAAACATATGTGTTCACACATATTTGATTATATGCATGAAAGCGTTTCAGCGAACGTTGGAGTAGCTTGAGCGGCCCAGTTACAGAACACGAACGTCGAGGAACCTGACCTGATGAGTTACCGAACACACAAAACGTGGTCATTGGAGAAGCCACATCATCACAGAGGAGAAACTAAGTCATCGTATTTGTAAACAATGTGAGTGACAGCGTTTAATCTTCAGCGAAAAACATCGTTTTTTCTTAATTTTAAAGCAAAACAAGTCCATTGGAGGTGTTTTAAGGTAGAATGACGGCTATATTAAGATCAATTATCAATTAATATGTAAATAAGTGAAGCTATATTCATATTTAAGGGGTTGGGTGTAAATGGAACTGCCCAGTATGGGCCAATAGGCCCGCTGCAGTTTCCTCCATTCTTATGTTCTCATCTTTGTCTTAGGTGTTCACGCATAGACTAAAGACTCGTGAATGGAACTGCTGATGTAAACTTAATGATGGCACAGTCATCTTTTCACTGTCATTGGACGCCTAAATCACATATAATGTCACATAAAGACGAAGGCATTTCACCGATGAAAAATTGTCAAGCTTCCAATCGCAGGAATTCCCGATGGGATTGCACGTAATATAACATAGCTGTGTCTAGGTAGAGCCAAACCTCTTGCATACCGTGGCCACTGAAGACCAGAGTGGAATTTAAACTTATACCGTACAAGGGGCACCGAATATCGGAGAGAGATTTTTTGAACTTTATAATAAGGCTACTATCAGAGTGGAATGTGAACACTATATACCTGAGATCTCTAACTATTAAGATACCTGAATATTGGAGAAAATCAAAGAAGGTTCTTGTTATCACCTGTTATGTTTTTAATGTCAATATCCGAGACATGTTCTGTTGTAGATTAACGGTATTAGCTAGAGGAAGGACTTAAGTAGCGAGATTAGAAAACTTATCCTTACCTGTATCCACTGACTGTCGTGAGTTTTGTGCATTATTGCAACAATTATTGATTTTAAGATATTTGTTTTATAAAGGGGCGATCACGTAAATAAACTTATCTAACCTACAGTATTGTAGGTTATATTGTGCTAAGCCAGCGAAGGATGCCTTTAACATATTACTGTAGTTTCGTGATATTATAGCAATATAAACGCGAAATTCTAATGTTTAAAATATTCGTAACATTTTACGGGTTGATCGGGCTACTATTCCAAATACGCAAAACAGGATTTAAGTTAGTTACAGATTTACAAAACATTAAACCTTATTACAAACCTGGTAACATTGTATGAACCTGAGGCTGTCACCAAGAGAATACATTCCGCTACTCCCACAACCTATCCCTGCTCATATAAGTTTCGTGGACATGGATTTATGGTTCGCAGACATAATATTGTCTCGGATTGCCTTAGGCTGGGATACAGACTTATCTGGTAAGTCTCTGAGGTGAAGGATGCCTCACTCCTGTCTTCCTGCAAGCTTTGTATCAGTCTCGCAACTAATCTCTTCAACATTATTCCCTCGATTGTCCATCAGTTAGACACCTCGTGCCACAGTAAGAGTCATTAATCACTGTAACTTTACTTTTACCTGATAATTTAGATGTACTGTACTTCTGGCACGCTACCCACACTTTGGTGGTGCTGGGTGAGGTTCTCTTGTACCCTCAAGTTTGTCTCCATTTAGGAAAAGTCGGTTAGCCAACTAAGTAATAATTATATTATCGTCTTATGTTGTGATAAACCGCATGTCTTCTGAAGACTCTTTCGTCCTAAAGAATAACTCATAAACCGCCGGGCTTTACTCAACCTAGTTGTGTGACTCACACGGCCTCTGATTCATAGGAACTTCAGCCAGTCATAATGAGATTATTAACTGCATCGGTCAGCTCTACGTAAACCAGCCTTGACTGACAGTTTTCACCGATGCAGCTCATGATTAATTCTGGATCGTCATTGAATTTTTTATAGGGTACCTCATCTTTATTTGTTTATTTTGATCTTGTCGGGCCTTAACCATTTTTTCCGGTCTTCACATTATTCATTTATTATTTATTTTTTGGCTCTACGCCGTTTACTATTTTTTTGGGGTTTTACTAATTTATGGTCGGTAACGCTAGGATTCCTTTCGGGTGAAAGCAATAAAACCAGGAATTACTTGGTGAAATAAGTGTCAAGGGGACTCGCTCTACGTAACTCCTGTGGACACCTTTTTATTTTTCTCAATTCCACCGATCTGTAATTTCCAGGGCCTCTGTGAATGTGTCCGTCGACCTTAGAAAACTGAATCCTGAATGATGGAAACAATTTTGTTTGTTTAACCATAGAAGAACCTCTGTGGTCTATGTCATAAGTTGGGTGTTTATTTTTTTTTCCTTTCATTTACGCTTCTCGTGGTAGTCATCCTTTAGTGGCCTCTTCTCACACATTGTTTATTGTTTCTCTCCATGTTTGTTTCTCCTCCCGACGGTGCACGTGTATTCGGTCACTCCCACCGCTTCCGTGTTGCTGCTGTGAACACTCCTAACATGCCGACCACGCCACCACAACATGCTTACTACACAACCACAGCACACTTACCACCACCACCACAACCTGCCTACCACACCACTACAATATACTTACCACACCACTACAAACATTTGCAACACTAACCCTAGCCGCCTATCATACCATCACAATACTCCTTCCACACTACCACAACACGACTACCACAGCATGACCACCACAAGCTACTCACCACAGCACGGGCTACTTAACATATCCTCAACACGAAATCTAACATGCCAGAGATGTGAAATTGGTCCAAATCTTAGGATCAGTAGTTGTGGTTATCTGCTGTGAGTTGTCTATGTGGAATGCATTTTTTCAGTCAATGCATTTAGCTGTGTGTGTGTGTGTGTGTGTGTGTGTGTGTGTGTGTGTGTGTGTGTGTGTGTGTGTGTGTGTGTGTGTGTGTGTGTGTGTGTGTGTGTGTGTGTGTGTGTGTGTGTGTGTGTGTGCGCGCGCGCGCGCTGAATTCTATAAGATTCTATTTGCTTCATGTTTACGGGATCCACAATAAAATGTCTTCGCCTTTTCAATCTCAGTTATTACAGACAAAAATATCTTTATATAGGAATCAAAACAGGTACAGTCACCTCATAAAAGTCCGCGTCTCCTTCCGAACGAGTTAGTATCGAATCTAAATTAAATAATGCAGCACCGGTTGTGTTGGGATTCTGAACTACACACACCTGTGAGTATTCTTGGTTATAATGTCCCTTACCTGAGGATGTTATACACATTTCCTCCAGCATTCCGTTCTAAATGTAATCGTAAAAAATACGACCAATGAAATGATTCCCCACTTCCTCTCTTCCACTGGTGTTATCACCCTGACCTACCTCTACCTCCGGGTGAAGCTGGCAGGTTATTGAAGTTCTCGGGGAAGATTGTAATTTTTTATGCATTTTAAAATTATGCCCTTGATCATTATGACAACAGTAATTTCAATATATTTTACATGCATATCAATAACATGTTTATACGTGAATCTGTATTATATAAGAGAAATGGCATGTTACAAATACAAAGGCGTTTATTTTTTAATTGAAAGGCGCAGTATAATCTCTTTATGCACGAGATACAACAAAAAAATATTGTAATATATAGTCAAGGCAGATGCGACCCAAGTGACATCTTATCGTCCACCACCAGCTAAAGCTCTCCCGGCGGCGGGTATGTATAGAACTGTTTCACGCCCTATGTTTAATAAAAAATTGGATCACTTGTTTTAAAATGAATTTACACATTATATTGTGGGGGGCTCGGAGCAGTGCACGCAGCTCGTCCTAAACGAGCGGTTACCCAAACTGTAGTGACCCACTGACCCAGTAATGGCATCAACCTTGGTGTAGTGAGAGATGCGTGATAATAAACGCGCCCGGTGAACTTATGTGCAGTGTGCAGAAAAATAGCACCTACCATGACACAATTAAAATGGCACCTTACCAGATGTGCTGTTTAAGATAGGCGCAAAAAGTGGAATAATTGTTCCCACACGGAGCATCTGTCGAGGTGAAGAATTTAAATTTTTAGAAAGTGCACTGTAGAAGTGGCTGCCAAACAAAGCGGTGCTCTTCTTGTCTGAAAGGCTACCTTCGTTGCAACAGTGCATGTCATCGCCAAAGATCATGTGAAAACGTTGCTTAAGAATTCTCCATTTGTCTATCATACCACGGAACTTCATATTTATATGTGCGAGGATGTAGGGAGAAAGATTAAAACAAAATATGTTTTCGTCTCAAATTTATATTTTTCGAGTATTTGAGACTTAATTTTTACTCAAGAACTTATATTTTAACGGAAGATACTTGCCATCTGACGACTAATCCCTGTAAAAGAAAATAATAAAAAAAGCTCAAAAGGAAATTAACAAAGCTTGTGCTGAATTAATGTCATTTTCTATAAGTGTATATCACAGAAAATAATATCGATGGGAAACTAGTGTAAAACCCACAGTCAGCCCCATTGCGAACTATTTGATGCCCCGTAAGGACGACTATCTCATGGGAAATTAGGAAATAGGAACATGGGAATAGGATGAAGAGAAAATGGAACAAGGGATCTAAAGAAGGGAGAGGAAAACAATGAAAAAAATATAGGAAAGGAGAGAAAAGGGGAAGCAAAGAGAGGGATGAAAGAAGGTGCGAAAAAGATGCAAGATAAGAAAATAAGGGGTTAAAGTAGAGGAGAAAGAAATTTAATTGATAAATCTGAAGAGGGTAGAGTCCAAATGGGAAAAAATGAGGGAAATATAAAGAGAGGAAAATTATGACTCGGGAAGTGATAAAGGAAAAACGAGAGTAGGAGAATGGAATGAGGAGAAAAGTTCCAGGTTTTCCCAATGCCTTCCCGGACCTAAGAGGGTTAGTCAAATGCACGAAAAAGAAAGCATTGCTGTTGATTAGAAATACACAGGCAAGACTTTATACAGTAAATATCATGGCTGGTGCTAAGAATGCCACATGTACAGGTGTCCTTCTGGTGTAGCTTTGGCCAATGGTGGATCCATACATTCTGGAGCCAGTACTTGACAACAATGTGGAAAAACGACTTGACCGACTGCTCAAATGGCCAAGCGGCAAAGAGAATATTAAAAAAGTAAAGTGAAATAAAGTAAAGAGTGTATAAACATGGCTGCCTGGTATTGACCCATAGGCTTACTACAAATTCCTTTATTTTTTATGTTCTTATGTTCTTTATTCACCCCTGGCCTCCTGTACCGTAGCTTTACTTAGGCTGATTGCATTCACTGTCTTTTTGGATAAGAATAAAATCAGAGTTTGAAAGATGATTTCTTGACGCTCTTTGAAGACCAATTGGGTGGTGAAGATCATAAAAGTTTTGGCTATTTGGAGGTCTATGAGTAAATGTGATGTGTTAGATACTTGTGGCAAGACCCCGCATCACCCATTGTACATACAGGTAGATACACACTATTTTATCTGGACATGAGGAAGGGAGCAATGAGAAGGGGTAGGAGTTGTGGGGATGGGTAGTAGCAGTTGTAAGCGGGGCCCGGAGGCTCTCTCACAACAGGATGTAAACTTTTTTGTGAGCTTCAAACATCCTGGTTTATTTAATGACATAATTGCTGATATTTACACAGGCTTGGCTGCTGCCGTCTATCGTGTAAAGCATTATTGAAGTTCACTCATTAAAGAATTACGACTATATTATAGACTGTACTGTGATAAGTCAACAAATATTGATGGTGTGTGTGTGGGGGGTGTGATTATCGCAATATATAACACCGTAAGCAGTGTTAGTAATATAGTCTAGGGTTTTAAAATTATTATGAATGGTAAAGCACGCGGCTATATCGTGTCAGTTTTAAATTTTGTTGTAACAAGTGAATATAATTATGAAATTTACCTTCCCCCACCGCCAAGTCCCTCAACTTTGATGGCAGAATTTGGAATATTTATCGTTCATTTGTTCCATCTTACGTGAAAAAGTTCTTTCAAAGATGACTCGATGGATTGTACTGAAACAACACCGGAACTATACCACCTTCTGGGGTTGACGCTTGCCTTTTGGAAGTTTAAAAAAAAAAATGATAGATATATAGAAGTAAATGGATAGTGATCTTCTCCATCAACTGCAAATATCATCTGAAAAAAGACACACTGATTGATGGCCATCGGTTATAATTTTTAAGTGAGGGCGGACAACGGGCGATCCATCACTTTAAGACATTTTTCTTTTGTCAGTTATAACACTGAACCAAGCATCAGTATTTACTTAGCTTACAGAACGTGTCTAAAACACAGCTCAGCCCACCATAAATCATCAGGAGGTGGCGGGTCAAGATATTGCGGGCAGGACCGCCACTCCTTGACCTGCCAGGGCTCACGGCCCACCAAGGACGATATGATCCTCAGGCACCTCTCCCGCCCGGACTGTCTTAACTATCGTAATAAATATCCCCAGCTTGAGGAGTCGTGATAGAAGGCGTCATATTACATGAGGGATGAAGGGCGCCGTGATGACATGGTTCACCAGGAGGCCGCGTTACGTTATGGACGGAGACTCTCACATCCGGTTTGTTTACTTGGCACGATAGTCTGTCCAGGATCTTGTGGTGCCTCTTGCCCGGTGAAACCAGAGATTTATGAACGCTAGAATAAGATTGTTTTGATATTGATAGAGATGACGGCATGAGACTATTCATTGTGTCGGTCACGCGAACATTTCCTCATTTCTAGAAGATCCGGGATATTTTTTTTTTATACGAAACGTGATCAGTTTTATACATTAAAGCATATTGTGTTACTCCTGTCTTCACACTCACTCCTTCCTCCAGGACTTAACCTTGTACAGTAGAGGTTAGGTTAAGTTAGGTTAGGTTGGGTTGGGTTATGTTAGGTGTCACCTCACAGTGGTCGCTACACTTACAGTAGGCTTGAGGTTATAGTACCGCATTATATAACTCACATACATCAATGATTTCTGCCATGATTTTTTTATTATTATTATTATTAATAGTAGTAGTAGTAGTATCATCATTATCATCATCAATTTTTATTATTTTCATTATTATTCATACACAAACACTGACTTTGTCCTGCAGGCATCAGTATTAAGATGACTCCTGTGAGGTGTTTGTGGTAGCGGTCGTGTCCTGCACTATCAGGGACCCGAAACAATGAACTTTTATATTACGATTCTTTTTTTCTGAGTGATACGCATTGGTATTGATTGTTAAGGAAAGTCCTCGTTGTCTCCTTAGGCCCGTAACGAATAGTCTCTAATGATGGTTTGTTTTCACCCCAAAACTGAGACTTTTTAAGCATTTTTTTCCCCAGATCATCCTTTTTAAAGATTATTTCCCCAGATCATCAAATCATCGTTGTTGTAGTGGTTTCAGATTTTCCCCAACTTCCTAGATATTAATATTAAATAATTACCTTCTGGATATACACATATTTATATCTGTGTGTGTATTTATGTGTTTGTTTATCCTGAGAATGAATGTTTCACTATTTTGTATGGTCTGTTTAGTTAATGTATATGAAAGTGTTGCAATAGTCTTACCTTGTGTTTACTTACCTGCTATAGGGGTAAAGGTGTTTAAGTGTGGGAAGTGGCATGGTGGCCAACACTCCCACTGAAAACTTAAAACAAATTATAATGAACACCTACAACTTATGGTGGTCATTGGAAATATGTCTGACCTATCATAAAACCTCCAGTTCCGTTTGTTTATGGTCGGGAGTTGCCGTTTTATGAGCCTTAACGACCTGCAAAGGTTTCCTTTCGAACCTTCCAAACAGAGGTGCGTCTCCCTCACGCTGCTCTTACCTCGTTAGTTACTACACCCTCGTAAGTGTCAGGCTTCACCTGAAATGTTGTCGTCGATAATTTGTTGTTTTCTATTTTGTTTTACTTTGGACACAATGGCTGAGGACCAATATTCTATGGGGATGTACAGTATATTAAGTTTAAACTTTGTGAAAGTTTAAATAAACAAATGTTGTTAGTTTATATGTTATTGTTGGTGGCGGCGGCGGTGGTCTTAGTGATGTTAGTGGTGGAAATAGTGGTGTTAGTGATGGCAGTAGTGGTGGAGATGGTGTCAGTGGTGGCAGTAGTGGTAAAGGCGGCTCTCATCCTTGGTGACCCCGCCGTCTCCTCATCGTTCACCCTGTGTTCCCATCCTCCCTGGGGTGGCGGTGGCAGCGGTCTACTCTAAACACACATGACCAGTCTCTCTTGTGTACTGAGTCTATTTTTTCCGTGGCATACCTCCCAGTGATTGATGATAATTATTTTACTGTATATTTGATGCAGTTCCAAAAGCTTTTTGCTCTAGGTTGGTTGATACAACATAAGCACACACTCATAAATAAATACACACACACACACACACATATATATATATATATATATATATATATATATATATATATATATATATATATATATATATATATATATATATATATATATATATATATATATATATATATTGTTGATACATTAGGTTTTCATTTAAAGATTCTTGGTAATACAGACATTATCATTAATTTGCAGATAAGATACAATTTTCAGTCTTATTAGCATACACTGGTACTCGTACCTCATTCTCCCTCGTGCTAGGCCAACCTTTAGACTGCCTGAAGCACACTAGCCGTAATAATGAATCTGTGTGGGTAGTGAATTATCGAAGGCTGGGGGTCGTTGCACCCTGTCCGCCACTGGCGAGGTCCATTACCATAGGTAGTGTGTGTCAGGCTGAGCCCTGCGCTAGGTTAAGGGTTAATAAGAGGCTGTAATAGACCATCCAGCCCCCATTATTTTAGACCTTAAAGGGACCCTCGGTTACCAGACGCGAGTTTTGCATAAAGCAGAGCCATCACTGAAGTCATAACTCAGCCACAGACCCTGATGACTGCCATCCCACCACCACCAGGACACCGCTGCCTCTTCCCATAGCACATTCACCTCTTCATCCAGCTATATAATCTCTTCCTGGGTTGTGTATTCCACTTTATTTGAGGTTCTTCTCGTTGGCTTAACTTTGTTGGTGAGTGTGTGGCCTGAGGGGGATACAGAAGCTAAGGCTGATGAGATGTTGTAATTTCTTGATGTATAAGGTTGTAATTAGCGTCTAGCTGCCACCCGCGTCGCTGACCTAAATTACAGGTGTGTTGAAGTGGGCGGGGAGAGGACGAAGTAAGGCTCGCCCTCTTCTTGTTGCTTGTGGGGAAGGGAAGAGTTGCTAGGTTGTGTGCGTAGCTTGTTTTGTTTGTCGTGTAAATCGGTATGAGCACAGGTTTATGGCTTGTAGAATAAACCACCAATTTATGTGCGTCTTCCTAGCAATTTTCCTTCGCTGTTTTCTTGTATGAGTTTATTTGTGGTTAGAACTCTTGTGATCTTTCAGTCTTTATGTGGCCAAACGTGAAGTGCTCATATCAGGGTTCTGAGCTGGCACTATACAGTTTCTGGAACCTCTTGTGTGTTTGTGCGCGTGTGTGTATATGTATGGAACGAGTCTCTGAACATCTTATTTACCATAGATGGCGCTGTACAGTAGTATCTCTTTGATTTTGGTAAAGTTTTGAATATTTAAGGAGGACTTTTGGGCGAAGTATATGAAGTTAAATGTCTGTTAGAATTGTTTAAAATTGAATGGAATGAACGTTGCTGTAGCCTACATTTCTTCTACATCAATGGTCGTGGTGATTGAGGGAGGACGGAGGCCTTTGTGTTTGAGGCCAAACGCGTCCTTGTGTGTGTGTGTGTGTGTGTTGACCCGCCACCCGGGCTAGTTTAAAGGTCTCGTGATGAGTGGGCGTTTCTTTTGACGTGTTGGAATCAGCTCGAGTGAATCTCGCCATTGTTTTAATTTTGGTGTGTGTGTGTGTGTGTGTGAGTGTGTGTGTGTGTGTGTGTGTGTGTGTGTGTGCGCTCGTGATATCCATTTATTTTCGATTCCTATGATTAGTGACAATCTTAATCCAACTCTTTTTTTTTCCTTGACGAGTGATCTTCACACAATATTAAATACGATATAAAAAACCACCCAGCCACTTTCTGGACACAGAAGGTGACTCCAGCTAGTTCCCTTCATCTACACAAAGCCTCATTGCATCATTATCCTCATAATGTCTGGCTCCACTTACTGCTATGAGTCTACTTTGTCAACCATGAATTTAGTGAGGAACAAATACCGCCCCAACATCACCAATGAACACCCTCATCGTTGTGTTACACTAGCTGTCACACCATCTGTTCATTTTGTATTCATCCCCCCGGGTCCTTCCTCAACAAGAGAGGGATGGGTGGTTACTTATGACCCGTCTGTACATACCATTACTTCATTATTTATTTATTTTTAGAAAGAGCTAATTAATTGTTTTAATTCATTTGCATTGCCAACACATTTTGAGATCATAAATGCATTTAACCGTAAATAAATCGTTACCTGTACTCTTATTTGTTTGCTATTACTTCATTTTAAACGTAGCCTTCCATCGAGGCCTTTGACACGGGATATTTGTGTGACTAGACCTTCACAAATACTAATAGAGTAACCCAACAGTAAAGTATTTTGGCTTACTTGTTTTATATTTTGTTAGTTGACAGAAAGAATGTAAGTAAGCAGCGTCCAGGTTATGGCAGGGTACGCCACTATATACTGCAGTTCTCATGACTGTGAAGAGAAATATTTGTAGCCGGACACCCACGCCCACACATTCGTACTCTCAAGAATGCACTGATAGCCAGCCTCGCGCGTCGCCACAGTAATATAACAGGTCGGTAATGAGGACCTTAGAAGCAACACTGATCATTTTATTGACCGACTTGATATTTTATCGGCTATATCTGGGTGTTGGTGTATGGATGAGCTTAGCGGGTAATGATGATGTGTTGGGGTGTATTTGCCTGCTGGTCACACTTGGCCTCGCGCAGATAAAACTGGGGTTTATTGCTCGTAAAGCTGGACCGGCCGCAGTGCCCGTGACCCCTACTAACCCACGACTGGGAGAGTGGGGCCCGCCACGCCCACGCCTGCCTCTTGACGCCACCACCACCCGCGCCTACTGACCAGTGCCACTACCATTCTTCACCCAAACCTGCTCCCACCGTCTCTACCCACGAATGCCTCCCACGCCCTCTCACGCCACCAATGATTCCCGCCACCATGCCACTCTTGCCCATCCATACTCTACACCTGTCACCCATATACACTTCCACATGATACAAAAGTGCATGTCCACACACACACAGACATACGGTACACCACAGTTCCACCTGGTACAGTGGTTGTCGCGTTTTGTGAGATGTGGCATCTCTGTGTTTGTTTACATCGTAGTTAAACTCCCAGAATGTCTTGGAGGAACCTCGCAATAGTAGCCAGACTAATGCTGCAAAATAAACAGTCCCCCACATTCTTTGAATGTAAGCATTTTTCCCCTGTCTATAGTTTTAATTCACATTACCAAATAGAATGTCGTTGACTCTTATGTCGAGGTGATGTGGCGTAAGGAGGCGGAAGGGATGGGACCCAGGAAGGGGGGGGGGGGTCTATGGGAGGAGAGGGCAGAGAGGAGGTGCATTAAGATAAATCACTAAAACGTTATTCCATCCTGTCTGCTGTATTATGTAGACAAAATTCATACTCTTAATGTTAATTCCGGGAATAACCCTGCATGGAGCATGATGAAATGTGCCATTGCATAAGAAGAAATACCCTCGCACGGATCCGGGGGACGACTGAAGGCAACGTGCCCACACCCCAGACGCCTACAAATGTGCCCTTGTGGCCCTGGAACATGGGTTGGTATACAGGGGCCTGGCAGTGTTATTTTACAGTCGACATAATTTAAACTTCCAGGTTTATTGAGTCTAGGCAGTATATGCTAAATATTCACATACCTCTATGTATAATATATATAGTATAATGGGACAGGAACAGTTCACGACGAAACATGTGCATGATGGGCTAAATGAGTGAAGAGATATTACAGGACAGGATACAATGAGGCAGGATGTAAGCCATAACACTTGCCTGTAAACATGATACCAACGCATGAAATATAACAGTAAGTAACTTATGTACGAGAGCAAAACATGAACAGGGACTGTAAACGATATTGGTAAGATAGCGAGTCATGATGTAATGGAGGCAGAAGCAGGATAGCGAGTCATGATGTAACGGAGGCAGAAGCAGGATAGCGAGTCATGAGGTAAGGGAGGCAGAAGCAGGATAGCGAGTCATGAGGTAAGGGAGGCAGAAGCAGGATAGCGAGTCATGATGTAAGGGAGGCAGAAGCAGGATAGCGAGTCATGAGATAAGGGAGGCAGAAGCAGGATAGCGAGTCATGAGGTAAGGGAGGCAGAAGCAGGATAGCGAGTCATGAGGTAAGGGAGGCAGAAGCAGGATAGCGAGTCATGGGGTAAGGTAGCGATAAGCAGAAGCCAGAGGTAAGGAGGCAGAAGCAGGATGAGTCATGGGGTAAGGTAGACAGAAGCAGGATAGCTAGTCAAGAGGTAAGGGAGGCAGAAGCAGGATAGCGAGTCAAGAGGTAAGGGAGGCAGAAGCAGGATAGCGAGTCATGATGTAAGGGAGGCAGAAGCAGGATAGCGAGTCATGAGTAAGGTAGACAAGCAGGATAGCGAGTCATGAGGTAAGGGAGGCAGGATGGAGTCATGAGCAAGCAGGATAGCGAGTCATGAGGTAAGGGAGGCAGAAGCAGGATAGCGAGTCATGAGGTAAGGGAGGCAGAAGGAGGATAGCGAGTCATGAGGTAAGGGAGGCAGAAGCAGGATAGCGAGTCATGATGTAAGGGAGGCAGAAGCAGGATAGCGAGTCATGATGTAAGGGAGGCAGAAGCAGGATAGCGAGTCATGAGGTAAGGGAGGCAGAAGCAGGATAGCGAGTTTTGAAGGACAAACAGGAAGCTCGGGCAGGAGGTAATTAGGCAGGTGAGCAAGGAAGTGGGAAGGGGGGCAGCAACGGACACCCTACACACACAACCACACACACACACACACAAAAGCAGGGAATAAATGAAATTACGATTGAAGGAAGAACGAGGTGAGAGTTGTTAGGTGTTTGCACTTACATAAAAAAGAAAGAATTCCCCCAAAAGACTCCCTATAGCGTTTATAAAGAAACAAGCGAAAGAACACAGTATAAAGAAGCTATCAAAGCAATTTTCAATACGATTTCCTTCCTTCTCATAACGTTCACGTGAAGCACAATTTTAATTTAGTTTCCCCTTGGCGTCTACCATTTTCTCTAATTGGAAGAAAATTGGAGTATTATAAATGTGGCACGAACGGTAATTCGCCTCGGCTGGGTAACATCATCCTTTGGTCTTTATTCTCTCTTGTTAATTATCATTTCCTTTACTCCCTTTCTTTATTCCCCTCTTTATCTAGATGTCTTGGTTGAGAGGGATAAATATACTTACTTAGAAAGAGAAAAAACGTGTGGGTATATGAGAGAGTTTGGCTCCTTTAATACTCGTTGCCGCTTTTAATATTTGACTAATGCCAGACGATTTTATTCAACATAGAGAAAGAACAGTGGTGAGTGGGGGTAGTAGTGGTAAGGAAGTGGTGATGACTGGTGAGTAGTGGTGAGGAAATGGTGAGCAGGGATAGTGGTGGTGAGGAAGTGGTAAGTAGGGGTAGTGGTGGTAAGGAAGTGGTGATGACTGGTGAGTAGTGGTGAGGAAATGGTGAGCAGGGATAGTGGTGGTGAGGAAGTGGTAAGTAGGGGTAGTGGTGGTGAGGAAGTGGTAAGCAGGGGTAGTGGTGGTAAGGAAGTGGTAAGCAGGGGTAGTGGTAGTGAGGAAGTGGTGTTTGGAATGTAATCAGAAGTGTTATTTAGTCATTCCTGGTGGTCAGACTAAACCTTATGTCAATTTATACCTATGAATAGTAATGGTATGACGTCATGACTAGAAAGCGATGAAAAATTGCTCACAAACCAAGTCAAGTCAAGGCAATCAGTCAGTCAGTCAAGGTTGCCATTCATACATCTGCATGACGCCGTTAAAAACACTATTGACTGTTGTAAATCACCGGAACATCTCATTATTGTTTTTTCATACTGGAGTCAAGCGCCGGAGCGTGGAATATGCTTACTTAAACAAAGATTCGTGACCGGAATGCGATTTATGGATTGCCCAAGGAGGTCAAGCGAAACCTGGTGAAGCTCTCTCAGATTTTCGGCCGAGGTTCTCAATGGTTCGTCCGTTAAATTGACCTCGTAACTGGTGATAACGGAATGCTTCTAGTTAAGGGAGAGTCTCAGTGTAGTTTTAGACCCCATCTTGTTCACCATCTTCGTGTTGTGGTTTAATTGATCTAGATAGATGTAGGGGCGGGAGGGGTTGAGGTGAACTTACGAACCTTAGTGGCTTTGGGGTTCTCTCCATTTGCCTCTGTTTACGTCTTTGTGTTAGTCAACCTTAAGGTATCCTCTGTACACGATATACAGCAAGAAAATGTCATTATGTATATTACTTGTGACTCAGGAGTATCATACTAATCCTTATGTGTGTGAAATATTCAAGACAAAAGTACCAATATCTCGATACACCTGACCATCGTATGCCAGGGAGTGCAGTTGTGTCTGTTTAGCCGCTCAGCTCATCACGTCTGGCTGAAACTGTCGTACAGATAGGAGGCGAGATTTAATGTTGTCATCAATTACTGGTTGTCCCTTGCAGTTTTAGCGTACTAACCATTAAGGCTTTTGATTGGTCGTGTGGTCTTATCGGATTCTTTACAGTCAACAGTCAGTAATGTTGGGCGATCACTTAGTGGTGGCGGGATGTTCACCTCACAGTCAGAAGTGGTTGGTTATTTTCCTATGCCTTTATAGTCAATAGTCAGTGACTGGGTTGTTAGTCCACGCCCAACATTCAACAGTCAACAGTGGTGGCATTGTCTCCTAGTTCCTCCTACTGAACTATCAGTGGTATAAGGTTGACGTTCTACCCCTTAAAGCCAACCGAGTCAACAGTCTGTGGCAATGGGGTGCTCAATGCCTTATATTTAACAGTCAATGGAGATAGGTTGGGCTAGTCGGCTTGGCCAGCATGACTGTCACCTTGCTACAGGTGGAGCGTGGCAGGTGAGGAATGTAGTAAGACACCACCTGACACGCTCACCTGGGTGGGTCGTTGACAGCTGGTCTTGAGGTCTCTTTTCACCTGGGGAAGTGCATGGGGTAGCTGATAGCAGGTCCTGATATCTCTCTTCACTTGGGGGGGGGGGAAGCCTGGCGCCAAATTCTCAAAGGGTGACCTAAAGAATAATAGCATTCTTAGACTCTACCATAATTAGATGCGTTAATTTAGTAAGCGTTAGGAGAAGAAATAAAGTTATATAATTATTTGAAAAAAGATTACTTACTTTTCTTTGTCTCCATATTGATTTTAATTGAACGTTTATGATTAAAGTAGAATATCAGTGATGTTTTGATGTTATTTTCAGATTAAGAATTTGTGCTTAAGTTAAAATCAGGTACTTAGGTTCTGTACAGTCTCGGACAAAAGTTGGCAGACACCGACCTGTTGGTATATAGACATTGAATCTTTAAACTTTTAAGTCTGAAGCTTCATAAATAAGTTGTTCAATCTACCAACAGAAGGTGGACTTCTCTGAGTAGTGTTAGGTGTGTGTGTGTGTGTGTGTGTGTGTGTGTGTGTGTGTGTGTGGGGTTTTTTTACCCTGCGTGGCTGTGACCTCCTTGTGCCGCTGCTGCCTCCCTCACTCGCCCACTACACCACCACCAGGAAGGTACCTAATGGAGGTGTGCAATGTGTGAGGAGAAGAGGAGTAAGGGGGGGGGTGGGGGTTGGAATGATTGGAACGTAGATGAAAAAAAATGAATTGGGGGAGGTAGAGGCGGAGGAAGAGAACCTAGTGTATGGAAACATGTAAACAGTAAATAGACAGAAGAGAAACTCAAATATACAGACAGAAAATAATGTATAATAAATACAGAAATCCGTTTAAAAAGACAGAAAATCAACATTCAGACACAAGACAATTCACAGATACAAAACAAACAAACAAACCAACAATGCAGGCAGAGGATAACCGTTTAATAAAATAAAATAACGACCTGTAGGTGTCCTTAAACTTACTTAACTATAACTTTTTTTTTAAGAGGATAACGCTCCGATATCGCAACATAACGAAACATTAACGATTTCCTAACTATAACCTAACCTTAACCAATTATAACATTCCGACAACGTAACTTTAACTTCATCGAAACAAAGCAAAAAAAAAAGTTGTTAAATATATAACCCGCAGTATTTTTTCCCCTCTTGGTACTAAGTCACTCGGGAGAAGATCTCAAGAGCAGGTTAACACAGCGTAGCCAACCCTTTCCTTCCTTCCCGTCATCGGTTGTATTGTTGTTGACGTCACTCCACCACCCGCGAACGAGCTGTCAGGGTACACACGCGGTGGAAGTCTTCAGAAATAACAGAACCCAACAGCCAGAGGGAGGGTGATGTTGCCGGGCTAGAATGGGCCTTCCACTGAGGCTCCTGGAGGGTCGATTTTAGCTGGACTTCTGGACTTGGTGGTGATTTACGCGAGGAGGTTATGTTTTAGAGTGTTGGGAAGAGGAGGGAGGGAGGGAGGGTGTATCAGTTGTCATATGGTCCTCCAGTCCTCATGGGCCCCAATATAGTCTTAATGGGCCCCAGTATAGTCTTAATGGGGCCCAGTCGGAATGTGGGTTCCATTCTAATAGTTAAGTGAGGTTGGGGCCCATAGAAATTAGTACCTATAAAGACTTGTGGCCTATGTCATCAGTCACCCCTTGGGTAGAGGGATTAATTGAAACCTTGTGTACAAGTTAGGGGCGACGTGACCGTGGTGGTGGTGATGACGGTGCTAACACAACATATGAAGGGGTAGGTCATCTCCTGCGGTGTGACCTCTGCCTGCGGGGTTACAAAGATATATTATTATAGCTGGGCAACGCAGCATAATCATCATCTGCTTACTTTCGTCAAGTGAATTGAATCTAGCTGGGCTATTTACTACTATCTTCAAGTAACATCATGTCATGGGGTGTAAGAATCTTCCCTCGTTGATTATACGCAAGTGTAGTGAGATACGCAGGTAACTGATGGTGTCTGGCGTGGGAGTCTCGCTGTAACCTACCATTGGCTCCACCCCAACAATACACACTGACTGTACCTCATCACACGGTACAAGCGCGTGGACCGCGATAGATCACTATCTATCTGCATCTAACACGGGCGCTGAGGGGTGTCAGTCGGTGTGCAGCAAGACAGGAGGTGGGAGTGTGTGTGTGTTGATCATCTCTCGACATAGATGAAGCTGTTATATTAGAGTGTTGATTTATTCTAAGGTATAACTGGTGGGAGGATACACCAAACACATACCACCTGCACTGACTGCTTGATTAAGTGAGAGAATTTTTTTCTCGGTGGTGGTGAGGGGGGACGAGGGCGGTGGAGTTGGTGGTAAGGGGGAGGACGTTGGTGTTGAGGGGGAGGGAAGTTGGTGGTATTGGTGGTGTGGGGGAAGGGAGAGCGGTGGTGTTGAGGGGGAAGGGGGAGGGCACTGAGGTTAGGGATGTAGGAGGAGGGATGGGAAGGCAGTGGTGTTGGGGGGAGAGAGGTTCTGTTGGTGGTGAGCGAGGAAGGAAGGTGAGGGCAGTAAGAGGGGATACAGTGCCAGGGCAATAGGACTGGGTACAGGGCCGGGGCCAGGGTAGTAGGCCGGGGCAGAGAAGGCATGGCATCGGGATGGGGTAGAGAGCCATGCCATCAAAATGGGACACGGAGGTCGGGTAACAATATGCGACATGGAATCGGGGAAGTAGGATGGGGTACAAGTCTGGGGCATGGGGACGGGGCACAGGGACACGTGGGCTTGGGCATGTGGACGAGACACTAGTCATGAGGCCGGGGTATGTGGACGGGGCACGGAGCCGAGAATGAGGACGGAGGAACGATGGGTGCTGGGGCATGGGGACGACATGGGGTCGGGGCACGATAATCTGGGTGTATAAGACGGGGCAAAGCAAGGGTAAGTAAGACGGGGCACGGGATCCAGGAGTATTAAGACGGGGCATGGGGCCGGGGTACACAAATAGGGCAGAGGTCCAGCTCCTCCACAATGTAGTGGTGGAAGAGAGCGGCCAACTTCTCTGCCCTCCAACACAACCAACCACCCCGCCCCCACACCCTGACACAAACACTAGTATCACCCTGGTCTACTTACAGTATATCACGTTTATAAACCCAGAACACAAATTCATATCCTCGAATGCTTCCACAAATGAAAACAAACAAACAAAC
This sequence comes from Homarus americanus, assembly GCF_018991925.1. Classification (NCBI taxonomy): domain Eukaryota; kingdom Metazoa; phylum Arthropoda; class Malacostraca; order Decapoda; family Nephropidae; genus Homarus; species Homarus americanus. Next base: position 3,184,252 of record NW_024730668.1, read on the forward strand.
ATCTTTTAATGTTCCGATTAGCCATTAACACACATCAAATATTTAACATCAGTATTATTTTGGGTTCGATAAGCATCCAAAGATAACGGGAGACTCAACTACAGTACATGACCGAGACTCACATCGGGAGTGATGAAACACAGGCATCAGGGAGACTTGACATGGTGGGTAGGCGTTCAGGGAAGAATTAGGCCTAGGGGGATGATGGAGGAGAAAGAGGGAGAAGGTTGTAGGAGGGGATTGTGGAGTTCTAATGAGGGGGTGTGAGAGTCGTAGCGAGGGCAGGAGGGAGGGAGGGAGGGGGGGGGAATACTGGGTCATGCATAATTAACGCTCAGCCAGCACGACTTACAGTGACCAGCTCACGAGTGTCACGACGACGTTGCCATGCTAGGTCACGTCCCCCTCCCTCACTCACTCCTATACTGTTGGTGACTGTTAATATGTACACACACACACACACACACACACACACACACACACACACACGAATACACACGCATTTGATCTGGTACACACTCGTCTTCTCACTTACGTATGTGCACATCTTCATATACAGAGATATAGCTTGTTATCTTAGTTAGATATTTGTTTGTATACTAAAAGAAGACCCAGAACCTTTAGCATATGCCGGTATATCCTTTTTAGAAAGTATGAGAAAGGGGGTGTCAGCTGACCCCGTCACTGTGCAGCGGCCGCCCCACAATTATACAACATCACAAACTCAGCCTCTAATACCACACCTTAGTCAAAGAGACAACACTTGGCATGCCACATGAGAAATTTAGTCATCTCCTCCTTACAGTACTGACTGGCACTTTATCTCCATGACTGTATGATAAGTGCTACTTTTATAGAAAGTATATGGGTAGGGGTGGAGAAAGCAGGAGTCGGGCAGGGGGGCGGGGGAGGGCCTGGAATAAAAGTTCCCTCAGGTACCCGGCTTGGGATACCCGCCACCACCGCTACCACACTCACACCTCCTCACACCACCACCAATACTCACTCTCCGCTATTAACTTGGAGTTTATTTTCACAGTGACGACTATTTCCTTGTTGTAGTTTAAAAAATTAACGTACAATTTGTTTTCTATATAAACTATATTCTTCAGTGAGAGAGAGCGAGGTGTCGACCAGGGCAGGGGCAGCGACTGACATGGTAACACTGCACGGTCATTGCACCACTCAGAGGCCCATATTAGCGAGCCTCTCAGAGAAAGCACCACCCTATACTTTTCTTGCTACAGTACACACTGCTTAATACCAAATGTGTTATACCAGAAGCTTAGCTGCGTCAGCGTGAGTTTCGTTACGGATATGGGGTGTAAGGGAGGCCCTGACCATGGGTGTAAGGCCCTGTGCCACCCACTCGCCCATACACGCAAACTGGTGGAGATATTAAGTGATGTGTGCAGTGCTTTCTTTTAGTTCATTGGGGCACATGATAGCCTGGGGTAGTGGTGAACGTTGGACCTCTGAGAAAGCCTTCGTGTCGGTCAGATGCTTTCTATTTGTAATGCATCACTACCTGATTATTTTGTCTAAGTGCCTGCTTTGGGAGTTCAGGTATGTTGGGGAAATCCGTTTCCTCTCTAGGTTAGCGACGATGAAACTTGAGAGCAGGTGTTTTGTCGCTGATATACAGGAGGAACTGATGAATGGTGAAAGCTGAGAGTATTACTAGACTTTGTTGTTTTTGGCGTCTTGGTTCAGCAGGAGATGTAACACAAGTTTCATATTTCCTGGTACTTTACCCCAGCACCTCTTGGGCCACACGCGCGCCGCCCGTCGCCTTGCCCTCCATAGTCGCAGCCATTGATGCCAACCGCTAACGAAAGTTTACCTCTCGAACGACCCTTTTGCTGTTCTCTCTGCCAGAACATGTTAAGCAGTAACAAAAACATCATATAATCAATCACATGAATGACTTTTCAGTAATGTAAGTAAAGTGGAGCAACAATTCACTGATCGAGTTCAAGAGAAAGTACAGGTGCGCCGCCTACAAAATATTGTGGGAACAGTGTTGGGCACTGGTGCTGGTAGGAGACGGGGAACGAGAAAAGTCAAGTGTTCAGTGTGCCGCCAGCACTCAGGCCGGTGACGCGGGGTCTTTGTGCGCTCCTCTCTCGCGCCGCGCGTGTATGGACACAGATCACAGTGTGTGCACCTCAACCATTCACATCGGTTCTCATTGCTACTCACATAACATTTATTGATCCTAAACTTTATGAGAGAGGTGGTAATAGTGTTTATATACTGTACAAGTGGAGTGCTGAGTTATAAAACGGATTTACCCTCGACAACATATATATGACAGCAGTAAGTAAGATCACCAATTTTTCCTTGTGTGCTAATTTCACCGCCAAGTTATGAACCTTATCAAGCTGTTACGTGGGATGATAAACAGTGCAATATACACAGGGAAACACACATCATTATTTCTTGCACTGCTTATCATATTAGGCCATCTTACAATAGCAGTTCACTGGGTACAGCTAAACAACCTTGGACTCGTATCTACTGACCTGTTGAAATCTCTACTTGTTATTATGCACTTTGAAACTTCTCAGGCGTCGTTGTTTATAGATTTTTTCTTTGCTAAAATAGATAAATGAGTAGATGGATGAGTCAATATGTAGGTGGTTGGATGGCTGGATAATTTGGTAGATAAAGGGGGTAGATGGATGCATGGATGGATGAATTGATGACCTGACGACTGGATAAATAAATAGATGAACAGATTGATACGGTAAGCATGTCAGTACCACTCATGTACTATGTCTTACGTAGGTGACTACTCTCTCTTGCTGTACACCCACTGTTAATGTACACCCACTGTTAATGTACACCCACTGTTAATGTACACCCACTGTTAATGTACACCCACTGTTTATGTACACCCACTGTTAATGTACACCCACTGTTAATGTACACCCACTGTTAATGTACACCCACTGTTAATGTACACCCACTGTTAATGTACACCCGCTGTTAATGTACACCCGCTGTTAATGTACACCCGCTGTTAATGTACTCCCAATGACGATGTACACCAACGTTACTCTACAGTCTACGTTGCTGCTGTACACCTTATGTTAATCTAATACCAGGTTGCTGTTCATCTAAATTGCATAGTCTTACCAAGCTTGAGTGTACACATAATACAATTTATTTAACATACGGGTGGTCGCTTCACATCCGACACATTATTTATTATTGTATGTTTGGATGATAATAATGTGGCAGCTACTAATGTTGTCGTGTGTTAGCTTAAACAGGGTCATGAGTAGGTAGTGGGCCCGTGTGTGTGTGTGTGTGTGTGTGTGTGTGTGTGTGTGTGTGTGTGTGTGTGTGTGTTTAATCCAATTTGCTACAATCTGGATCCATCTGCACCACCCCACCACACCTCTACACCACCACCACCTCTACACCACCACCTCTACACCACCACCACACCTGTACACCACCACCACACCTCTACCTGTACACCACCACCACACCTCTACCTGTACACCACCACACCACCCCACCACACCACCACACCTCTACCTGTACACCACCACCACACCTCTACCTGTACACCACCACCACACCTCTACACCACCACCACCTTTTCGTCTTAATAATAATAATAATAATAATAATAATAATAATAATAATAATAATAATAATAATAATAATAATAATAATAATAATAATAATAATAATAGGAGTAATATTAATAATACTGATAATAATAACTAATACTTATATGAATCATAATTAAGTCTTATTGTTATTATTATATCCAGTTTTTATCGCTTTCGTAATAGTACTGACAATATCATAGGAACTGTGTGTGTGTCTGTGCAAGAAATCCCCCCCAAACACGTACATAATTACACACACACACACACACACACACACACACACATATATATATAAACAAACACATGCACACACACACACACACACACTCCCAGTAAATACTACTTCTTGCACTGTCACTATGTTGAAATGCACTGTAGTTTGAGCTTTTCCCCATCTAGTTATTATATATCTTATTTGTATCACTTATGTTACTTGTATATTATTTGTAATTCGAAACCCATTCCCCAAATATGTAACTGTATATTTTCAGCCTTCTGGCTGCCAAGCTCTTTCAATAAACCGTTAATTACTATTATTATTATTATTATTATTACACACACACACACACACACACATACACACACTTACCGTGTCGATAAGAGTGACGGAAGTCGCCCCTCATGTACACAATTTAATTCGCCAGACCACGTATGTACCTTGTACGTGTGTGTTTTCGTGTGTTCGTGTGTGTGTGTGTACACTTGTGGTGGTCAGCCAATATGCTGCTGACACTTTTAACACTGGTAGAGTAGTCAAACTGCTCTCCTCCTCCTCCTCCACCACCACGTGTCCTTCCTCCACTACCTCCCCTTTTATACCACCTCCCCCGCCTTCCTTCATCACTATCATCAGTTCTCTCTCTTCCCTACTCCATCACCACCGCTTCCCTCTTCCACCACCTTCCTCAACCACCGCCACCTCCCTCACCTCCCTCCACCACTATCTCCTTGACCTTCCACCACCACCATTACCAGCACCTGCCCCCCTTTTCCCACTACCACCACCTTGTCTCCCCCGCCACCCTCTTCCACCACCACTTCCCCTCGGCTCCCACCACCACTATTACCAGCAGTCTCCCACTATCATCACCTTACCACAACTCCCATCCTACCATCACCAACACGGATATAGTGCATTTATATTTGTACACATGATCACGTAGACCCGTCACTCACCACTCCACTCCACCCCCTCCCACTCCACCCCTCCTCCACCCCCTCCCCTCCACCCTACCCCCTCCCTCATCCCCCCCTCGGTGTTAACATATTGAAACACCCTATCTTACAGTCACTTTGTCATGAGCTTGGTGGTAAAGGGTAAATTATCTTGTATAGAACATTACCACGGCATCTTAGAAACAATCAATGGCGTACTTCTTTCTCAGTTCATGTTTTTTTTTTTTTTGTGAACTTAAACTTAAAACGATGCAGTGTGGATACAACACAATGTAGATCAGAAGCCTTTTTTTCCGTACTGAACTCGATTACCTTTACTTCAACAGCTGTAAAGTTAGGTTACTTATTCATAGTTGAGTGG
>NW_024730668.1:3194417-3214417 GCF_018991925.1 Homarus americanus
TTATTATTTATATTATTATTATTATTATTATTATTATTATTATTATTATTATTATTATTATTATTATTATTATTAGTAGTAGTAGTAGTACTGTTAGTAGTAGTTATTGATTATCCTATTTTCATTGCATCAATTTTATGAAAAAAGCTCACGTATACACACACACAGACGTGGCAAAAAGGGGAGGATTTCAACAGAAATCTTTTTTCTTCCCAGTGAATGTTAAGGGGTTGGGTGATTAATAAAACAGCTCTCTCTCTCTCTCTCTGCGCTTTTCGTTTTTTACCTAATTCTTGGCTGTATTTTCCTTATCGGTGTCCCCTATCTCTCTCTCTCTATTTCTCCCGGTTTGCCCTTGTCTTTCTTTATCTGTCTCTGTTTTCTCCCCTTTATCTCAATCTTTTTCTCTCTTCTTAATTACTATAACTGACTGACATAATGGTTTCTGCGTAACATTGAGAGGAAAATACTGATTGATTAAATGTCATTATTTTCGTTGAACTATTGGTTGTTAAATTGTCTCTTTATTTTTGTTAAATATTTGTGACTTCAGTTAACCCCAGGACGGTTGGTAGATAACAGCGTCAGTCTATCTATGACATGTTATTTTCTGTAAAGGATCGTGGATCGTTGGAGGTCAGAAGAGGGGCTCAGAGGGAATGAGGAGAAGGTCAAAGGGAATGAGGGGAGGTCAGAGGAAATGAGGAGGTCAGAGGGAATGGGGAGGTCAGAAGGGATGATGGGAATTCAGAGGGAATGAGGGGAGGTCAGAGAAGTTACCTCGGGAGGTCAGAATACTAATATTGCCCTAAATTACCTCCTCCTTGACGTCTCTCGTATCATACAGGTTTTAATACATGTCAATGAATGGCATGCTTCCTGCAGCTCCTCCTGGGCACAGACGTGGTTCAAGTGTGTTACTCGGGGGAGGGGCATGAGGGGTGGTGGGGACGGGGCATGAGGGGTGGGGACGGGGCATGGGGGTGGAGTAGGGACGGGGCATGAAGGGTAGGGTGGTGGGAGGCATGAGGGCTGGGGTAGGGACGGGGCATGAGGGGTGGGGTGGGGACGGGGCATGAGGGGTGGGGTGGGGACGGGGCTTGAGGGGTGGGGTGGGGTGGGAACGGGGCATGAGGTGTGGGGTGGGGGGTGGAGGTGTCGTTATGCCCCTTGGCTCTTTGTAAGTGGGTCAGCTCATTGTGTAGAGAGGAGCAATGTACTTTACCTCCATCAATTTTCTCTCTCTCTCTCTCTCTCTCTCTCTCCTCCTCCAAATATTCCCATCTTCCCTCCATCAATTCTCTCTCACTCCTACAAGTATTCCAGTAATCCCTCCACCATTTCCACTCTCCTCTCCACCACCCTTTCAATATTCTCATTCACTCCATTACCAACTCACTCACCCGCCATCACTCCCACTCATCCCTCCACCACTCCCACTCACCCACTCTTGTCACCCTTGTAATGAATGGTAGTCCTTTTATAGATGTTGGTCAGGTTTCCCGTATGGTCGAGGCAGCCAGAGAGTTAGTATTCCTAAAGACTCGTACGATGAATAATTTGAATAATTCCCGTAACCGAAGACGCAAGATATTAATAATGAAAGACACCATAATTATTACACTGAGACACTACCTTTAATTGCTGAATATCCTGACTTGGTTAATTTGTCTATCATCTGTACATTCCAGGTATTATGTCGTTGAAATCTTAATAACGCGTCTAATTTCCAGGTAACTTAAGTCGAAACATTTCACATACTGGAGAAAATCCAACAGTTCTTTCGTCATGGTAAAATAAGCGTAAAATATTTTCCTTCCTGGAGAAACGTTTTGATCCTTCAGGTGTTTGCATCCTGGCGTGAAATATTTAGGAGAAAAACATTATATTATACATCATCTCTTAAAATATGTATCCCAGAAACTTCGCCAGGGCAAGAAAACAACAACTGGCGATAGACGAACATTCGACCCGCCGCCTAAGACGTTGGACCTCCAGCGATACACACCTGAAGACAAACAACCAGGGTGAAGGTCGACTGTTGTACCGTCAGTCAGTGAGGCCAACTAATGATGGGATTAGTGACCATCCCTAACCCCCCCCCCCCTTCTAGTCTCTCTCTCCCTCCAGTCCGGTCCAGTACCCTCTTTATCTTATCTCACCAGTACCCTCCTCTTCCAGTACCCTCCTCCTCTTCCTCCTTCCCCAATACCCTCTCCTCCAATACCCACTCCTCCTCCAGTACCTCCTCCTTCCTGGTACCCCGCCCACTATGAACACCAAATGCAACAGGTTCTTCCCACTATACCCTTCCCTCCCCGGCCTGGAAGAGTCAACTGTGTGTCTGAGCTTCCCACAAATCACCGTGACGTAACTGATCCGTGGGCTGGTGATGTTTCTCACGACCATGGCCGCTTAAGGGAATCTCCGGAATGGCTCTAATACCTCAGCTAAGCGTGTAATCTCACATAAATCACCTTAATTCCGGATTATATGGTGTACAGGTAGGGATTGACCACGAGTAATTTCTGGAAGATGGTCCGACAAGTCCACTGTGTACCTACCAAAACACACACACACCTTAAGTAGTTATTTACTCACTTATGACATTTTCTTCGTACCATTATTTATCTCATTGCTTCATCTGAACAACAAGAAGTTATGATCACACAATGCTCAACGCAGTGGTAAAACAATGACAGCTATACATCGTTCTCATCACTCATCTCCTTAAAGTCATAAACAGTAGCGACAGTTATCATCTAACCTTCACTACCTTCCAGTTTTTTTTTTGTTACGTGTTTCCATATGAGATACGCCATAAATCACCGGGTCGTAGAGACTGTCATGACGGGAGATCCAGTGAACGCAACCAACGCATCCCCACACGCACTAAGGTTCAAGTTCATTTGTAAATTGACACGATAACTGGTTCAGCTTAATATTCAAACACGTATATTAATCAGCGAACCTCGAGGCATCCATCACATCAAGCTAATTCCCAACTTTGCCTCGAACCAAATTACGATAAAAACGTGAATGAGATTCCTATATATAGAAGCGGACGGTTAAGTACCAAATCCCTCAGCTCAGAGCATCACTCCTCATCTGGTTGTGTTAGCCAGCATCACCGTCAGCAGAACAACAAATGAAACCGATAAACTCTGGCACATTTTCCAGGACAAAGATAACAAACACAAAAATAACATAAAACAACAGTAATGATATGTTATATATGAGAGTAAATGTCTGCTAGAGTAAAGTAAATAGAGGCGGAGATCCATGAGAGTGTAAGGTTATGGCGAAGTCTGACCGTGAAATAAAACATAGATTGTGGTAGGGTTCACCGCGCACCTGGCATTTAATTTCAAGCACGAACTGTGAGAGCTGGTACAATTAGTCTATGGTAATGCGAGAGCAATTTGTGACTGCAGGGTGCAACTGATGATGTTATGGCGTGTATATGTTTTTCTTTCTCATTTCGAGCTGAGTTCCTTTTTCAAGCATACTATTGTAGAATCTAATAGAAAATATCACGCCACTCCTGGGGTATCTTTAGGGGATCCCCACCTTGCACGATACCGACAATGAGCCGACTGATGGACAGTCTTCAAGTGGGACAAGTTTCTGAATTCTTCGTTGTGTATTTGTGTATGTGTGTGTGTGTGTGTAGACACCGCGAACTCTTAGTATCAAGAGGGACGAGCAGCCTTATGAAGACTCGTTCAGGAATTTGCTCTTTGTGAGCAGAGGTCAAGGGTCTCCCCCATTAAACTGTAGAGATATTAAAAGGTGTATATAAATGACATGTGATTTAGACAGCGTTTTAGAGAAAGTTTGCCTGGATCTACTCCAGAGAAAGTTCCTCCCTGAATCAGTTACAGACGAAATTGGTCGTGGCTCAGCTGTATGAAAAAAAATCCTCTGGGTCATCAGAAGAGAAAGTTACTGTGAATTAGCGTAAAGAAAGCTCCAGTGGGTGAGTTATAGTGAAAGCGTTTACAGATGAGCTTGAGTAAAAGCCAATGGATCAGTTAAAGGGACTGTTAAAGGGAAAGATCATACTGGTAAACTTGTAGTGAAAGCTTCTCCGGATGAGCTTGTAGTGAAAGTAGAAAGAAGCTCCTCCTATGGACAAGCAACAGAGAAAGCTTGCGCCGTTCTGTAATAGAAAACAGAGGAGGAATGTTTTTATCCATCTTTTCTGTTGCCCTGGGGAGACGCGTGACTGAGGCTTTGCCAGTCATGGGTATACTGCCATTTACAACAGTACGGCAACCCGCTGGCGTCATGGCCTTAAAAGGACGAAGGAGAAGACCTAAGACGTAAACCTCACAGCCGTAATCTTATGCATTAAATATTATAAATAAAACCTTTTGTTTATCTTCGATTTTGTGGTGAGCGCTTGAAGACAAAAAGTCCCGTGTTTCAAGAAAGACACTAAAACAACCCAAACCTATAAACAAAACACACCTACAAAGCAGTTCTATTCCCTTTATTGCCAAGTCCATGTCATAGAAGTTGAAGGCTATTAGTCATGAGATCACCAGTCTTCCCCAAAGAACTTCCTCACGTGTATCTTAAAAAAAAGCCAACACCAGGTCATCCCGCTTCCAGCCTACCCTGCGAGATCTCGGGGTCCAGCTTAGGGACTCACCGACTCGCTCCACACACACACACACACACACACACACACACACACACTATCTCTCTCTCGTTGTCTTTCTCTTTTGGTTAAATTAATAAAGTTTGTATTCACGAATCACTCAGCCACTACCATAGTTCCATAGTCCCAGGCACCCCCGTCAGGCAGCTGTGGCCCGCCAGGCGCCCTTAGCAGGAGGTGTACAGGAGGAAAGCATCTCACGCTCCACCTCGTGTTCAAGGTTGTCGACACTGACCTCGTTACCTGTGAGTTATGGCCTTCTAAATTTTTGGAGTTGTCGAGGTAACTGACTTCGAATAGCGGGAATCTGTCTGGCCTGTATAACAAAACATTTCGGTAGTAGAGTTAGCGTTTAAATGTGTAATATGTTTTTATAAGCTTGTAAAGGTTCCTGGTCGTTCTGATCTCATCTTGTGAGTGTGGACTAAAAAATCGAGGCTCAGTGTGACTTGGCCAAACATTGCATCTGTTTTGTCGACCCTCGCCCTGCCAGTGGGAGAGATACGGGTGGTGGTGGTGGTGGTGTGGGAATGTACATTCATGCCTTACCTTAATCAAATGGAAATTTCTATATGAATACAAATGAGGATCAAGTAAACGAGTATAATAACATTATATTTCGGGAGGTTGACGCGCGGGCCTGTGCGTGTGTCATGTTATTACATCCAGAGCTGAGTAATTTGTGTAGAGGGGAGGAGGAGGGGGGGTGTTTAGGTAAAGGAAAGGGGGGGTAAGGGCGGGTCCTCCTCCCGCAGGGTCGCGCATTAACCTCTATAACCCTGACGCGGCCCTATGGGAACCCTGGTGAGGCGTTTCGGGCCAGGGTATCACACTAAGAGGCTGGAGGAACACAGAGTAGGGGAGGATGGAGGCGTGGGGGCGGCACTTAAGCCAGGAGGGACCAGAAAATGACAGGTATTAATATGACACGGCCGGCCACGGTGTGTGTGTGTGTGTGTGTGTGTGTGGAGAGTAAATGGTCAAGGTTTCATCACTACCTAGAACTGACAACATCATTGCTAGGAACGTTTGTCCAGGAGATGGATTGCTGATACACCTTAAGTTTCCTGTCACGCCAGTACAACAGTTCTCCTGTAGGGCACGTTATTGTTCCCCTTGGCCCGCTCGCTTCACTGGACCATTATTGTGACATCATGTAATCAAACTCTCAAACACACAACATATAACGCGTAATGTGTCGTAACTTTCTCAAAACATTAACAATAACAAAAGGGGATAACACATAAGGCAAGGGGCCCTGTTTAAGAGAAACATATGAGAGGTAAAACTGAAATTGAGATACAGCGTAAAATCTTCTACCCTGGCTTATGGGAGTCCAGTGTAGGTATAGTTATTGAGTGTTTGCTCTGTCGCCTTGCCTATCGTGTACTTAGGCTGTGGGTGGGAGGTAGGCTGTGGGTGGGAGGTAGGCTGTGGATGGGAGGTAGGCTGTGGGTGGGAGGTAGGCTGTGGGTGGGAGGTAGGCTGTGGGTGGGAGGTAGGCTGCGGGTTGGAGGAGGAGGAGGATGTTGTGAGTGTATTTACAATAACTAACAATACATGACACCAAAGCCAGGTCCTGCCCACAGCCTACCTCCCATCCACAGCCTACCTCCCACCCACAGCCTACCTCCCATCCACAGCCTACCTCCCGCCCACAGCCTACCTCCCGCCCACAGCCTACCTCCCGCGGCCAGCTAGTTGTGTTTATATCCTCCCTGTCTCCACACCTTCCCCTCTCACTGGTATGTTCCGCTAAGATATACCCCAACTAACTCTCTCTAACTACACCGTCATTACACCCCCGCTGCCACTACTCTACACCAGCCACATTTATCTTCATCTATACATTACACCCAGACACACCCTGCTACACCCGGGCCGCATCCCCCTCACTCGAGATTCACCATGGTACACCTCATTACACCCCCTAATGTCACCCTCAATCACGACATACACTACTACACCTCTCCTTCTTTCAGCCTACACTTATGCTGCACTTATACTACACCTCAATACACTCCCTCATCCTCCCTACACCCCCATACACCTGTCTCACTTCGCCTCAGTGCTGGTAGTCTAGTTAGTAATATTAGCATAACGTACATACATGGATTTATACATAAAATTTAATCTTGTTTGTGTAGTATCAAACTTTGCTACTTAAAAACAAATTTGAGATGAAAAATGAGTAGACAAACACTTAAGGTACCGAGAGAGAGAGAGAGAGAGAGAGAGAGAGAGAGAGAGAGAGAGAGAGAGAGAGAGAGCCGCTCCTATAAGACGAGGGTAGAGGCTGGGCCCAGGTGGTAGCAACAAACCCTCACTAATAACAACAATTACGACGCGAGGTAAACAACAGGTGAATCCGGCCAGGACCTTACTGTGTTGGTTACCCTTGTTGGTCTTCCAGCGGGAGGAGGAGGAGGGAAGTGTAAGAGGGAGAGGGAAGGACGTAGTAATGTGGAGAGAAGAGGGGCTGTGGAGAAGAGGAAGAGTTGAATAGGAAAAGAGGAGAGTTTGAGAAGGCAAGGATGGGAAAGAGATGAATAGACGAGTGTTGTGGATAGTAGTGAGAGAGAGAGAGAGAATGTTATGAAGAGGAGGAAGAGGAGGGGGAAAAGAAGGAGGAGGAGGAGGGGGAGGAGAGTGGTTTCTCGTGGGTAGGTACTCGACTACCTGTGGTCGTCTCCCTCCCAGTCGTGACCTATCCCACCTTCCTTCTCTCCTCCCTACTTTCGCGTCCCCCATCTTGCAGTTCCTTCCCTCCTTCCTTTCCTCCCTTCCTCCCGTCCTTCCTCCCGTGTCTTACAACGCTCTCCATCTCCTTCCTTCATTACTTCTCCTACTTTTCTCCTTTGTACCCTTCTCTCTTTTTCTCCTCCTATTTTTCATCCTACCCTCCCCCACCCAACACACCTTGCTCTTGCACCCCCTTCCACCCACCCACCCACCCACCCAGCTACCCTTCACCTCACTTGACCAACACCCAAACTCTCTTGCTCAACTTCCCGTCCTTGTATTGTGGCCGTGTTAAGTGTGTGTGTGTGTGTGTGTGTGTGTGTGTGTGTGTGTGTGTGTGTGTGTGTGTGTGTGTGTGTGTGTGTGTGTGTGTGTGTGTGTGTGCCACTCAGTCCGTTATCTGGGTATGTTTTGTCTTTATATTTTGTTGTTGTTGTTGTTCCTGGTGGTTTGTTGTTGTTGTTGTAGGGTTATGTTAGGTTTGGTTGGTGGTGTTTCTTTAACAATTTGATTATCTCTTTGTGTCATTCTCTGTCTCTATCTGTTGTTCTCTGTGTGTCTGTCTATTTTCTCTCTAACCCGAACAAACATATTCATTAAGCTTTCACGTACATACATACATACATACATACATACATACATACATACATACATACATACATACATACATACATACATTCATACGTACATACATACATACATACATACATACATACATACATACATACACCACTCCTCCCACAAGTCAAGGTGAGCGTAACACCTTTGTACACCTGGTGGGAACTGGTCGCTCCTACCTTGTGATCTGTGAGTCCACCTGTGACGTGATTTGATGTAGGACTGATATAAACCTTTGATATAGTACTTGGTATAATCTTTAATATACTCTCGATATAGTCTTTGATTAGGCTTTAGTATACAGCATATTCCCTTGATATAGGTCCTGATATAATTCGTTGATATATCCGAGGTAGGAAATAATATATCACTGGTATATATATTATTTGATACTAAGAATATATTGCATCATATGTAGGAGCAGTTTTATGAGGCAAGCTGTCACTATTTCCTCTTAGACAACTCCCACTGTCCTCTTGAAACTTATTGTGTGTTCAAGTTAATATGAGGTGACTGGCTCATGTTATCTATCCTGTCTGATATCTCAAAGAATATATCTCTGTATGAATGAATATAGATGCCTACATATGTATATACAGCTATTTACATATACTTTCTACATATACGTTTCAAAAATGTTTGCTAGTATTTGTAGGTATTAAGGGCATAGAGTTAAGGTGTAGTGGAAGATATCAAAGAGGATCTACAGTGAGAGAGAGAGAGAGAGAGAGAGAGAGAGTTTAGACCCGTTCCATCTTGTTCTTGGTAGATGGGAGGCATACTGTATGGTAGGCGGGTCTTGTCATTAACACATTGATACGCGCCTGACCTCCTTATGAATGAAAGACTCTGAACAATCCCATTAGCTTAACAATACATCCACCTGGGCAAGGCGGTGGTAAATGGTGGTAGTGGGGAAGGCCTGGCTGCCCCCCCCCACATACACATCGTATACCATGTGACTTATGAGTGCACCACATCGAGCTATAAAACGCCACGAAAAATGACTTAGCCACGTGAGGTCAAGAGAACCAGGAACCTCTATAGATCCAGGAAAGTCAATAGAACCACACAGCCCTCTTGAACCACGAAACCCAATAGAACCAGAAAGTACTGAAGAACCATAATCCAATGAGAACCTACAAAGTCCAGAAAAACAGAAAGGTGAAGACCAACGAAGACTCGAGGAGTCACAAAAGACTCGAGGAGTCACAAAAGACTCGAGGTGCCACAAAAGACTCGAGGAGTCACAAAAGACTCGAGGAGCCACAAAAGACTCGAGGAGTCACAAAAGACTCGAGGAGCCACAAAAATCTCGAGGTGCCACAAAAGACTCGAGGAGTCACAAAAGACTCGAGGAGTCACAAAAGACTCGAGGAGTCACAAAAGACTCGAGGAACCACAAAAATCTCGAGGTGCCACAAAAGACTCGAGGAGCCACAAAAGACTCGAGGAGTCACAAAAGACTCGAGGAGTCACAAAAGACTCGAGTTACAAAAAAATTTAGGAACCACAAACAATCTCTTGGGGTTATAAAAGACCCGAAAAGCCATAAGAACCCCCCAATGAGCCAAAAACTTCCCGTGAGCCACGAAGTCGCGAGTCATGCGTCTACTGCACATTGCCAGTCATTGTGTCCAGGATGGTGTGACTCATCTTGCCACCGCGGCCCCTGTGACCCACCACACCTCACCAAACCATCAGCAACACTCACCAAGTCACCAGCAACACTCACCAAGTCACCAGCAACACTCACCAAGTCACCAGCAACACTCACCAAGTCACCAGCAACACTCCCCAAGTTCACCAGCAACACTCACCAAGCTTCAACACCCACTCACAAGCTACAGTAGTCACTAAGGTCCAGTCACCACTCACCAAGCCAACAGCAGCTGCCGTCTCTTGTCATCACCATTCAGAAAATTCATGACTCAGTAGTAAGCATTTCCGGCTTGGTAAATTCTGTGATGATTCAGGTGTTGACGAGTCCACCTTACATGCTCGTGTTGTTGTAGATGTTGTGTGATGACTCTCTCTCTCTCTCTCTCTCTCCTCATCAGTGGGGGGACATTGTTTACAGTCCTGTCCTCCATCCGTCCGTCATTCCGTCCTTCCGTCCGTAATGTCCTGTCCGTTTAATAATTTGGCCGAAGCTCCGTAGATCGATGTGAAATTTTGTATATAGGATTATTTCATTGTTATCTACAGTGAGTTCGATAAACAACATTTTTCTGATATATTTGTCAAAGTTATGGTTCCTCTTCGACTCTAAAAATTTGGGGAAGGGTCACAAACACCTCTGGATTGCCTTCTTTGTGTTTGTATGTGTTTTTTTTACGTTTGTTTATGTGTGTGTGTGTGTGTGTGTGTGTGTGTGTGTGTGTGTGTGTGTGTCGGGTATAAGTGTGTTTGTGTGAGGGTGTTTGTTTATACAGTTTAATTTATATATCAACTTTTGAAAGAGTCTCATACATCTTATTTTTTATGGGAATCTAAGGTTGATGAAAGATTCGACCTTACTGAATGACGGACCTGAACCTCTGAATGAGTAAGGCGTGAGAGAGAGAGAGAGAGAGAGAGAGAGAGAGAGAGAGAGAGAGAGAAGGTGATACGAAGGGGAGGAGGGAAGAGAAAGAGGAGAGAGGGAGGGGGGGACAAGTCATGGTATGGCTGAGGGGTGAGCGCGAGAGAGTACAGTACAGTTCCATGACCGAGTTCAGTCGTTCCGGCGTAAAGAGAGAGAGAAAATATACAAATCACTTTTACTCACTAAAGTGTATACACCGTGTCCTATAAATCTTCATGTCTGTCTAAAAACAACTTTTCGAAGAACAAACTGAAGGTTGTTTGGTGATACATTAAAATTAGAGAGTAGTGAAAACACTCATTTGTATTTAACGTTTGATGGTTGAAAAATATTGTAGGAAATAATTTTGAGTGCGTACCCCCCTAAGAGCTAGGAGAGGGCCTGGTGTAGGCAACGAGTGGTTCCACCAGCCAATCAGCGCAAGAGCTGATGCTTATCCCACCAATCAACAGGCAGCACGTGTTTCCTGACCCACGGCGACGCGGCTTTCTAGTGACCTAACCTGCCCCTGCCCAGCGGAGTGGAAAGAACTCCATTGTTTGGTGCCCGCCTCCCTCTCACCACCACCACTCCCACAACCACTCCCTCCCTCCTCCACACACTACCTCCCTCTCCCTCTTCCTCCACACTCCTTCCCCCTCCCTCTTCCTCCACACAATCTTTCCCTTCCTCCTCTCGATGCACTTCCGTTTTCTGTATGTGCTTCACCCCCCCCAACCCCCTCCTGTCCTACCCACACACATTCTTCTTCCTCCCAACTCCCCATCCTTCTTTCCCCCTCTCATCATCCCTCCTCTTCCTCCCCACCCTCCTCACTGTCTTCTTTCCCTCAGTTTGTACTTCCTCACCACCTCTCACATTCCCTCTCATTCCTCTCCACTTCTCACCACCTCACTGTCCCTTACCCCACTCACCCCTCCCACTCCACTGATGTCCCCTCACTATTCCCCCCTCTACTCCCCATCCTCAATCACCCTTCACTCTATTCCTCTTCCCCAATCTACTTCACCCCTCACACTCATCCGGTCCCTACCTCCTCCTCACTCTTCCCCTCACCATCTTTCATCCTCACTCTTCTCCTTCCCTCTTCTAACTCTTCCCCTCCCCTACTCCTTTACCCCTCACTATCTTTCACTTCATCCCTCTTTTATCCCCTCATTCCCCTCCCCTCCTTCCCACTTCCCCTCGTCATGCCTATTCACCTCTCACGCTCCAGGATTCCATCAACATTTAGACCTGACCTTGTTTTTCGGGGCTGGTCTGGCTTCGTCTTGGGCAGGCCATGGGGGTAGGGGAATGGTGAGGGGGTCGTCACGCTCTTGCAAAGACGGGAGGAGGGAGAGGGGGTTTATCACGTTCACGTAATAAGGGGAGGTGTTACTATGGTCAGAGAGAGAGAGCGAGAGAGAGAAAAACAGGGTATCGGTACATTTCTGCAGTACTAATGATCCCCTGGACTAATGATCCCCAGGACTAATGATCCCCAGGACTAATGATCCCCAGGACTAATGATCCCCAGGACTAATGATCCCCAGGACTAATGATCCCCAGGACTAATGATCCCCAGGACTAATGATCCCTGGACTAATGATCCCCAGGACTAGTCCCCAGGACTAGATCCCCAGGACTAATGATCCCCCAGGACTAATGATCCCCAGGACTAATGATCCCCAGGACTAATGATCCCAGTACTAATGATCCCCAGGACCCTAATGATCCCCAGGACTAATGATCCCCAGGACTAATGATCCCCAGGAATAATGATCCCCAGGACTAATGATCCCCAATACTAATGATCCCCAGGACTAATGATCCCTAGGACTAATGATCCCCAGGACTAATGATCCCCAGGAATAATGATCCCCAGGACTAATGATCCCCAGGACTAATGATCCCCAGGACTAATGAAAAGAAAGGCAGGGATGCAGTGTGGAACCCGTGGAGTGAAATTACCGACGGACGGAGGAGAAATATGATCAGTCAGACAGGCAAGTGTTATTAGGTCAATCAGTCATTCAGTCAGTCAGTCAGTCAATCAATCAAGAGAGGCATTCACAGAGCTATCAAAGCTAGTAAAATCCTCACCACATATTGACTGTAAGTATGCGTGGGAGAGAGAGAGAGAGAGAGAGAGATTTCATATTTTTTTTTTTACAGGTTTTCGGTTTTTTCTCGTTATTAGGGAAGGTGTTCAGTATCCCCCGTGTGCTGTACCTTAACCTTGGGGCCAGACCTCGTTGTTGTCGAGCTGTACTTTATATGACGTTGCTTTGTGGAGTATTATTTATGTGAATCCGAATTTTATATAAGAAGAAAAAAGTTCACCTGGTATCCTGATTTTATTATTGGATTTTTTTTTTGGACTGTTTATATTGGTTAATTTGTTTGTTTGTTTTGGTATTTTTTATTTTTGTTTGTTTATTTATTTATTTGTATTTATTTATTTATTTATCCATTTATTTTTGTTTGACGGTTTATATTGTTTTATCTCTGTTTTTGTTTGGTTATTTGTTTATCTTAATTTTGTCTATTTATTTATTTGTTCTTTTTATCAAATTTAGAAGAAAAAAAATTTTGGTGGAAATCTATCTCAAGTCAAAACTCAGGGTCACAAAGTTCTTCTCAAACACCTTAATTAAACTTCCAATTTTCCTTTTCAACTTTTTTTTCCGATTTCTGTTGAGTGTGAGATCTATTAACAGTCAAGGTCGGGGGGGGGGAGATAATCAACACTGAGTCGTAGGTGTGGTGAGGAAGGGATGAGGAAGGGGGGTTGAGGTATTGTGCTCCAAGTTTCTGGTTGGATGATGACCTTTTCACCTGAGAGACTTATGAGATGGATGCTCACCTGTTCTCTCTCTCTCTCTCTCTCTCTCTCTCTCTCTCTCTCTCTCTCTCTCTCTCTTTATATAGATAGATACAGTAGTCTTTTGTTATTAATTTGTTCATCTTATTTTTCTTTGTTTCTGTCTCTTTCTGTTTGTCTGCCTGTCTCTTTACGTGTCTTTCTGTCTCTTTGGCTGTCTATCTCTGTCTTTCTGTCTCTTTAGCTGTACATCTCTGTATTTGTCTCTGTATTTCTGTCTATCATTGTCTTTCTGTCTCTTCGTCCTTATGTTTGTCTTTGTCTATCTGTCTGTCTTTCTGCCTTTCCTTCTATCTGTCTGTCTCGGACCCAGGAGGACGGGTAAAGGGTAACGCACTATGAAGAGGTTCACTAGTCTGAATTACCACGCGCCATTAATTATGAACACCTGGGCTCATTTCCTGCCTGTGAGGTTTTAGAATTCTCAGTAGACGACACCTGAATATCTTTTACCATAAGGGGGAGATATTTTGTATTCATTCCTTGACAGTTGTATGATAATGAGAGATTTTATGCGGTAGTGGTGGTAACGTCAGCCACGGTGCACTAATAGCACTCTGTTGATGTAAGGTGCTAGTGGAGAGCTATTTTATTTTCAGACCATAACTGTGGTTGAGAAGTATGAATATGGCGGAGGTAATATATTGTGTATTTGTTGTGCTTGAGGCTCGAGGTGATCATATTTGGGGAGGCAAGAGTCAACCTTTTCCGTCTGTACTAACGCGCTGTGGTTTATGTTCGCTTGATATGCGTATTTGTTTTGATTTTATCTTCTGGTGTGTGTGTGTGTGTGTGTGTGTGTGGAGACTCTACAGTTGGCTTGTTCATGTCGTGTCTAAACACTGGTACGACTCTCAGGTATCATTGTTTAACAAATATGACGCTCCCCTTCCTGGAAACTAAAAACTTGTTTCTTATCATATTTTTTTCTTGTACAGTTTCTAATGAAAGCTTCGGTTGTGAAAGGTATATATTAAGAATGCACTGCCTGGCACTTCCTGGGTGAGTGATTGTGCCTGGGTGTGGCAGTGATGAGGGTCGTCTCCTCTACTGGTTATTCATCCACACCACACCACGCCTCGATCATTAATTCTGCTCACCTGGCTTTATTATGTCAATCCAGCGTTCGTAATCGTCCCACGGAAAGCATACATTTTGTTAGCATATCCTACATACTTATTCCTTATAGATTAAATTCTTTCCCAGTCTTGGTGCTGTACGACAGTTTGGGGGAAGACGACTGGCAGTTTTCTGGGGGTTTCCCTTCCTCTCTAGCGTTCCCTGTATACTGATCAGTGCTGCCGGGCGTATGAAGTACTTTTTTAATTCCTTAAATTGTTTTCCTATTACTGTCACTCTTTGAGAACTAGGTTGAAGGGTCGGTCACTTTGCATGACAAGATTAATGACAATAAGACCAAAACAGGTGGATCAGTTCGTCATGCAGAAAAGAGACACGAGACGGATCACCAGAGAGGCTGAGCAAACCTCGCATAGATGGCCATCAGTTCTAGCAGATTTATGTTAAAAAGTTCAAACCACAGGTGTTATAAGTGTAACTCAACAGGTTGTAGATGGGAAGCCACAAGAAGTGATGGAGATAGTCATAAATTCAGGGTTTTAAACTCATAACTGCTGACCAGGCAACACGATGGAGAGTACAGTATAAGAGAGGTGAGGCAATATCCAACAGTGAGTAGTGAGGTTTTATAGGACTCGGGCGTGTGAGAGGTGAGGTAATCCTCTAACACTTGAGTTGTGAGGTTGTAGCTGAGGTAAGGTTGTGCACCTGAGTTGTGAGGTTGTAGCTGAGGTAAGGTTGTGCACCTGAGTTGTGAGGTTGTGGCTGAGGTAAGGTTGTGCACCTGAGTTGTGAGGTTGTACAGTACTCAGAGGTCAAGTGGTGCTACTCACTCGGGAAGTTGTTAGGAGGACCCCGCTGGAGGCCGTTCAGTGATCGGCCTCACAGTTATATGATTAGTCAAGTGAATCATGGCAGCCTACAGGTGTACCGGTACGACCCCTGGCAGCGGGGAGTTTTTACAGCTGCTCCTCCCCGACACTTCATTTACATTTTGCACTCCCTGACAGCTGGTGGACGGTACTTGGCACTCTTGCTGGACTTCACTTGTATTTGAGGATGTAGAAGGCAAAGCCGTTTATAGCTTAAGAATTTATATCATAGAGAGCTTTATAATTGATTGAGCTTAAAAGGACCAGAAAAAAAATATTTCTTAGGGGAGATAACTTGCATGTTACTAAGATGTGGTTCCTCTCCTCCCTCCTACGGGTCCACTCGGCTAAGTTCCGTCGCTCAGGGATCCCAGGCCTTCGTCGGCCAGAGGACAGGCCCACGTGATATCGCTTTGTGCCGTAATTCCCACGTTCCGGTGTGACTTTAATGTAGCACTGTAAAGTCTGGCGTAACGTTTATAGTGTGACTCTTCTTTGTTCAACAGGCGATTGGCGAGGAGCTGTCTCTCCCTAGCATTAAAGGTTACGTCACGCTTGATTGTCTCAGATGGTAGAGCTGCTCGACTAACGAAGGGGTCGTCCACCGTCTTATCGGAGTGCTGGTCCAGGGCCTGTTATTTGTCTCTTTGTATTTACAGTAACAAGTTGGTGAGCCTCGCGGGGGACATTTATTGTGCCCTCAGTTATTTATTCCCACTTCGGCTGAGAAGGACGAAAGTATTTTTGTTGATTTTATGAGTGAGTGTATGTGTGTCTATCCTGTGGTGGTTTACATATGCGAGTATGTTTGTCCTGTAAGTGTATATATATATATATATATATATATATATATATATATATATATATATATATATATATATATATATATATATATATATAATGTGTGCGTGTGTCTGTCTCGCAATACGTCTGGACTGATATTACAGGTGAAGATTATTTACCAGTCACGAAGTGTTTACATTTATTGCTGGTGGTGTTGGGATGATCCTTCCTGATTAGGGAGTCAGTAGGTCAGGGGTCAGGCTTATAGATATTTCTTCAGTATATGACTCCCATTTCGCCGCGACATTGCTTCCCGCGGTAAGAAGGTTGTTGTACTGGGTCCTGAAGTGAAGTGGTGAAGCCTGTGGTCGACCAGCAGTCATCTTGTTCCGGCTGTTGTCACGACACCTGGTTGTTATGGCTGACTGGTCGAGAATCGCCCCTCTTCCTGATCTACACACTGTCCATCTTTCTTTGCTTCTACAGAATAGAATATTTCAATCAAATCCTTAACATATGGTGATTAACTGTTTAAACGTAATTACCATTTGCTTTTTATGGTACAGGTGGCTGGACAGGTACTAATCACTTGATTTTTTTATCATTCAGCTGCTAGTGGGTTACTCCACCCTCTCAGCAGGATGCTCGTCTACTAATGGGTTGCATCACCTTCGACAAGTGTACCGGATAGTGTACTCCTATACTGCCGGGTGTACAAGGGCAATGCACAAGAAGGGAGATATTTACAACTGAGTAATATATGCTAATAATAACGTCGATATTTTAATAAACTAGTAAGGGATGACTAGTGACTTTTATGATGATTTTTTAAAGACTTGAGTAATGTAAATCGTATTTATATAAATATCAAAATAATTTGTACGCTGTGGTTGTGATAGTTTACGACGGAACAACCTTTCCCAACACACATCACCAGCCTGTTGAGCCACCGGCCACCTGGGTCGACGCTCTCCTCCCGAGACACAAACCTGAACAACTAAGATGTTAATCTTAACCTTAACTGGTGACGCTTAAGACTGTACTCGACGTTATTGAGAGAAAAAAAATTCTTAAAGGTTACTGTTACAATGTCTTTATTCTGAGTTTCCAGGTTCAGTATATTACCACAGGTACACAACAGGTCAGTACAGGTTTCTTACGGCTTCCTAAGATGAATTAATTGTTTTGACTGATATGACGTTATCTTTACACCTCTCTGGTAAATGATACTTGATGAGTGAAAAAGATTTAAACACTTGTGGCAGTTTTGGGGAATGAGGTGTCTCTTGGTGGTGATGGTGGGGGGGGGGGGCAGGTGGTGGTAAGGTGAGATAATAACGGAGTTGAGGTGGTAGTAAGATCACGAGGTGGTGGTGGTGGTGGTGGTAGAGTCAGGTGGAGACTGGAGGCGGTGGTTAAGGTTGGGTAGCTGCTGGAGGCTGGGTAACTGATGGAGGCGGTGCAGGTGGTTGAGGTTGGGTAGCTGCTGGAGGCTGGATAACTGATGGAGGCGGTGCAGGTGGTTGAGGTTGGGTAGCTGCTGGAGGCTGAGTAACTGATGGAGGCGGTGCAGGTGGTTGAGGTTGGGTAGCTGCTGGAGGCTGAGTAACTGATGGAGGCGGTGCAGGTGGTGGAGGTTGGGTAGCTGCTGGATGTGGTGGCGGATAGGCAGATGGTGGAGGCTGGCCCAAGTAACTGGTGGCCAGATCGAGGACACAGGAATTAGCATAAGGCAACAAGGCGGAGCTGAGATACAACACAAAAACTTTTATGTTTCTACTCCTTGATTACGATCAGCTGGCTCTGCTGTTGTTACTGTGTCTGTTGTCTCTGTTGTCTCTGCTGTCTGTGCTGGCTCTGCTGTTGTTGCTGTGTCTGTTGTCTCTGTTGTCTCTGCTGTCTGTGCTGGCTCTGCTCTTGTTGCTGTGTCTGTTGTCTCTGTTGTCTCTGTTGTGTGTGCTGGCTCTGCTGTTGTTGCTGTGTCTGTTGTCTCTGTTGTCTCTGCTGTCTGTGCTGGCTCTGCTGTTGTTGCTGTGTCTGTTGTCTCTGTTGTCTCTGTTGTGTGTGCTGCTGTTGTTGCTGTGTCTGTTGTCTCTATTGTGCTGTGTCTGTGCTGTGCTCTCTGCTGTCCTGTGTCTGTGTCTCTGCTCTGCTGCTGTGTGCTGCTCTGTGTTGTTGCTGTGTCTGTTGTCTCTGTTGTCTCTGCTGTTGTGCTGCTCTGTGGCTGTGTCTGCTCTGTTGTCTGCTCTCTGCCTGTGTCTGTTGTCTCTGCTAGCTATGTCTGTTGTCTCTGTTGTCTCTGCTGTCTGTCTGTTGTCTCTGGTCTCTGCTGTCTGTGCTGGCTGTGTTGTTGCTGTTGTTGTCTCTGTTGTCTCTGCTGTCTGTGCTGGCTCTGCTGTTGTTGCTGTGTCTGCTCTGTTGTCTGCTGTGTCTGTGTTGTCTCTGCTGTTTTGTGTGCTGTCATGTTGTTGCTGTGTCTGTTGTCTCTGCTGTCTCTGCTGTCTGTGCTGGCTCTGCTGTTGTTGCTATGTCTGTTGTCTCTGTTGTCTGCTGTCTGTGCTGGCTCTGCTGTTGTTGCTGTGTCTGTTGTCTCTGTTGTCTCTGCTGTCTGTGTTGGCTCTGCTGTTGTTGCTGTGTCTGTTGTCTCTGCTGTTTTGATGTTTTTCTGTCGTTGCTGTAACGGCTTCCCTGTTATATTTCTTCTGTTTTCTGAAGTTGTTAGTTGGTCTCTGTTAATGCCGTTTATATTACTGTTATTATCATGATTTATACTGTTATTGACCTGGCTGCTGCTACTGTTGTTTTTGCTGGTGTAATTGCTTATCATACGACAGCTGTTTCTCCTGCTTGAGCCTGATTATGCTGTTCAGGTTCCTGGTAATCATAGAGCGGCTTCATGCTGTTTGTCATAACCACAGAGTGTCACCTCTGTGTTCTCCATTTCTCACCTTTTCTCCACTCCTAAGTTTTTTTTCTAATTTTCTTCATTTTTTCATCTTTGCCTTCCTCTTTCTATTCGTCTCTTCTTTCTTTCTTTCTTTCAGGCTCATATTTTTTTACGCCTTCATTATCTTCTTTCTTTCCTTTCTTCTTCTCGAATCTTATAGACCTTCCTCCTCTTGCTCCGTTCTCATTTTTTTTTGTTTTTTACTGTTAGAGAGAGAGAGAGAGAGAGAGATTTGGATAAACACTTAAGAGTTCCTCCCACTGTTTGAACAAGGAGTGGAGGCGTCCCAGATAAACATGACCCCCAGTTTCCTTTTTATCACTATACATACTTTACTATCTCCTTCTTCTTCCTCTTCTTCTTCCTTTCTTCTTGTTGTTGTCGTTGTTGTTCTTCTGCTTCTTCTTCTTTTTGTTCTTCTTCTTGTTCTTCTTGTTCTTCTAGATCTTGTTTTTTTGTTCTGGTTCTTTTTTGTTCTTGTACGTGTCGCTATAGTTGTTTTTGTTCCTCTTCTTCTACTTAATTATTTCTTTATCTTTCTTCTTTTTCTTCTTCTTCTATATTTGTCCTTTTCTCATTTACTTCTTCTGTTTTCTTCATTCTTCGAAATTTCTTTGATTTACCATGATACGTGTTATCTATTTTTTTTTAATAAGTATTCAGTTTACTATCCATGATCCTCTTTTGTTTTTGCTGAGTTTACTGTTGCCATTATACTGTAAACTATCCACCGTTTCTCTTGCAGTAAACAGTTTACCTTCAGTAGTATCCGGTTTATTATACAAGTACACCTCTTGGCTCTTGCTATATCAGTATACATATCCCGCAGGTGTGGCCTG
>NW_024730668.1:3216917-3326917 GCF_018991925.1 Homarus americanus
CAGGTGAGTCTCGTGATAACTGCATATCCTCTGTAACACACCACGGCCCACTGTCCCTCCCTCACCTACTCTCATACACGTATTGATAATAATAATGATAATGCCAA
This sequence comes from Homarus americanus, assembly GCF_018991925.1. Classification (NCBI taxonomy): domain Eukaryota; kingdom Metazoa; phylum Arthropoda; class Malacostraca; order Decapoda; family Nephropidae; genus Homarus; species Homarus americanus. The sequence goes on from NW_024730668.1 coordinate 3,217,025, forward strand.
TGGAAATAATAATGGTTTTATAAATAATAATATTTGTAATAATATTTTGACGAGCGAATTAATGGTAATTTTTTTTAATTATTAATAAGTTCATAATAAATATTGGTAAATGTTCTTGTAAAGAATAACAGTACTAATAATAATGAATTAATAATCATCATTGTAAAGTATAATGAGGATTTAATAATGAGATTAATTACTAGTGGCATTAATTTATTAACGACATTTATAGTAATAATAATAATAATAATAATAATAATAATAATAATAATAATAATAATAATAATAATAACAATAATAATAATAGTACGCTTAACATCATCATGAAACTAATAAACGATTTCAAATGGAAAATTTAGAAATTACCAGAAAAAACATAACGGAGATAATCTTCTTGGTTACCTGAGGTGAGATTTCACCAGGTAAATACACCTGTTGAGCACAAGAGGCGGCGGTAAAGGTCACAGTCTAGTGGTTGAAGATCCTGGTCGAGCGAGGTCAGGTCACCCACCTCCTGGAGATGACCCACTTCCCGCACCTCTGCACAGTGATTACAAGTCAGGTGTACTCTAGGTCATTAGGGTGAGGTTATTAAGAGGATGATGGTGTTACAGGTGAGGGTTTAATTATGCATGTTATTTGATAATAAACAAAAAAGAAATAATTATTGAATCGACGTCGTGGGTTGTACGTGTCAGTTCTGTTTCCATGCAGTTAAAAAGACGTCATTTTTGAGTGAAGTTTTCCTCTGTGATGTAAGGAGGAAACCTGCCTGGCTTTCGTTGTCTGGTTCCACCATTTCTTGTGGATTTTCCTTATCAGGTGGAAGTTTAGCCTCTATTGGGGAGCCAGGGGTGAGGTTCTGGGGTAGGGGGGTGGCCAGGGGTGAGGGCCTACACCTGGTGGTGATGGTCAGGGGTGAGGGCCTACGCCTGGTGGTGATGGTCAGGGGTGAGGGCCTACACCTGGTGGTGATGGTCAGGGGTGAGGGCCTACACCTGGAGGAGTAGGGCAGGTACGACGCCTCCACGACCCTGGGTGGTCCTGCCTCACACACCTGATCACCAACCGTGGCACGTAGTGAGTCTTAAGGGATGCTCTCTCTCTCTCTCTCATCCTATATCTGGTATTTTTTATAGTCATCAAACATCATGTGTTCTTTGAAAGTCAGCTGTGTTGGATGAGAGTCAGGTGTATTGGATGAGAGAGAGAGAGAGAGAGAGAGAGAGAGAGATAATATTATTGTACTGTATATGTTTAAAAAAATCTTTATTATTCTACTAAACATTTGTTCTTGTAATTGTTAATGATGTTTGTTATCATTTCAGGTGAGTGGCCAGTTGGAGTTACCACGGAGCAGTATATATAGTAAGTGTTAACATTATAAAATTTATTTTTATTTTTTTATAAAATCTTACTCGATGTTATGGACAGCTCTTTTGTGGTTTGTATTGTTGTTGTTGTTGTTGTTGTTTTTTGAGTTACGAGCGTCGGGTTTTTGCGGTTGAGAATGTTGGATCTTTTTAGTTAATGTTGGTAGTGGTTATGTGTTAGTCGTTAATAGTTTCACCCCAAGAACTGAGTGTTACAATATGATATTCCCACGTCTTTCCTAACTCTATTCCAAAACTAACCTAACCTAACTACACGCTCTAAAGAGAAACAATTATCTCACGTTGTCTCCCAGTTGATAATCTGTTCACGAGATTGGTGATGAAGCAACGCAACTCCCCATAAATACACCGACACTATACCACTCGCTGACCTCCAAGTGGCACAGTGCCAGACTGACCGCAGCAGAGAGATAGTTCAGGTGACTTCGATATCTCACCTCTTTTCATCTCCCTTATACACGAAAATTTAAGACGAATATTACGATTTCTTGTATTTTATTTATTTATTTTTATTTTTTTCCTTTTTGATTTGGGGAGCCATGGTGGGTCGTCTCCTCTTATTCACTGAGGGATAATTATGGTACAGCCTGTCATGTTGTGGTTACGTTAGGTTAGGTTTGGATCTTAGCAAGAGTAAATTCTCCCGTAAAGTGGCTATCTGATAGTTTCATTATCACAGCTGGCTCACATTGATATCCGGCTGTTCACATATAATAGTTGGTTCATGTTTACATCCGGCAATACGTAGCCAGCATGAAGCCATCTGGGTTAATAGTCTGGGATAAGCGAGTATATGTCTTAGCGAGGTTCTGTTGCTTTTTATATCTTCCCCCTCTACTCTACCCTCCCACTCCATCCCTCCCACTCCATCCCTCCCACTCCATCCCCTCTCTCACTCCCTCCCCTCTTGTTTTGTTTTTACTGCGATTGTTTTCTTCTTTCTGTTTTCTCTTTTTTATCAAAATTTTCATGTTTTTCTTCCTCCTTTTTCTTTCCTTTCATGTTTTCTTCTTCGTTTTACATTTCTTCTGTTCATGTTTTTATTTCCTTCACATATTTATTCTTTCATCTTTCTTTATCACATTCTTTCTTCATCTTTCTTTCATCTCTTCGTTATCCATCGTTATATTTCGTCTTTCTCTAATGATAACAATCTCACTTCACTCCCGCGTGTCTGGTTCAATTGCCTTAGAATGGTCAAATATTTCAGTCATGTTCATATACAAGCCAAGACTCTCACTCGATTTGTATTTACTTAAGAGACTCGTTTGGTTATAGGGGTCAAGGATCACCCTTGGGTTAAAGTTTCTTATTTTTATTCGTACAAAAATATGGTTATCATCATTACTTAATATTATGAGAGTGTTGTGTGTGGTTTATTCATTTATGGAGCCACAGTTAAAAATAATGGCAAAATTATGGCTCATCTTTTAATCAATCAAGGTGAAGTGTGTTGGAGAGTTGCCGAGTGACGGTATGGTCGGGGTAGTGGGGTTACAGCACACTGGATACTAAGCCTTCGATACACAAGAGGGTAGTGTAGCTGGCACGGTATTCGACTATTATTCATATCCCTAAGCGTGGAGTTTTAGTTACCCATTCGCAGCTGGTTGGACGGTGGGCGCCCCAGACAACGAAGGATTTTTTTTTTTTTTACCTCGACAAGGTTCAAAGGCCAACTGCATGCACAATTTTTATATTTACCTTATTATTACGTGATATTTTGACTACAAAACACGACTCCACACAGCAATACTGGTGACTGATGCCCACTTACAGATGCAGGTTGGGTTAGAATTAGCATCATTTGGTTATTCTGCAGCGGTCAGAGGTCACAGATAATGCAGGGAAACATACCTCAGTCACTCACAAAAGATGGCTTTTGTAGTTATAAAGTTGTGTTCCTTCACAGTAAGAGGCGTGAGAAGATAGATGGACTGAACCGTGACGAGTTATATACAACAGAACGTTAAGATAATTTCCAGAATTGATACTCATCCATGTCATGAAAAACAAGTCATGTATTCCCTTAGAAAGTTTTGAATGATTGATTTTTTTTGTATCTACACGTTCTTACTACATCTACTTGTTACGAATCTTAGAGACGTTCGGAGCTCAACTCTTGTTTTATAAGATGACGCAAGAGTTTAACCACCGTGCTGTAATTTCCCTCAAGGCGAGAGTCATTTAACAACTGGCTTCTGAGGCAACTCCTCCCTCAGAGTATGCTTCTTTGGAACGTAAGCTTGTGTCGTTTAGGCGTTTTTCCCCTCGAGGATGTGGACAGCGTGACGGCGGGGAAGAGAGGAGACGCTCGACAGTGAGTGTCACGCCGTGGTCCGTCACCGCCGTGAGGGTTGGATACAGTGTCAGGGAGGCGCTTGACGGACGTTTTTATGCTCGGGGAGAATCGGCCAGGAGACATCAAGGCCGTAATATCGTGAGCCCGGTTGTCCAGGGATAAGACTTCGTTGGTTACGTAGTAATGAACCAAAACGTTGTAGGAGAAAAGGTCCCGCACCGAAAAGTCGTTGTTTGAAGCATGTGGGGGCTGAAACGTAAACGTGACGTGAGACAGTGCTACTAGAGGGTGTACTGGTAAGTCTCCTCATGTCGTGTTCCTGTCACTAGTCTCAAGTGGTTTTTAATTACCGAGTTTTTCCCTGTGGATGATGGCAGGTGTCCTCGGTGTTCTGAATACCGCGATGGTGGCCCCACCAGCCTGCCCCACTCAGGAACTGCACCACCACTTACACTCACTCTTACTCGTGATCTGCGCACCTACAACTTGTGGTGAGTGACCGTCAGGGGAGAGGTGTTCTCTCTCACGGTTCCTTCCTGCCTCTGAGATTTCTTTCGGGGTTTGAGAGAATTTTCGGAACTATTAAAAAAAAAAACATTAAAAGTGATGAAAGTGAATCTTATTCTCCAGACTCCAGGTGTTTAAATCTTACCTGAGGCTACTGTGCTGCGAGATTTATTTTATCTTTATCCATTTATTTAGTATGAAACTTGAATATGAACTACTGGTACAGTAATAATGATTACCGTGTATATTTACGAGGTAATTAATGGATCGAGAAGTACAGAACTTTAATACAGTTTATTGCTAGAGTACAGTATAATTGTCACGTCTGCCCGCTCTTATCCTCTCTTGTAGTACATAGTCAAAGTTAAGGGCGGTGTGGACACAGTACACTGAGTACTAAGCATCCGGTACACAAGGAAACAGCATGACCACCATTGCATTCGACCGTCTTCACTTCCCCAACTCAAAAGTTATGGGCGAGAACACTCACCCCGACGACATCACAGGAGGTGACCGCTGATGACACACTCCCTACCTGTGTTGGCGTACCTGAGATAGATGTATAGTATATATCAGGTGCCTAAAAGAGAGCTCAGGTTCTCAACTGGCTCAGCCATGTTAATGTTGTTATTATTATCCACTCTGTATCTGTGTTTTTATGGCTAAATAAACTGTTTCAATTCAATTCACAGTCGACGGTGTTAATGCCAAGTAGGTCTGGGAACTCTCTCACACATCCGCCAGCCTGTTGTGTAATTAGGACTTGAGACTTCATTAGTTCTAAACGCGACTGATGTTAATTTATCGGGGTTTGGCTTTACACATCATCTTACCTATAACACACACACACACACACACACACACACACACACACACGGAGATGTTGAAACAATGGATTTTCCTGCACATTGTCAATAAGAAATCCAGACAAAGTGCAGCTGTTGCCTAGTACAGTCATCCCCCCACTTATTATCCCTCCTTCCTTCCCTTTCCCTTCCCCACCTCTCCTCACCCCCCCCACTCTCCTCACCCCTAGCCGTGTGACCATCTGCCGTCCATCCCTTTGTATACCCTTGCCTGCTGGTGAGTTCTTGTCGTTATTATTCATAGTTAAGAGTTTACAGCTCCAGACCATTAGTTAGTTATATTGGCTGGGCAGTTGAGGAGGTGGGAGGCTGGGGAGATGGGAACCTGGGCTGTCCACTTCACTCACCTACCACCACCACCAACGCCACCACGGACTCACAAGGAAGAGTCATCGATACACCACACAATTCATTTACATAAAAAAAAAAATATCTAGTTTTAGCAAAAGACCAGAAAAAACAGATTATTAAAAAAATACGTAAATGAGAGGAGATACACTAATTACTTAAAGATGAAATTACGAGAGATAATGAGGCTAAGAATATAAATAGATGAATTAGTGATGATAAGGCTAATTAGAGAAATAAATTAGTAGTGACTGAAATAATCTCTTAATTTTTAATGATGGTAAATATTAAGATTATAGTAGTAGTTTATAATTGCTATTGATAATGCTAATAGTGGTAATATAGGTGATATTAATTAATGCTAAAAATTTTAAGGATGATAATGTTGTTTTGTATTATCTATTAATGAAAATGGTAGTAGTAGTCGTAGTAGTAGTCGTAGTAGTAGTCGTCGTAAAAAGTGAATAGGATTATGAAGACTTGTAATAATAATGATAATAATTAGTGCTGAAGAAAAAGAGCTGCAAAAGGAGGAAGAGGAACAGGAGGAGGAGGAAGAGGAAGAGGAATTAGCTACTTGAATAAGAGTATAATGAAGACGAAAACACTATAATGTGAATAGAATAATGACGCGTTAGCGGTGATTATTTCAGAATTATTTTTTTTTTTAAGTGCCTTAATTATCATTGTACATATTCTTACACCAAATATAAAGGTTTAAGTGGCGCTCATTCCCAAGAGGCGGAAGTTGAGTTAGGGATTACTGAAACGTTTAAATATGTAGAAGCGGTAGTAACTTGGAGGGAGAGAGAGGGGGTAGGGAGGGAAAAGGGGAGAGAAGAAAAGAGGGAGAGTATTTGGGAGGGAGGGAAGGAAAAAGGGAGAGTGGGAGGGCGGGAGGGCGTAAATGAAGGTGGATTTTTGTGAAGGAGGGACGGAGGAGTGTTTGAATGAGGCAAGAGCCCAGGAGAGGGAGAGAGAGAGAGAGAGAGAGAGAGAGAGAGAGAGAGAGAGGTAATCCAACAGCCAATCATATCACATAAATCCTCTGACGTCATGATGATCAACTACGTCATATCTCATCCTTTATCCCCTCTCCACCCCTCCCTCCCCTCTCCACCCATCCCTCCCCTCTCACCCCTCCCTCCCCTCACCCCCCTCCCCCTCCTCCTCACCCCCCACATAACCACTCACCCCAAGACACTGTGGGTAATCTAATGGCGTGATGGTCTTCTAAAGGAGGATATTGGAATCTTTATTTTTTCTCGTTTCTCTGAATCGTTTGGTTTCGCTTGACAGGTCCACGATGATGAGCCATTCTCTCTCTCTCTCTCTCAATGTTTTTTTCTCCTTCGTGGTTAACACCTCTTATGTCACTCCCTTGGTGGTGGAACCTTAACCCACAAAAAATAATTTAATAAATAAATAAATTGATATTCCCTGTTGAAGTAATTGAAGATTAATTAACTAAGGTTTAATTTCTTGTTGTTATTGTTTTGCTTTTTTTCTTTGTATGTTTTAAACGTGTATTGTGTGTATCATCATTATTATCTCTCTCTCTCTCTCTCTCTCTCTCTCTCTCTCCACGTACACCCTTGTCTCAAGGTGCACTCATAGCGACTTTGTTTCAGGTATACCTATCGTTTGATGTCTCCAGGTATACCTGGAGTTTTAAATTGGATAAAATCATGGCCCACCGATAGAACACAGAGGGTCAGCGTAGATGGTGTTAAATCTGAGTGGGGCTGTATAGCCAGTGGGGTTCCCCAGGGGTCAGTACTAGGCCCACTCTTGTTCATAATCTATATAAACGATCTAGATACTGGGATCAGCAGTGACATAAGCAAGTTTGCGGATAACACCAAAATAGAGCGGCAGATTAATTCAGGGCAGGATGCAAATGCACTACAGGAGGATTTAAATAAACTGCAGGAGTGGTCAGAAAAATGGCAAATGAAATTCAACACCAGCAAGTGCAGCGTACTTAATATTGGAAGAACAACACTGTCAATGTGTATACAGCCTCAACAACACTTCAAACCTAGAGAAGTCAGATCAAGAAAGAGACTTAGGGCACAAGTCTGGGCCTACGGCCTTCCAGAAAAAAAGAAAAGTGTTAATGTTCGAAATAAGGCAAACAGAAAATAGGTTTTATATCTAGAAGTGTAAGTAATAAGAGCAGAGGTCTTATTGAGGTAACTATATATCTTTGCGCTAGTCAGGCCGCACCTCGATTATGCGGGTTCGGCTCCTCATGTGCCTCATATAGAATGGATATCAATTCACTGGAGTCGGTGCAGCGAAGAATGACGAAAATGATTCCGGGACTTAGAAACCTTCCATATCAAGATAGGTTAAATAAACTAAACTTGCATTCCATAGAAAGACGAAGAGTGCGGGGAGATATGATAGAAGTATTTAAGTGGGTGAAAGGAATCAATAAAGGGGATATAGATAAAGTTCTTAAAATATCCGAGCAGGATAGGACTCGTAGCAACGGATTTAAGTTGGATAAGTTTAGGTTTAGGAGGGAGATAGGAAGGAACTGGTTCACAAACAGGGTGGTGGACGAGTGGAACAAGCTTAGCAACTTTGTAGTAAGTGCTGGAACTCTGGAAAGTTTTAAAAGGAGGGCAGATAGATTCATGGATGATAGAGAGTGGTAGTAACTCTCGACAGGAGCTGCCATGCACAGGTCAACCGGCCTATTGCAGAGTCCTTATTTTCTTATGTTATGTTCTTATACCTATGGCTTCATGTCTCCAGGTATACACAAAGCATTATATCTTTAGGTATACTCATAGCCTCACACATATATTCACGGTATATGGTGATGGGGGACCATAAGTGTGATGGGGCACTATAAAAGGTCACAAGAGGTCACCATTGGCGGGGTCGTGTGAACACTCCACAATGGTGCATTAATCTTGACTGTGTGGGGTGACCTTAGGTGACCCCCGCCCATAACACGGTATTGAGGTCACCATGTTTGTGTGTGTGTGTGTGTATTTTGTCTTTGTACGTTTATACGTACCAAATGTACATACACGTTCATGTGATCGTATGCATATATGTGTGTTGTGAGTATATATGTATGTGATAGAAAACACACACACACACGCATACACACACACACACACACACTGAATGACTGGTAGACGTTCATTCATGGAAAAGGTTATACGCTTCATGCCTCAGTGGTTGTGTCAGCTGAGTTGTTGACTAATCGCCTCGCTCAATCACTCACACATTCACACACACTTCTCTCTCTGTCTTTGTGTCTGTCTGTCTGTCTAACTGTCTGTCTGTCTGTCTGTGATTGCACCAAGGAGTGATAAACAGTGTATTGTAGAGATTGGTAATTCCAGTATTGAACGCGGTGGCATTACAGTAGTTACATTTACTGGTTGTTGGGGTGACACACGTTTTATCATTAATTACACTAAACGTGATAATCATACAGGGTCATTATTGTCCTAATTACCTGGTTGTGATAATGACCACTGCTCCTCCTTCCCATAACGGTAACAGTAATAATAATAATAATGATAATGATGATGATGATAATAATAGTATAAGTAATAATAATAATAATAATAATAATAATAATAATAATAATAATAATAATAATAATAATAATAATAATATACAGTCAGAATAATCATATGTCATAATAATAATATACCAAAAACTATAATAATGCAATAATAATTCATAATTAATAACAGACGCTCAATAAACTATTACCTGTTCTTACCGCCATTAAATCCTGTGATTAATATCGTGGCAAGAGGATGCTACACTAGTGGTCAATAAAGGCGTCCTTCCGTAATGTACTGAGTGGTATTCTCGCCCGTGTATTGTGGCTCCTGACTTGGCATACGTCCGTGCCCTGGGAGCCGATGTAAACATAAACGGTATTTAACTGGCTGACCTAGATACAGGGAGTACTGCTCAGGTGGTAGGTGTGGGTGGGTGTGGGTGAGTGAGGGTGGTGCAGTGGGTGGGTGTGGGTGGTGTAGTGGGTGGGTGTGGGTGGTGTAGTGGATGTGTGTGTAATGGGTGGGGAGGTGTAAGGGTCTTGTAGGTGGGTGGGGTGTATAAGTGACGGTAATGGGAGTGTGGTAGGTAAGAGAGAGAGAGAGAGAGAGAGAGAGAGAGAGAGAGAGAGAGAGAGAGGGGGGGGTGGAAATCCCTTCTGAAAAAAGTTACAATTCATTCATTTATAGAAAAAAAATGAAAGAAAAATCAAATAATTTAGAAAGTTTGGTGACCTAGAAGAAGTAGGAGGAAGAAGTACACAAGTAAAATAAAACGAACAATAAAAATGCAAGAAAGTGGACAGCGCTTGACCTCTCCCTCGAGTTTTTGTATGACGTCATCTGTTGTGTGTGTGTGTGTGTGTGTGTGTGTGTGTGTGTGTGTGTGTGTGAGGTTGCCCAGCTGAGGAGTGTTGACCAGCTGAAGTGTGCGTGTGTGTATTAGTGGGGGACCTTACCAACACACACACACACACACACATCAGTTGACCCAGTAATGGCTGGCCAGAACACGTCAGCATTTCCTTGTGTTTACACCAAGTTCGCTTCAGTCATGACGCTGGGATTTTCCACAACCGCTACCACCATTAAAGCCATCACTACCACCATCACCACCACCACCACCACCACCACCATTACTACCGCTAAAGCCACCACTACCACCATTACAACCACCACTACTTCCACCACTAAAGCCACCACTACCACCAACACCACTACAACTATTACAACCATCACAACCACCAATATCACTACAACCATTAAAACCACCACCAACACCACTATAACCACCATTACAATGACTATTACCACCATCAATTCAACCACCACCACTACCACCACCACTACTATCACCACCACCACTACCACCACCACTACTATCACCACCACCACCACTACTATCACCACCACCATCACTACTATCACCACCACCACCACCACCATCACCACTATCACCACGAATAAATATGATCAATATAAATGTAAAATCAATTCGATGTTTTTGATGCCAGTAAGAAATGGTGTTGGTGAAGTATTTGTGTTGTTCTGGCAGGTGAGGGAGTACATATTGCCGTGGGCAGTGAAGGAGGAGGTAAATACAGTAGGTGGGTATCTGGACCAGAGAGGGAGGGAGAGAAGGAGGGAAAGTAGGGGAAGGAGAAGGGAGGGAAGGATGGAAAGTAGGGGGAGGAGAAGGGAGGGAAGGATGGAAAGTATGGGGAGGAGAAGGGAGGGAAGGATGGAAAGTATGGGGAGGAGAAGGGAGGGAAGGATGGAAAGTATGGGGAGGAGAAGGGAGGGAAGGATGGAAAGTAGGGGGAGGAGAAGGGAGAGGGGGAGGGACAGAGGGGTGAGAAGGAAGGAGAGACATAGGGAAAGGAAGATAAATAAAGGGAAAAGGAATGAGTAAAAGGGAAAGGGAGGGAGAGTCACTACAGGTCCCTACTCAACTACTTCAGTTATTTTGTTTGTGTTATTTGCGAATCAAATGGTGTCTGGCTGCGTCAACTGGCGTCTGGCTGTGTCAAATGGCGTCTGGCTGTGTCAACTGGCGTCTGGCTGTGTCAACTGGCGTCTGGCTGTGTCAAATGGCGTCTGGCTGTGTCAAATGGCGTCTGGCTGTGTCAAATGGCGTCTGGCTGTGTCAACTGGCGTCTGGCTGTGTCAAATGGCGTCTGGCTGTGTCAACTGGCGTCTGGCTGTGTCAAATGGCTTGTGGTTGTGTCAACTGGCTTGTGACTGTGTCAATTGACTGGTGGATGTGTCAGATTATTTAAGCTAATGTTGATGGAACTATGAAACTTGTGTCGACTCATTCTCATTCACAACAATAAAGGTTAGTGGGGAGGAGGAGGAGGAAGAAGAGGAGTGGGAGGAGGAATAGGCTGGGCAAGGGGTCATTCACTGTTGCATTAGATGGAAGGGGAGGATGAAGGAATGGAGGACAGTTAAGGGTGTCTGTGAGGAGGAAGAGAGGAGGAGGAGGAGAGAGTCAAGTAGGAGTTTGACTGGAGAAATATCTATCATATTCATCAGTTACATGTCACATTTTTCACTCGGTCACGGGCAGAAAAAATACGAGGCAAAAAATCCGTCTCTTGTACGAACACAATAAAGACGACTTGAAGGAAAGACGAGTTTCCCGTTACGCGAACGTGAGCCAACACTTCTTACCCAGTTCTACACAGGAACAGTAGAGTCTTAAAAAAGAAGAAACATGAGCGATTTACAGTTTGATTATAGTTACACTGTACGTCTTATTTTTCACGGATATTTTTTTTTTTTTACCTTTTGTGTAAATTTTCTTCGTAAAACATTCCTGAACGATCTAGTTGAGTCATCTAATGCCTTTCCATATTGTGAAGCGGACACGGTATAGTTTCTAAATAAGTCTTTTAAAACACGATTCATAGATATTATGTACATGTATTACAAGTTTTACCTCCAACTAGACCAACGTACAAAGAACATTAATTTTAACATTTTAGTGAACGATTTAGTTAAGTCGTTTCATTATTTCTCCATCTGAAAAAAGAAATCGTACGAAATAACTGTGTTGCTTATATCAGGGTGACAGCAGTAAGGCGAGACGTAGGTGAAATATATCACAGTGTCACGACCACAGTGGTGTAGCCTCGCCTCACGCCCGCCCGCCCGTCACAATTATGGCGGTCGTGTGTGCTCATTACCGCCCCTCACACCAAAACCTCCTCCAACTGTAAACAACTGTATATTTCCGATGACATTCTGTCTTACCCCTTTGTCCTTAAATTACGCAAAGAACATTAATATCATTTAGAAATTGCGTTGAGAACTTTACTAAGACTAAAAAACTGCATAAAATGTGAGTTTCCTTCTTGCGTACAGGAGCGAGTCCCTGGGAGAGAAGATTACCCTTTATTGTTGTGACTACGCGAGGCTCTGTGAGTGTGGTCTGATGCCTCCTCTCTTACTTTACCGCCTGTCTTAACTAACAACTATTGGGGACACCAACTAAGACTATTTATTACTTATTTGAAACACCGGCGTGATAACATTTTAATATGTATTTACTTACACCATGTGACATATTGAAATCTAGATAATACTGAGTGTTATGTAAATATTCCTTGAGATAAATGTATAGTATACCAATAGTACCCAGGCTCTCACTTGGCTCGACCATATCAATATTTATATTATTTTTTAACTTTGAATCAGTATTTTCTGACTAATTTGTTTAAATATAATAATAATAATAATAATAATAATAATAATAATAATAATAATAATAATAATAATAATAATAATAATAATAATAAATAATAGCAGCAGCAGCATTAACCACGTCCATTATAATACGCATAACGTTTACAATAATAACAGATTTTTCATTTCCGAGGATCAGGAACAATATAACCCAAACAGTGTAAAGGGGATTGAAAACAAATCCCTTCCTCACTTCTGGACAAAATCTAATCACAAAGTCTTTTTCAAGTCTACATAGATGATGAATATTCCCCTTTTCACCCCTTTGAATGATGGTTTAATCAAAAAGGGTTATTTTCACATGTGGGGTTGAGAGTTCACTTTGTGGGGGCCTTAACTGGGGTCACAGATGGTCCTTCAGGCAACAGGTATAGGGTCTGGCCACCAAGGTCTATCTATCCAAACCTGCCCTGGGAAAATCGGCTACTCTTACAAAAGCTGCTGTGACTCGCACCCTCCCTCCCTGCCTCCCTCCTGACTGTGACTTTCCCCGGGCGTCAAGGGCACTCAGCCACTCAGGTTCATCCAGCCATACAGTTAACCAGCTTAATCAGTCGGTCAGCCAGGCGGTCAGCCAGTCACCCGACCATCTTGTCAGTCTTTATATCAGTCATTTAGTTAGTCAATCAGTTAGTTAATCGTACAGGTCGCAACACCAGGTGCGGGAGAATAGGTGTTTCATACCCTCTCACAAGACTACCAATACAGTCGGTAAGACATAACTGCTCATATAGGCCCCACTCCTAATAGGCCCTAATTCCAATGGGTTGTAAACATACGGAACACCATTCTTAGTGGATCCTAATCCTAATGGTTTGATTTGATTTGGTTTTATCAGGACTGGGGTCTGTTAGGACTAGCCAATCTCTCGTACACGCCTGGTAAACACACACACACACAGGACACGGTGATACACGGTATAAACCACGATGGCAATGAGGACAACGAGGAGGTGCAATTTCACTGTTGAAAGGAAGTGGCGGAGCAGGAGCCCAAGAGAACGTTCTCACAATCAGGTTGTTCATGACGGTGCGGCCGACCCAGTCCTTGGAGGTCACGGCACGCACAGACACACACACACACACACACACACACACCTATCACTCTGGTAGACTACTCTCTCGGACACCACTACTCACCATTATCACCACCACAGTCTCTGCCCTACAAGAAGTCACAATGTAAATAATAATCCTTTTCTGTTCTTTTAATCCCTTGAGTACAGTGTCTTAACCCTTTCAATACAATGGCTTATTGCCTTGTGCAAGATAATGGTGTACTCAAGAAATCAAGTTATCGTACTCAAGGGGTCAAGTCATCGTACTCAAGGGGTCAAGTCATCCGCTCTAGGGGTCAAGTCATCATACTCCAGGGGTCAAGTCATCGTACTCAAGGGGTCAACTCATCATACTCAAGGGTCCTTTAATTCCTCGAGTACGATGACTTAATCCCACATCATTGGAGATTTTACCCCTTGAGTACGATGACTTTAACCCTTGAGTACGATGTTTTATTTTTTATTCAAGGAGAACAGGTCATCGTATTCAAAAGGTTATGAATGCATTAATAATGAACACAAATTATTATTATTATTATTATTATTATTATTATTATTATTATTTTTATTATTATTATTATTATTATTATTATTATTATTAGTAGTAGTAGTAGTAGTATTCACACACATACACACACACACACACACACACACACACACACACACACACACACACACACGCACACAAGTAATAGCGTGGGAAGGCTCGCCACAGGCCGGGTGGATGTGGTAGGCATTATATAAGACCAGAACCACTCAACTTTTACTACTAGCTGTGTTCACTGCCGTCTGCCGCCACCACATTTGTTCACTACTGTCTGCCACCACACTCTTATTTTTGCTTAAGGTTAGGTTAGGTTAGATAACATTAGAATTAGGCTATGTTAGGTTAGGTTAGTTAGGTTAGGTTAGGTTAGGTTAGGTTTCGATACTGTTTTAATTCTTCCACAATAGTCTCTCTAATAAGATGAACTAGAAATATCTCTGCCGTGGATTTCGTCACTAACCTAACTTAACCAAACCTAACCTAACTTAACAAAACCTAGCTTAACCTAACCTAACATAACCTAACTTAACCTAACCTAACCTAACCTAACCTAAATAAGTTCAGTTAAATCTCTCAATACTCGAAATGTTATTATTCACATGAAGTTTGACCCAAATAGTTTTTAAGACTGTGTAAAATTAATTAGAGATTATTTCTGTTTTTGCGGATGACACGAAATTGGGAGAGATCAGTTGTTGCAGTGACCTGCCCAGTCGCTACCGGAAGTTAACAGGTTGAGCAGTGATACGTAATGTCAGATGTGTTTTGTTACCAAGTGGATTCCGTTTTTTTTGGTTTCCGTCGTCGTCGTCGTCTTCTTCTTCTTCTTCTTCTTCTTCTTCTTCTTCTTCTTCTTCTTCTTCTTCTTCTTCTTCTTCTTCTTCTTCTTCTTCGTCTTCTTCTTCTTCTTTGCCTCAGTCGACATAAAACTCTTCTGCCTCCTTGTGAATAATCTAGGACACATATTTGTTTTCATTGCTACAACTTAATGGAAACTATGTCATATATTTTAGCATTTGCCATGATTCATCGTCGCTTAGGTTAGTAATGATAATATTATAGGATTTACATTAAGATCATCTGAAGGATCGTCTCTCTGTGTACAGGCCAGTGTGTGTGTGTCGAAAAAAAAGGAAATATTTTGGTATTTATTATTATCATCAACCCGCTAGATGCAGACACGAATAACCGTTTCCATTACCGGGAGTGTGGTCTTGGCTAGTGTGGCCACGACCTCACCATCTACCGAACAGTGAACTTGGCCAGGAACAATAGAGGCTCGTCTCCGCTAACAGTCTGTCCGTGGACTTCCTGCCAGTGTATAGGTAATGGCCGCCACATGAGTATGACCCAACAGCTTTGCTACTACTACAACTACTACAATAGCCACACCTTCGCCGCCATTTTATTGCCTTAAAATTAAATATCCTAATACATAAGTAGCTATCCTAGCTGTGTTGAGTTAGTTAAGCCGCAGATCTATGCGGCATTCAGTGACTGTTACCTCATAGTCAATATCTGCAACTGTTGTCGGCTTTGGGGCCGATGCTCTCTTTCCCCTGAGGCAGAGCAAAGCAGACCTAAGGAGAGAGAAGGACAGTCGACATCTCATCCAGGCTACTACTACTTTTTTTTTAATTGGCCTCCAGCCTCTCGCAATAGCCATACCTTCGCCACCATTTTATTACCTTAATATTAAACATCCTACTACTACTACTACTACTACTACTAGCCATACCTTCGCCACCATTTTATTACCTTAATATTAAACATCCTACTACTACTACTACTACTACTACTACTACTACTACTACTACTACTACTACTACTACTACTACCTCCGTTGGCACCACATCCTCCACTATCACCACCATCACTTCTACTACTATCACCTCCATCACAACTGCCACTATCGCCAAAGCTGTCCCTGTCAATGCCATCATCAAAATTGTCACTATCCTCTTCACCACAACTCACTATCAACACCACCACTACCATCACCACCATCACAAATGTCACTACCACCACCACCACCACCACCACCACAACTGTTATTGCCATCACCATCACTATCATCGTCATCATCATCATCACAACGGTCACCATCACCACCATCACAGCTGTCACCACCACCACACCACACTTCCCACAATTACCTACCGGAAAGCAAAAGTTTATCCACCAAACTCCCACGATGTTCCGAAGGTCAGGATGAAACCACCTTGGCGTCTAGGCGTGGGAGTAAGATTTGTCTACGTGGGCGTGTGTCGACGTGGGTGGGCGTGTTATGTTTGCATGGGCGGGCGTGATATGTTTGCGCACGGGCGGGATTAATGTGTGTGTGTGTGTGTGTCTTCGTAGCTGTGGGTGTGCAGGTGTATGGGCTTGCTAAAGTGTAGGTGTGTGGGTTCGTTAGTGGGAGTTAAGTTAGCTTTAGTTTACGTTAGGTTAGTGTATGGTTAGGTTAGGTTAGTGTTAGTATAAGTTAGGGTTTGATTACTTTAAGTGAGGTTAAATTTAAGTAAAATTTGATGAAGTTACGATCCTTCTGTATGTTTATTTCTCATTATTCTCACCGTAATATAATTTTTTTCTCAAGATATGATTAATCTTCTCCTGTTACAAGTTGGTGCCAAAGTCTTAACAAAATCCTAACAAAGTCCCTCAGAATAAACCAAATTATCTTCCCAGATCTGAACCAGTCATTTATACCCGTTAATATAAGGACACTATTGACCTATTAGACTCTTAATATTAATAGTATAGTCGAAAATAACACTCGAGGTCATTTTGGGTCAAAAGTTATATTCCTCGCATTGTTGACTTTTTTTTTTTGGTAGGGGGTGGAGTAAATTCTCAGTATGTTTTATTAGGAACGTCCTGTCGAGTTGGTGGGCAGGTTATAGGTGTAAGCAGGCCAGTAGGTGTGGGCAGGGGCCAGGTGTGTGGGCAGGGGTTGGTAGGGTGTGTGGGCAGGGGGTGGTGAGATGTGTGTGTGCAGGGGCTGGTGGTGTGTGTGTGGGCAACAACCTGAAAACAGTACAAGGCAGCATGACCATCTGTCCACCACCTGGCCCTCACACTTGGCCTCCCTCCCTCCCTCCCTCCCTGCTCCACTCTCTACCTTTTGTGACACCGCCAGTAGGGGGGGGGGCAGGGGGAGAGATCTCACCTCCTGCTGAATGGGGATGCCCGGTAAAGGAGGGAGGGAGGGTGGGAAGGGGTAGATAATGCCTGACCCCAATATGACCATGACAGTAACTAGTGTTATGATAATTATTATGGTAATGACACTCAGCGTTTTATAATGGGAAACCCAAGGACATGACAGTAGCTGGATTGTCATGACAGGCAGAGTCAATATCATGTCTGTTGCTTGAGAGTCACTGGCCTATACGAGTCGTTATGTAAATGACTGTAAGCTGTAGTTCTACCTGGTGATTGGATTGGTAAACTGTCTCTTGTCAAGTGGCTGTCATGCTTTGGTTAACTAGCGTGGCAGTGACTGTCAGAGTGGCATAAGAGGGGCAGTTATGATAGTCGGGAGATGATGATCACCACATCGTCACGCACTCCAACCATCATTAACTTTCTCTGTGATCATCAACTTTCATTATTCTCCTGTATTGTTCACGACTTTCATTTTCCTCACGTGACACCATTTCTCATCTCTATCACCATCACCGCTCACCATCCTAGGTCATTTATCCTCATTATTATCATTTTGTATCACGGCCACAAACACTACCACAAGTCTACAACCACCTCATACCAACCACTATCTTTATCTCTACCTCTACCACCATTACCACCACCACCACCACCACCTCACACCACCATCTCCATCTCACATCACCTCCAGCACCACTACCTCACATCATCACCAACACCACCACCTCACATCATCACCAACACCTCACACTACCTCACATCATCACCACCACCACCACCTCACATCATCACCAACACCTCACATTATCACCAACACCACCACCTCATATCACCCACAGCCATCACCACCACTATCTCTCACCAACACTATCACCATCTCACAGCAACAACGATCAGCGGCCCAACTATTTTACGTCTCACCAGTATTGTCCAAAGATGAAAACCCACAAAGGCCCCCACAGACACGCCACCTGCAGGTCCCTCTACCGTCAATAACAATAACAATGCAAAACCACGTCTTCCCAAACATAGAAACTTCTTACGGAATACCCAAGTATATATCACATACCTACGGATAAACAGGTGAGTCCGGATAAGCGAGAGATGTTCAGATAAGCGAGGGTGTCCGGTTAAATGAGTACTAGCAGCAGTTGCGTCGAGAGAGCTTATGGTAAATGGACGGCGGGGCGTCTGAGTGTCATTTGTTACCATTGTGACGCCGTCAGTGTTGGAGCCTCCGAGGTCTTAATGATGACGAGTGTTCCTCCACGAGCGACTTACAACATGTGCACGATCCGTGGCTGGTTGTCTGCCTGGTCTCACCTGCTGTGGTACCTTAAGAGACTAATTTCTGTCCTTGTATGATTCTCTCTTTCTCTCTCATTCACTGGACTAGACTAGAGCCATTGCTTGGTAGAATCGCTCTCAACGAAGATCTTGGGGTGGATGTTTGGGTGGATGGGTGGATGAGTGGACTCGACTTCCCAGACTCTCTCCCAAGCATGAGTCGTCCTTTCTCTATGATCCTTGAGTAGCGTCCCTTGACCAGGTACATCCCTGGGTAGAGTCGTCGCCTCAGGAGCTACTCGACGACGTACTAGTAAAGCGATACATCATCTTGAATATGCTGGAATACTGTCCAATACATTTAGACTTGCACACAAAGAAATGTTACGCTTCTATAACTGCATACAAAGACATTATCTATACTGAAGTACACTCAAGGAAAAGCTAGACATCTAGACGTGTATGTATGTATGTGTGTATAGTAACGTCACATATCTCGTGGTGTGTGTAAGGCAGTGCTGTATATGTAAACATGAACGTGTGTACATAAAGTAGTATCGTCACATATCACAAATATTCCTATCAAGCGATAAGTCTCCCTGTTCAGACGGTCGGTGTAAGGGGTTGTGGTACCTGGGAACCCTACAATCTGGAATGAAACTCACCGACCGACCGACTAACTGACAGAACAACCAACCAACTAACCGACCGACCAACCGACCGATCGATGAGCAGGAGTTCACAGAGTGGAATCCCTGGGCTCGACCTCTTGTCCCTGACCCTGAGTGTGTAACCATACCGGCCACACACAAAAAACACTTAATAAAGGTTCGGTATCTGGGCACCCCACAGCACGCACACCACTGACTCAAGATTCTTACTCATAAACATCGCGTCTCTTAGGACTGTTAATAGTCATGCGGGATTATGGTGAGTGGGAGTCTCTATTATACCTTAAGGGAAGCGGGATATCCCAGGGAGGGGTGAGGAAGACTGAAGGTGCTGGGATCGAGTTGCTGAAAACGCTCGTGGGATGATCTTGGGAACGTATCCTTGTCATTCCACCCTACCCTACGTTCTTTCCTTATTTACTCGGCTTTTGTGTGTTCATGTGACGTGTCCTTAAGTTCTTATCCTCCTTACGTTCTCCCCTAAATTGCTGATTGTCTGTCTACAACTGAGGGCCGCTCATGAGAACGTATCTATTCAGTTCGTTCTCATTCCATCCTGCGTTCAAGTGTTCATTACTCTTTTTGTTGAAGTCATGTCCTCGTCTCTGGGTACTGCTTGTGACAACGGAAGACACAGGGAGTAATTACTCAGGGGCGTGTGTAAGAGGACATGTCTGGTGTACAGGAGTGATGGCGAGTTGGTGACGGTGTTAGTACTAAAGTAAATTCTTAAAATAATAATAATAATAATATATACTGTATAGTGTATAAAGTGTATATTATTCAGGGGTTCGTTCGATACACCGTATACAAATAAACAAGAGAACGTAATGATGATAAAAAAAAAAATGATAAATAACAGTAAAGATTATACAGAGAAAAGTATTGTGGTCGTGGGATGTTTACAAAGTTCCTTGATGTGAGTCCCTTGATGTTTGTGTTTACAGAGTCCCTTGATGTTTGTGTTTACAGAGTTGATTGAGGAAATTACTCATTCAAAACGTCAGTATGTACTCCACCATTTTCTACACATTAATATTCTCCTCCATGTTTACTGTGATATAAACACTCAGGAGTGGCAAAGGACGCATCACGAACCGTCCTTGATAAGTTGTTAACAATTCCTCCCTCAAGCCACAGTGGACGTGGTGAAGAATACAGTTGCTTACCGAATATGATGGAGCTGTTGCAGATGACTTGGATCTGTAACTTCATCAAGGAACTCAGTAAACGTCAAAGAACTCTGTAAACACGACTTTCAAGAGCCTATTACGTTAATAAGGGACTCTGTAAACACAAAAATCTAGGGACTCTGTAAATATAAGTAATCTAGATTAAAGAAGGAGAAAGACCCTCCCCAGCCCACCTACCCC
This sequence comes from Homarus americanus, assembly GCF_018991925.1. Taxonomy (NCBI): domain Eukaryota; kingdom Metazoa; phylum Arthropoda; class Malacostraca; order Decapoda; family Nephropidae; genus Homarus; species Homarus americanus. The sequence goes on from NW_024730668.1 coordinate 3,237,837, forward strand.
TTCCCTGTACAGCCCCCATCACCCCGCCCCCCCACGACAGAAAAACAAACATGTATTGGTAATCATGACTTTAAAGTATGCATTTACTGACATTACAGACTATTAATTATGCAAAAGATGTTTTAACCTGTAGTTTATTATTAGTTTTAATATTTGTTTTGAAAAATTATAAGACAGTAGGCAGGGGTGAGGCAATTAAGATACCGGGTGCCTGACTTGCTTTGGTATCCCCGCATGGTGTGTGTGTGTGTGTCACAGAACATTTAACAAACAAGCACACAATATGAGATTACGGTGCAATTTGCATGACAACAGGTAACAGTTGCCAAATTGACGACACACACTAGGAGGAGATATACAGAGATGACTCTCTCACACACAGTAAAGAATAGCCTCTCTCCACTTGTTTTATCTAACCCGTTCTCAGCCATAAATCACTAATTATCAAGGTGTTCGGTTACCTGGCATTTATCTCTGACCATTGCTGAACAGTTGTATAAAATAATCATCCTTTTTTTTTTACCCCGCGACAAAACACGAGTCATATAAACCCACAGGTAGATTTCATTTGACGGTGAGTGAAACACGACACTGTTGGGGAGAAAAACTTGTTAACAATACTAGCTCGGTAAGGGTGGCAGTGACTCGAGCAGTGACTCAGGTACAGTACCTGGACTTATAAAACAGCTGTTGAGTCTTTAAGAGTAGGTCAGATGCTGAGTCACTTGAGTGTTGAGTGTGTGTGTGTGTGTGTGTGTGTGTGTGTGTGTGTGTGTGTGTCTTGCCAGGGTGTATCTTGGTCACAGTTCATCTCACTTCCTCATGGAGATGCTGATAGTTCACAGGTTGACTGGTCAAATGGGGTCATGGAGCTGCAGTTTTCATGACGTCCCAACCTAACTTGACTTGACCAGTAGAATTTTGGGCTCAGTCCTGACGGATCCCAACCTAATAGTTCATACCCTATCCTAGCCAGACTATTAGGAATGGGTACTTGCCTTAATACTCCCCAACGTAGCCTAGCCTTATCAGTAAGATTGGGGCCCAGTGTTTGTGGATTACTGTTATAATAGACCCCAGATTTATATAGTCCCAACCCCAATGGGCCCTAACTCTAATGGTTAGGTAACATTAGGGCCTATTGGGACTCGGGACTATTGATTTGTGCCCATAAGGCATATTACCACTCGCAGACTGAACTAAAAACCTCACCTGCCGTACACCTGTTTGAAAGACCGAGTTAATTGTTATCTGTGAATTCATTTAGGATAGAGTGGCCTCGCTTCCTTTGTCGGCAATTCATGTTACCTGCTGACGAAGCAACGCTATACAACAAGGGATGTTAACCCCGGAAGGATTGGGCGATACAAACACCTGTGGATTTCTAATACATAGATTTTATCTGGAGAATCTAATCTGAGCCTCGGGAACAGGTTCTACTCTCTCGTGGCCCAACCCAGAGAGAGAGAGAGAGAGAGAGAGAGACACGAGAAGTTGGCTATTACTATTGGTGGTAAGAATAGCAGGGGAGGGGGTGGGGGTTAATGCTGGGCTGTAGCGGGCTCTGCTGTTTGGAATTTTAGTGACGAGAAAATAAATTTGGTTATCAAAGAACGATACTAATGCAGTTACCATGGAAACCTTTGGCAATTTTTGATAGGAAAAATATATGTGAGAAATAGGTAACATAATTAGAATAAGCAGATTCATTAAAGCAATCATTTGATAAAGATTGGAGAAATAACTCGTCCGAGACGCTCACACAGGGTACAGACAAGGTGTTGGACTATTTACAATGGTGCCTCGGGTACAGGGAAGGTCTCGTGCTGCAATTAACAACAACAACTAACAAATAATGACTGTAATAAAACTCAGGTGCGGACAATTAAGGCTAATTTGTTGTGTGTTTTTCTTTACTTAGTACCTGACCCCTTAAAACTGGAGGTGGGGTGTTTCTCTGTGTAAATTTATCCATAAAGTTACAGATGTGTTGTATATTTATTAATGGATGAAGGTGTAACACAGATATTAATGGTGTGTTGGATGTTGTTCCTCTATAACTGTGAAAGTGTTAACGAAGACCACACACGTGTAAGCCGATCAAGGCATCATCCGTAGGTGTGAGGGCTGGCCACCACGCCCCTCTACCCTAAACGTAACTTATTAAAGCTTCTTTTAAGTTTTTGTGATTTTTTTATTGTTTATGGTAAAGTTCCAACATTGTGGAGAAAATAAATATTGGTATATTCGGTTTATGCAGTCCAGTTATGTCTTGCCTTCATCTTATAAATAAATAAATAAATAAATAAATAAATATATATATATATATATATATATATATATATATATATATATATATATATATATATATATATATATATATATATATATATATATATATATATATATAGACTTCTTTAAAAATAGTAATAATAATAATAATAATTAGCGGTTTACTGAAAGATCATGGCGGCGAAAAGGCTGAAAATATACAGTTACATAATTGGGAATAGGTAATTTAATTGACAAATAAAATATAAGAACAGAAGTGGTACATATATTATATATAATAACAGGGGGGTGGGTCATTCAACAGGGAATTTATACTTATAGTGACAATAAAAAGGTAAGATTGGCAGTGAGTGAACATACTGGTTGACTACGAGTTGTTGGTAATTTTTACACTGGTTGGGATTGGGCTGTTCTTAAAGCGATCAGTACGTGGATGCGGTTTTAGTGTCTAACAGCAGTGTGAAGCAAAACGTGTTCTCTGAGGGTTTTTTTTCGGTTATCTTGACGCTAGAGATGGATTTATGGTTCATTTTTGTAAAGGTGTACAGATATCTTTAAAAACAAAATCGGAGTTGCTTTGCTGAGGCGGTCAGCCCCCAGTCGATCCAATTGCCTAATGTGTACCAAATTTTACATTTAGGGAAGTGAAAGAAGGCGGGAGGCTTAATCTTCAGTGTGATTTATCCACACTGCCCCTAACTGCCCGTCAGGCCTGTGGGATCCATTTTCAGATTCACTTAATTGAGCCAATAGACTTGTTGCTACTATTAACTATTTGTAATCATTGGCTGTCGCTCCGTATATAGAATTAGGTTATAGACTAAAGAAAGCAAAGTCATGTTGGGTCGAATTCTGGAGCGTCACCATCGATCAGCTGTCGGCACACTACACGGCAATTAGCTGACGTCAGGCTTAAACCTATGTATTGTATCATGACCTGAGAGTAAATGGCTGTAGTTCCCTCCTCCACTCTGTGGTTCCCTTCCTCTGGGTGTTCCCTCTTCTTGGGTTTAGTACCCTCTTCCTGGGTTTAGTTCCCTCCTCCTGGCTGTAGTACCTTCTTCCTGGGTTTAGTTCCCTCCTAACTTTAGTTCCCTCCTCCTAGGTGTAGTTCATTGATCCTGCCCACAAGTTCCCGCCCCTGGCCGCAGTTTCGGCACCCGGCCAGACTCCTACAGGCCGCAGTTCCCACAGTAACCACAAGCGGCACCTCGTTCGACCACAGGGACCGGCCACATGGGGGACACGATCATGGCCCTGTACTGAAAACCCTCAGGATTCACCGCGACAGATTGGCGAAATTTTTTTTCAACTTAATAGATCTTAATATTGCTCGAAGGTTTTCGGTGACTGAGTGGCTACAACACTCATTTACTATCGTAACGTCTCAGATTCGATTCTGGAACACTCCCAGTCAACTCCGCTGTAAATTGTTACGTAACTTACGGTTGGGAAAGTGTAGGCGGTTGAGAGCTGTGTCGGCCCCTCTGTCTCCTTGTATACCGAAGGCTTAATATACAGTGTGCCTTATCCACACTGTTCCTCATGGGCAGTCATGCCTATTGGACCAACTTTCAATATTGTTTGGATGTTGAGTCACGCTCTTTTGTGATGATTTGCACTAGTTGAGAATCATAAACACCCTGATTGGTAGATGTCTGAAGGTGTGAGGTAGTCCAGCGAGGATGTTTGTGGCCGTGGTCTCCAACATCGTGAGAAACTACAGTGAATATTATCTACCATCTACAACATCTTCACATTCTCCTCCTCCATCACAACCCCTTCAATCCCTACCTGTACCACATCACTCACCTCCATCCCAACATCCCCCTCAACTACACCAACCAAACATTATCCACCTCCACACATCCCCACCCCAACATTTGTCCTCCCCAACATACTCCCCATCCTCACACCAACATTAACCCTCCACTACATTCACCATCTTCCCCACCCCCCACATTTTCTCCCCAGGCCCGACGTCTTCCCGCAGGCAAAAATATTCCTCATTGTTTCATTGTCTTGTGATTTATGAATAGAAGAACCTTAAGTCATGATAAATATATATATATATTTTTTAACTTATTGAAAAAATGAGACAAAGATAGATTATACTGAATAAAGTAGATAACAATATCGAAATGTTATGATGTAAAGGTTAAACTATCAATAAATAGTACAGGAATTTTGTCTTTTTTTTTCCAAGTCTTAAAAAAAAAATGTCGTAATGTTTATCATCTGCTTCTATGCCTTGGAGTGAATTGCAGTCTTTTCGTTTCGTTTTCTGTTGCAGGTAATTGGTTTCCCAGAATTAGAGGTTTATTACTCTTATTACATTATGGTGTCAACAGGTGAATCAACCCAGGTGTGCTGGTGACTCCTCCCTCCCTCCCACCCTCCTTCCCTACCCTGTACATTTTTACCTTGTATTCTCCTTCCCTCCCTTGTATCTTCTCTCTTGTGGTCTCCCTCAATCCCTTGTAGTACTCTATTCCTTTAGCTTCCTATTATGTTATCCTTCATCCCTCCACTGTACTCACCACTCCTCCACTGTACCCACCACCCCTCCATTGTACTCTCCACTCCTCCACTGCACCCTCCACTCCCTCCACTGTACATTTTACCCCTCCATTGTACCTTTCACCCCTCCACTGTGCCTTCCATCCCTAAACTGTACCCTCCACCTCTCCACTGTACCCTCCTCCCCTCTACTGTACCCTCCATTACACCTCTCACCCCTCCAATGTACCCTCCACCCTTCCCTTGTACCTTCCAGCCCTCCACTGTACCAACCACTGTACCCGCCACCCCTTCTTTGTACCCCTCACTTACATCCTCCTTAGAATAACAAAGGGATGGTCACTCGATCAAGACACGGGAGAGAGAGAGAGAGAGAGAGAGAGAGAGAGAGAGAGAGAGAGAGAGAGAGAGAGAGAGAGAGAGAGAGAGACGACCTTCTCGACTCGGATCAATAGTCACTTAAAGTCTCTTGATGTGGTTTATGATGAACCCAATTAGGCGAGGCTGAAGGTGGGAGATCCGGCCCTGAATGGCAAAGAACTGGCCCTAAACGATAGAAGTCGGGCCCTGAATGATTGAAGTCTGGCCCTGAGCGATTGAAATCTGGCCCTGAACGATAGAAATCGGGCCCTGAACGATAGAAGTCTGGCCCTGAATGATAGAAGTCTGGTCCTGAACTACAGAGGTCTGCCCTTGAACAACTTAAGTCAGGCCCTGAACAACGTAGATCCGGCCCTGAACAACGTAGGTCCGGCCCTTAACAACATAGATCCGGCCCTAAGCATCATAGGTCCGGCTCTGAACATAATAGATCTGGCCCTGAACATAATAAGTCCGGCCCTGAACAACATAGGTCCGGCCCTGAACATAATAGGTCCGGTCCTAAATAACATATTGCAATTAGGAACCTCGTAGGAACCTCTACCCTCGTTTTACTCTTCGTCCTTGGAAGCGTGACGTCAGCGAAGGTCCTAAAGGATACCATATGGGTATGTCTGCTCTCTCTCTCTCTCTCTCTCTCTCTCTCTCTCTCTGTATGTATGTAGCACAAATTATGGTCACGAATATCTGTTAACGGTGACCTATTCTTCCTTTCAATTATTTCGAGACACGAAGTAAATTACACTCAAGGATATCCTCAATTTACGACACCCAAGATTTTGGTACCAATTATTTAAAAGCACGAAATACACTCCTGCTTATCAATTACCCTGAGCCACTAAACACAGGCTGCCTACCAGTAAGCACGAGAGTCGACGGCTGCAAATGACGGTGTTTGAGAGGCCAATGTAGGTAGAAGCTTGTTTTTGAGGATTCGTATCTCCTTTACCCTCCCTTTGCCTCCTCCTCTGGACTACTACTTGGGCCAGACAAAGGTATATACCAAACAGGGATATACGCCAGCCCCCATTATAGAGCGACCTTGCTTGTGGCAACACCATATATGCTTCAGGTGGGCGTCCAGTGTTGCTAAGATGGTGGACCGGAGGTTTTTTTTTTTTTTTTTTTTTACGTACGAGTTGGTCTGATCTTGCTGTTTTAGGGCCGATGTTCCTCTCGCCCTTTTGATCTCTCGGTGAAGACGAACCTTCCTTCTTAATCACCACACTGAATAGTAAGTAATAAGATGTGTAGATATACAAAAGAGGAGAGAATAGACAACGCCTAAATTATCGTCTTGTCAACCGTTTTAACAATGAATTACTCATTTCCTTTGTCTCGCGCAACAGAACCTGGAACACGTTTTCTCTCTGCCCAGGTGCTGAGTTAACACAAATACGAAAACGGGAAATGATCCATTTGGCTCTCCTGCTCTATATTTCGGACAAAACCTAACCTAATGATGGATTGTTTGGAGGTGGAATCTGTGTGAGGAAAAGGGGGATTATTTTTGCTGTAGGTGGAGTTAGTCTGAGGACGTGTTGGTTCATCACAGCCAGGTAGAGACAGGACCCAGAGGATAATGCTGTCTTCCGCCCTACCTGGTGAGGTGCGCCGTCCAGCTGTCCTGTGGCCGGGGGCGGTCAAGTGCGGCGAGACACGCCCGCCGCACGCGTAGGGACGTAGGTGAGCATAGCTGCACGTGGGTCATCATAGAACCTCTTGGATGAAGTTAGCCACACCTGGATGAGCAAACTCGCACCTGGATGTACATAGTTACACTTGGATAGACATATACCCGCCCAAGGATGAAAACAGAGAGATCTGGATAACTATTACCATACTTGGTCTCACCTGGATGATTATAACCATACCTGGATGAAGGTAACCACACCTGGATGAAGATAACCACACCTGGATGAAGGTAACCACACCTGGATGAAGATAACCACACCTGGATGTAGGTAACCACACCCGGATGAACATAACCAAACCCGGTTGAACATAACCACACCTGGATGAAGATAGCCACACCTGTCGAGAGTGAAGTTGATTAATTATAAGAATCATTACCCGGATTACAAGAAATTCACCCATACAATTAGTGTCAAAGCCATAAATAATCTGCAGGAAAAATAAAACAATCGTTGCCGTAAGTGGTGTAGCATGTGTAGATAATTAAGGCTTAATGTGATATAATTTCCTTTCACTGTAATTGCTTAGATGTAATTAATATAATGTTAGGTTGGTAGAGTGTGAAGGAAATAACGTGTAACATAGACAGGGAAGAAGAAGAAAAAGAAGATAATTATTTCCAGAATATTGAATAGTGGTGAATTTAGTTAATTTCTAGAATACTATGGCGTTTTTCCTCTACTTTAATAACATATATAACATCACCATTGAAGTTAAGGAATAAGTTCGATAATTAGTACTTTTCGTCATAATAATAATAATAATAATAATAATAGTAAGAATAATGGTGGCGTTGGCGGTGGTGGCATTGATAGTAGTAATAGTAGTAGTAGCTATAGTAGTAGTAGAAGTAATAGTAGCAATAGTAGTAGTAGAAGGGTCAGGTGTAGTGGTAGCAACATTATTGATTCGAAATACACTTGATGAAGATTCTCGGGAATTTCAATGAACTAGTAAATAGGAATCTGAGGATGTTCCTGAGTCATGGAGGCCGACTATATCCTATATGAGGAAGGATTAAGGAAGAGGAGTGAGGGATAGAGGGAAGGAGAGAGGGGCGTAGAATAAGTGAGGAGTAGGCAAGACAAGAAAGGAACAGAGGAGGGGAGAAAAGGGGCAAGGTTAGTAAAGGTGGAATGAGAGAGAAGGAAAAGGGGTGGGGAGAGAGGCCAAGATATAGGAGAGAAGTGGGGAGGGGGAGAGGTTGTGTAGAGGTTAGAGGTCACACGCGTGGTGGCTGGCCTGAGGCAGAAGGTCCGGCCCGCGGGGATGAAGGAAGGCCGAGCCAGATACAAGTCCCTAGGTATTAACTCCCTGTTATTGATGATGGCTCTTCTTCATTACCTCTCTCGAGTTTCCTATCTCACTAACTATGTAATTTATGCCCTTAACAAAGTGAACATATCAAGTGTTGCCATAATGTGTGTTACGGTGGATTGTAAGTGTTGGTAGTAGTGACTCGAGACCCTACTTAACTGGGGGCGTGGGGGGTTGTACAGGAGGCGGGTCGAGTCTCTGGGATGTTTGGGTTCAATCCTTTACTTAATACTTGTACCAACTTCACATCTTGGTTATCGTGATAGGTCAAAGTTGCATCAATTAAGTATTTATTGAAAAGATTAGTTAAGTTTTGTGAATTAGATTTATTAGATGGATAACTTTGACGGAATATAAAGTTATTAAGAGATGAATGGTGAATATAACAGGGACTTGACGCCTGGATATTAGTGACAAAACTCGATGTGATAAGGTAGAAATTCATAAACTTAGCAACAGTGACAAGTTGAAGCTTTATAATTAGATAATAGTGACAAATTGAAGCTTTATACTTAGGTAATAATGAAAGACTGAAGTATCATAATTGGGTAATAATGACTAATTGAAGCTCCGTAGTTGGGTTAATTGAGACTAACTACTGTCTTTACTTAACTGGCTAAACAAACTTGGAAGAATCATTTGCGAATAACTAAGATCTGATTTTATTTATTACAACCAAGGTACGAGATATCTGCTACCACACACACACACTGTAGACAAAGATTTTCCCTTAATTACAAATATAAAATCACTCCTCTGAATGTAGATCAAATATCATCGATTCTATAGTGCAGTTCTTTCTTCCCAGTAAGCGAGGTGCCATCTTAATGTGTGAGGGTTGGCGACCACGGCCCTCTACCTCAAACTTTTTTCGATCTTTCTCTCTCTCTCTCTCTTCCAATCCTCCCAGATTTTGTATCTCTCCAGGAATCGCAAGTTTTAAGTTCATTCATCCATCTTAGTCTCTGCCTTCACCTAACTCTCCCACCTTCAGTTTAACCCATTCATATCTCTACCATTATCCCCCATCCCTCATAGGTTGTAAATTTCATTCATCCATCACAGTCTCTGACTTCACTTGGCCCTCCTACCCATAGTTTTACCCATTAATAACTCCCCTATCTTCCCTTCAACCCTTACACGATGCAAATTAACCCCTTCACCCCTCTCCATTAACTTGAATGGGGCCACTGAGTGAAAATTATGTTTAATTCAATGAGGAACCATTAACTCTCTTATTAGACTATCAAACGGCTTCTTTTCCCTCCCCAAGTGACAAAACTCTCCCTTCCCCCTCCCCCCTCACCCTGACCCTCCTCCTCCAGATTTAATAGCACGAGTGTCACTAAACAGTTCCGGGGTCAGCCAATTAGAGTCGCTGTTAAACGAGGGTATAAATGTCGTGTTGTGGTTGGTAAGGTGGTTGGCTGGAAGAGTAGGGGTAGAGGAAGGGAATGGGTAGGGGAATGGGAGGAGTAGAGGAGGGGGAGGGAAAGGGGGAAGTAGGAGGGGTTTGAATCCCCCTTTAAGTTTATTCCGCCATACCCTCGTTCCTCTGCCTGTCTCAGTACGTCTCATATTAAAGTTGTCATCTTTTGTTGATTTCGGTGTCAAATAGTAAGTCGTGATACTTTAACTTTTTATAGGTCTACTTGGTCAAGACTTCATCATCAACACACAACAGGAGGCAATACTTGGTCCAATGGTGTGTGTGTGTGTGTGTGTGTGTGTGTGTGTGTGTGTGTGTGTGTGTGTGTGTGTGTGTGTGTGTGTGTGTGTGTCCGCCTGATTGTGTCGTCCCCAGTACACGCAGGCAATCATGTGTGTGTAATTAAATACCATGAATAATGTACTCACGTGCAATTTGTCGTATGTGTTAGTAAGTCATATGTGTAATTATCCCATATTTGTAACTACAGTAAGTCTTTTATGTAGTTTAGTTTTGATGTGTAATTAAGTCTTATTAAATGTTTTGGTGAGGTTATTATATTTAATTAACGTCTTCGGATACTATAGCTTTTACGTAGATTATGTTTATCACATTATATTAGATGTGTTATATATTTAATTAAGAATAAATTATATATGTCAATGGCCTCACGAGCACCGTAGTGACGATTGTGCTACCTTGATGACCTCCTGCCTGCCCACCATCTAGTGTTGCACCCCTCCTCCCCTTCCCCTCTTACCCTTCCCCTCTTACACCCCCTTCGCTCCCCCCTTCACCCCTCAATACCCCCTCCTCTACTCTCTTTTCCTTCCTACCCTCCCCATTCCCACCCCCCAGGTCCACCAGATGGGGTCACTCTTCCCTCCCACTTCCCTCATACCTCAGGTAACCTGTGTCAGCGTCGCCTGCAGGAATGGGTCTAGCCGGCCGCTGCAAGTCACGTCGTCACACACATAACGGGACGCCGCTGCCAAAAAGGAGGGGGGGGGTGGAAGGGGTAGGGGGTAAGACAGAGGGGGTAGGTGTTAGGGAAGACGTTACCCTCCCTCCCTCCATCCTCCAATATCCCCTTGGAGGTTGTAATGGGTGATATTATTTGGAGTAACAATGGAGAAAGTTGTGTTATAAATAGGAACGATAAAATAGGTATGATTGTAATTTTAATAGGAACAAATAGACAACGTAATTCATATTTGTTTTGGTAAAAAAGAAAATACGATAAATGTCCTTTTTATGGTGAGAAAAAAGACTAAAATTAAATAAAAAAAAGTGTTTTTTTCTTTGCACGTTTGTTTAGATCTGGCCAAGATGGACTTAATATTTGGTTGGTGTTTGTGGTTGTCTCGGCTGGGGGTAAGGTAGATCACGTTATATGGTGTATTTGTATTTCCTTTTTCAGCTGTTAATATGGTGTTTGAATCACTGAAAATACGTTTAATTCTCCCAACAGTTATGGCGTCTCACTCATCTTTTTACTCAAGAATGACGTCATAAACATTTCTTTACACTTAACGATGGCGTCACACTTACTTCCACTCACCCAACACTAAACTGTGACGTGACTCTCACATTTGCTGACAATTCAATTATGACGCCGCGCACATCTTTGTTGACACTCAATTATTACTTCACTGACTCATTTATAAACGTCACGCGTAGACACACAAGACACACATATAAACACACACACACACACACACACACACACACACACACACACACACACACACACACACACACACACACACACACACACACCCATCCTCTCTACACCTCACTCAACCAACGTAAGAATCAACTTGACTTTTGTGTACATTGTCTCCCTCTCATGCAGCTAAATGCCCCATTGTTCCAGCCGAGAAATACTGATACTCCAGGTTGTTGCTGTACCGTGTGTCATGTTGGCTACGGCTATAAAAAAAAAACCACTCTGGATTATCATAATTTCGCGAGAGACCATGTCATATCAGTGATGAAATTGACGGTAGTAAAGACAGCGAAAGGGAGACAGATAGTGAGTGAAGCTGAGGGTATGACACGTTCTTCTCACGGTACAGGTGTTGTGTTAAGTGTGTCAAGTCACTTATGGATACAAAGTGTGTTTACGTTTTGACTCTTGTGATGTATTTCTTTTGTTTATGTCACTGATGCTCTTAGCCACTTACAAGTCAATGATAGTCTTATAAGTTTAACTGTTAAGTCACTCACGAGACAAGGATACTCGGAACAATTCACTTGTTGGTTAAAATTACAAGTTGGTCATTCGTTTAGACTCAGGTGTTGTACAGGTGACTCAGGTGTTGTACAGGTGACTCAGGTGTTGTGCAGGTGACTCGGGTGTTGTACAGGTGTTTATCATTTGTTGAGTCACTATTAAGTCATCAAGCAAACTTCTGACTCAAGTATGATTCTGTATGTGTGAAAGCAACAAGTTTTCTCCTTTGTCGGTTAATATGCAAAATAGGTCTTACACACAACTCTGTTTCCTTCATCTACCAAGAGATTACAAGTTAATACAAGTCTATTTTCTCTCAACAAACGTATAATTTACAAGTTGAACGGCTGTTTGTGTGTATATGACGTGTAATATATGTGTAAATGAGGGATGATTCACGACTGGTTAGCTGTAATGTTGAGTCGTGAAGTTTAACTAAATGGGAACATCAAGAGACGAATTCACATTGCGTTCTCCAGTGGTTATCATTGGGCTTCCTGTGATTACCTTGTTAGTGTTGTTGTCTAGAATTATTATGTGTGGAGAGAGAGAGAGAGATGGGGAGAAAAAAAGAATAAGAGAGAAGAAAAAGAGGAAGACAAAGAATGAATCAGAGACAGACTAATAATCGGGAGGTCTCCACTTCGTCAGCCCCAGGCCTCCAGGGGCTGTGGTGGTGGCGGCCGTGGGCTGGTCCACATCCGGGGGTCGCTGAGGGAATACCAGTTATGTTCTCTTGTCGGTGTAATTTTTGTTTATGCAAACTCGCGCGTGCTGTCTACCTCCAGGCCTGTCTGCTGCTGTTTCGTCGCAGCGTCTGGGAGGTAATTATCCGAGTAAATGAGTCATAATATTAGCATGAACATTCTGCTGCAGTAGTACTGTAGGTGAGGTGAGGTGCTGGTATAGTGTAGAGGTCGTCACAGTAATGTAATCTTGAGCATTTGAGGTCGTTGTGTTACCCCCATGACTTACTGGTATCTCAAGGTCTTGGCTCTGAGTTTCCTGCTGGGGAAGGTGAGGAGAGGTATATTGATAACGATGGTGAAAGTCCCCCTAACGTGATGGCAATATTGTGAACTTGAGAATATTTACAGGTTATTCAGTCGGTGGCCTGCATGGCTACTGGGGCATCAAGGTCTTCGTGGGTGGCTGCCTTCTTGGAGGTCTTGCTGATGTGTTTTGTAAAGTATAATTTATATTTCTAAATTAATGTTACTTATAAGAGGAATAATGAGTTGGTAAGAGTTACACCGAAAGTATATTAACTAAAAATGTGGTTTTACTTTGTTCATAAGAGATATAAGTGTAGTGCTGTTGCTTTAAGTTCTTCCGTCCCGTTTTTGTTAAGGCCTTTGTCTTCTTTGTATTAAGACCAATAAATCTATTTTTTTTTATTATCAGGTGGTCTGTATGTATGCACCCTTCATTAACTCCTCTATTCGTCGTCGTCGTCCATGTCGTCCTTGCCATCTTTGTCGTCTTTGTCGTCTTTGTCGTCCTCGTCTTCCTCCCCTCCTTCCCCCTACACCTGATTAGAGCGTCCAAGTAATGGCAGGAATTCCTTTCCCTCCTCTAGTCACCCATTGACCTGCATCATTAGCCATTGAAATTATCTTCGACGGTTTGTGGCTTCCGCTGCCGCCACCTGCCTGATTCTGCCCACGGCTTCCTTGCCCAAGGCTTCCTACCCGGGCTGGATCCTCCCTTGCACCACTTTTGTCCTTGACTGCCCACCACTTACACACTTACTTACACTCTCATGCACACTTATACTTGAACTGAAATTGCTCGTCTGGACTGTGGTTACCTAGATTGGTTCCATCTTGTTGTTGGCCTCTGATTTTGGTCGCCAGTTTTTGCTTGTGATTTTGTGTGTGTGTGTGTGTGTGTGTGTGTACATGTGTGCTTGCGTGTGTGTGTTTGTGCGTGCGTCTCTCTCTCTCGCCAGCTCAACACACCTGCAGGCGCTTCCTCCCCGGCGTTGTCTCGCCTCACTGACCTCCTCAACAGGTGTGGTTTTTTTTTTCAACCAACCCCCGCGTGTTGTTATCACGTCCCCCTGAGTAGGAGTGTAAGTTGGGTCCTGTCTGTCTTGCCCCCTTTACCCCCATCTACCAGCATTACTATTAAGATGAATCTGTGTGTGTGGATGCTACCGGCCTTGTCATCACACACACACACACACACACACACACACACACACACACACACACACACACACACACACACACACACACACACACACACACACTTATTCATTAAACTCACTCCTACACACAGTAAAATGAGCCTTATACCCACTACTCTCTTGGGTCTAAGATCTTTTGACACTTAAGTAGGTGGGGAAAGCAGTTGTGTGAGTAGGGCTGTCAGGAAAATTATTACCGGTATAAACTCTTCCTGTGTGTCTTGTCTTGGCTGGGAGAAATTAGTGCAAATTGGAAAATGGAATTAAGTTCTGATTTGATTTGTTTTGCGTTGCATGTTTTCAATTATAATCCAATCAGAGTTATTTAATTATATCGAGTTATATGATAGTGAATAGTTGTGTTGTTGTGTAGTAGAAAGAGAGGTTGGGGGGGATAGGAGGAGGAGAGGAAGGGAAGGGGGAGGGAGAGAAAGAGTAGAGAGAAGGAAAGGGCAGGAGGGGAGAGGGAGAGAAGAATAAAAAAGAAAGAGAGAGAGAGAGCCGAAGGAAGGAAATACTGACCCCAAATTTACATCTATTTTCTTATTCTATTTCTACACCATCAACAGTAGTCCTCCAACTCAAGAAAATAAAACAGCAAAATGTAAAAGAAAAAGAAAATACCTTAACATTATCTTATAATTTTTATAGAAGAGAACAAAGGCAAGGGAAAAAAATAAACAAGGATGTAATAAAAGGTTTTAAGATTAATATTTTCTGTCAGAGATTTAGGAGAATAAGATATAAATCGATAAAGAAGGAGAATGAGAGATAGCAGAGACGCAAGTTGGTTATAAGTGTGTGTGTGTGTGTTAAGGTCTCTCTCAGGTGTGTTGTGGGCACGTCTCAGGAACATCAGTAGTTTCTTGCGCTAAGACGAGACGTTTAGATGAAGAAGACAAAGTAGAAGGTGGTGATGATGAGCATTAATGATGATATTGATGATGATAGTGGTGGTTGTGATGATGATGATGATGATGTTAGTGGTGGCGGTGATGATGATGATGTTAGTGGTGGTGGTGATGATGATGATGATGGTAGTGGTGGTGGTGATGATGATGATGATGGTAGTGGTGGTGATGATGATGGTAGTGGTAGTGATGGTGATGATGATAATAATGATGATGATTATGACAAAATTAAAGAGCAGTGAACCTTCAGCTGGGGTCAACACCTGGTTTACAATGACTGCAGGTAGATGGTCACTACTCCTTTCACTTTACTCCTGAAAAATAACACCAGGACCCCAGGTTATCTTGAACATTGTTACGTGGTGTTCTGTAAGATACTGAACACAACATAATTACTTCGGGTACATATTCTTCTACCGCTGTTCCTTCACCTGTACCCTAAGTGTACCTTTGTAAATATTGCAACTTCGTTAATTCCTATTTACATGCACATACAGGAGTAGTTTTCTGTTTGCAGTAAGTCAACAAGCCATTATCGCATCCAAGGAACTATTCCCCGCCTAACACTGTGTATCAGGAGTACCAACCTGTGAGAGATGCTCCAGGGCTGACGCGAGACCCATTGTGGGGGGGCTGTGTGCTGTGACGTCACGGAACAGAATGACCTCTGCGATATTTCTGCGGCGTAATTGGGGTCAGCCGTTCGGGAGAGCTTGGCCGGCTGGCTGCCTGGTTATGACATCATAGATGGTTATATACTCCGTGAGAGCAACTGACGATCAATCACCTACGTTTAGTTGGCTGTCGTGCGTCGATTGATGATGAAACCTTTATTTTAAAAGAATAAAGACCAATCCTTCTGATGCCAGACTAGCGTTCATTACAGGACTTTATATACCACTACTACTGCTACTTTATCTCATCATATCTGTTGACTCACACTGGCGAGGAGAGCCTGGAGGGCGGAATGTATCAAACGAGACATGAAAAATCCATCTTGGAGAGGGCGTGGGTGCGCCGTCCTCACAGACTCCTAGGTTAAGTCTTCCCTCCAGCTAATGTTGTGAGGACGCACTTAACTGCCGTCCTCGATACAGGTGTAAAAATTGTCCTCCAAACATTGCTTCTAAAAGAGTTTCATTGATCTACTCTGATTTGACTGTAGGTGTTTGTTCATCCTTGGTTAAGAAGAATAAAAATTATTTCCTTACTGTGCGAATCTTTCGGAATATCGCTTTCAGGTGACCAATTGGAGGAGAAAAGGGGGGGGAGGATATGTGGGGAAGATTTAAATTCTGGAAAGATGTAGTAGTGGTGTGTAGTTGTTGTGGCCTCTACCAACAATACTAGTGCTATCGCTTCTAGTACTACCGTTACTAAAATTACTACTACTACTACTACTACTACTACTAATAATAATAATAATAACAAAGATAACAAAAATACTATTGTCTGTACTGTACTTCTTCCACTACTGTTATAACTACTAGAGAGAGAGAGAGAGAGAGAGAGAGAGAGAGAGAGAGAGAGAGAGAGAGAATGGGTACGGAAGTTGTGTGTTTACATACTGAAGGACTAGTGTTGTGTTAACTGTCTTTAGTGGCTACTTTGCTACATGTTACCACCACCACCAAAACATCCAGTAATTGTCTTCTATCTTCTCTATCCTCTTCATCTTCCTTTCTTTTTAGTTTCTCTCCCCTTCTTCTCTCCCTCCCTTTCTTCCCCGTTTCTCTCTCCTTCTTCTTTCCCTCCCTTTCTCCTCCTTTCCTTTTTATTTCCCTTCCTCTCTTTTTTCTAATTTCATCTTCCCTTCCTCTCTCCCTCCCTCCTTCTCCTCCCTTCCTTACCCTATTCGTTTCCATTCATCCTCCCTTCTTCCATCCCTCCCTAAATATCTCCTTTGTGTTTTTCTCCCTTCTTCTACTCTTCCCAAGTCCCTATTTCCCTCCTTCCCTGTTTACGTTTCTCCCTCTTTCCTTCTCTATTCACTCCTTCCTGTTTATATTTTTTCCTCTACTTTTCCTTTCTTTCCTGCTTTCCTCTTCCTCCTTCTCCTTTCCAATATTTTACTCTGCTTTTATCTTCCTTCCTTCCTTTTACGTCTACCACCCTCCCTCCTTCCCTCCCTCCTTCCCTCCCTCCTTCCTTCGGGTACATGTCAATACCGCTGTAAGGGTCATTGCTAAGTGTTTATCCGAGCCACTCACATACGGTTATGTATACCGGACTGGCCGTAAACATTCGTACTATCCGGACAGTCTTATAGTTATCCAACCAATGTCTATTATCCATCTCTATACACGAGGAAAGATTAGATAGACAAACAGAAATGAGGAAGAGTTGATAAATATAAAAGTAAAGAAGGACTGATGAATGTGAGATAAAATATAGCTGATAAATGTATAATAAAGAGAAGGTAATGAATGTGTAAGTAAAGGTTGAATGATAGAAGTATGAGAACTAAAGAAAAGTTTCAAAAGTGTTATAAATTATCAACTTATTTCATGAATTTCAGAAAGAAAATTACAGGTATAAGTACAGATACAGGTATAGATACAGGTACAGGTAGATATACAGGTAAACAGGTACAGGTAAACAGGTAAGTAATACTAATAATGATACAAATTTCTCACTGATGATATCGGTAAATAAACGCGATTTAAGTTCAATGTGTTTTGGTCTGTCTTGTACGCATAGTAAGTTAATTAAACGATATATGTAAGGAGAATGAAGAATAATGAAGGGGAGTGAAGGAGAATGAAGGAAAATGAAGGAGAATGAAGGAGAATGAAGGGGATTGAAGAATAATTAAAGATAATGGATTGAGAATGAATGGGAATGCGGGATAATGAAGGAGAATGAAGGGGAATGAAGGAGAATGAAGGAGAATGAAAGAGATTGAAGGGGAATGAAGAATAATGAAGGAGAATAAAGGGGAATGCAGGATAATGAAGGAGAATGAAAGAGAATGAAGGGGAATGAAGAATAATGAAGGAGAATAAAGGGGAATGCAGGATAATGAAGGAGAATGAAAGATAATGAAGGAGAATGAAGGGGAATGGAGTTTAATGAAGGAGAATTAAGAAGAACAGGAAGAGGATAGCTGGTGTAAGGACAGGATGCCGGGAACGGAAGGAATCGATCATTTGCTATGAATAAGAAAAAAAAGTTAGATAAAAAATTGACAGTTGAATGAAGGAGCTAGAAGTGTGTAGTACAGAGGGGAGAAGAAGAGTAGGGGGGAGGTAAAGGGGGAGAGGAGAAGGTGGAGGAAAAGGATGTGGAGAGAAGAAGGAGAAAGGCATTTGGGAGGAGCCTGGTTGCCTCACCTGCAATGCGCCTTGCCGTCTCACCTGCAACAAAAGCCCCAGTCGTCTCACCTGCACAACAAAGTTCATCGTCTCACCTTGCAGCAAAGTCTGGTCGTTTCACCTTGCACAAAGCCTGGTCGTCTCACCTTGCAATAAAGCCTGGTCGTCTCACCTTCCAATAAAGCCTGGTCGTCTCACCTTCCAATAAAGCCTGGTCGTTTCACCTTCCAATAAAGCCTGGTCGTCTCACCTTGCAACAAAGTCTGGTCGTCTCACCTTGCAACAAAGTCTGGTCGCCACACCTTGCAACAAAGTCTGGTCGTCTCACCTTGTCAACAAAGCCTGGTCGTCTCAGTCTGCAACATTTATTTCATGTCTGTCTCTTTGTTTAGTGCAGCGAAGATATACAAATCTTAATACATGCGATTTTCTCAGGTATGTACGAGGCTGATTAAGTGCCGGTCATAGCCAGGTAAGACTACAGAAAGTAACTGTACTGAATGAAAGATGATGAGATGGACAGATGGAGGAAAAAAATATATTGTTAAATAGATAAGACACCAATATTATTAGTTATATAGACAGTTTGTTATACAGACAGACAGACAGACAGGTATATGAGTAGAGCGATGATGATGATGATAATAATAATTAAAGACGATAATAAAGGTTTTGATCCTTGCAATTAACGTGTTACTATAGTGTTATTTATATGTTTTTTTTTTAGTTGGTAACTAGCAATAAACCAAGGTAGTATACCCTCCATTACACACACACACACACACACACACACACACACACACACACACACACATGTACAGAGAGGCTCAAGAGGTACTAATTACTCTCGTCTGTTTTAATATAAATTATTTTAGTGTTTTAAAAGAAAAATTAACAAAATCAATAAAAAAAACAAATGTAAGATATGCCATTAAAACTCATGGAAAAATTGAGTACAGTATTTGAGGAGTCTTTTGGAGGTAGAGGTAGATGAGGTGAGGAGTGGCTTTTGGAGGTAGAGGTAGGTGAAGTGAGGAGCGGCTTTTGGAGGTAGAGGTAGGTGAAGTGAGGAGTGGCTTTTGGAGGTAGAGGTAGATGGAGTCGGAAGTGGCTTTTGGAGGTAGAGGTAGATGGAGTCGGAAGTAGCTTTTGAATGAGGAAAAAGAGGAACGTTTTTGGAGTTGAAAAATAGACAAAACGATGCAGCACATTTTTGGGGAGGAGGATGAGTGGGTGAACTAGCGGGCCGGGTCGGGTCAAATGATCGTCAAAGGTGACCTCTTCTTCAGCTCCTCCGTCTCACGTTTCAAGAAAGTCCTGGAGTCTTCTTCCTGGAGAGTCTTGCTGTTATCTCTCACCCATTGTTGAGGCTCCGGTGACTGTGTGGCTTGAGAGACTTGCGTGTTGTGTGTTGGTTGAGAGACTGTGCGTGCGTGTGTGTTGGTTGAGAGACTGTGGGGTTAACAGACTGCGTGTGTGTGTGTGTGTGTGTGTGTGTGTGGTGACTGTGTGGGGTTAACAGACTGTGTGTGTGTGTGTGTGTGTGTGGGGTTGATAGACCTTGCTTGATAACTGTGGGAATTCATAATCACGACTGTAATAACTGGCAGACTGTCTGGTTTAAACTATACGGTTTGTTAGACTGCTATCCATAATTGTCAGGAGACTGTCTCGAGCTCCAGTCTTTGTGTACAGAACCTCCACTGTTAAATTTTCCACACAGTCTCGGAGAAAAATAAAACCTATCTTGTTACAATAGTGTCAGTTGAAACTAGAAGCCATTTTGGTCACTATTATCTCGGTACCGCTGTTCAAGTGAGAGCCTCAGGAGCTAGCTTGTAAATATCAATGGTTCAAAAGGAAAGTTCAGTGTTACGAATCTCTGAATCTCCGAAACCAGATTGTCAGTCCACTGGAATTACTACTGCACAGTCACGAGCAAAGGTTCATTTACACGCTTGAGTCTCTGAGGTGATGGAAAGAGTCTCTGAACTACACGAGCGAGTCTCCAAACTGCCCGTCGTCAATACGTAGATGGCGCTAAAGTGTAAAGGAACTTACTTTTGTTCGTCTATCGGCACCTGTAGCGATATTTTCCCGTTAAAAAACTTTCTAATTGTGACTCTCAACAAGAAACGCCGACCGCCTCGTATCTCGATAATTATAGCAACACCAGTAAACTCGAGCGGGGCAGAAAAAAGAAGGTCGTTATCTAGATGAAGATCGCCAGGGAAGACACTACCAATAAACTGACAAACAGTTCATCACAAGTTTGACCAGTCCCCAGCGGTGAACCAGCCCGGAGTGAACTGGCCTGGACAGGTTGTGGTGATGGTGGTGTTGTGATGGTGGTGGTGTTGTGGTGGTGGTTGTTGTGATGGTGGTGGTAGTGTTGTGGTGGTGTGATGGTGGGGGTTGTTGTGATGTTGTGGGGGTGTTATGTTGGTGGTGGTGTTGTGGTGGTGGTGGTGGTACTGGTGTTGTGATGGTGTGCTGTTGGGTTGTGATGGTGGTGGTGTTGTGGTGGTGTTGTGATGGTGGTTGTTAAGATGGTGGTGGTGGTGTGATGCAGTGGGAATGTTGTGGTGGTGGTTGTTGTGATTGTGGTGGTGTTGGTGGTGGTGTTGTGATGGTTTGTTAAGATGGTGGTGGTGTTGTGGTGGTGGTGGTGGTGGTGTGATGGTGGGAGTGTTGTGGTGGTGGGTTGTTGTGATTGTGGTGGTGTTGTGGTGGTGTTGTGATGGTGGGTGCCATTGGTGGTGGTGTTGTGATCGTTGTAGTATTGTGATGGTGGTGGTGATGTTGTGGGGGTGTTATGTTGGCGGTGGTGTTGTTGTGGTGGTGTTGTGGTGTTGGTGGATGTTGGGGTGTTGTGGTGGTGGTGTTGGTAATGATGTTGGGGGTGTTGTGGTGGTGGTTTGTTGTGATGTTTTGGGGGTGTTAGGGTGTTGTGGTGGTGGTTGTTGGTGATGTTGTGGTGGTGTTGTGGGGTGTTGTGGTTGTGTGGTGATGGTGTGTGGTGGTGGTGGTGTGGTGGTGGTGGTGGTGGTGTGGTGGTGTTGTGAGTATGGTGATAATGTTATGGTAGTAGTGGTGTGGTGGTAATAGTGTTGTGTTGGAAGGAAGGTATTGTTTGTGTTGTTGTGGTAGTGGTAATATTGTGGTTGTGGTGTTGTGATGATAGTGTTGTGGCATGTGGTTGTGGCTGTGGTGGTGGTGGTGATGATGTTCTGGTTGCGGTGTTGTGATTGTGGTGTTGTTGTAATGATAGTGTGATGGTAGAGAGAGGGAGAGAGAGAGAGAGAGAGAGAGAGAGAGAGAGAGAGAGAGAGAGAGAGAGAGAGAGAAGAAAACACACACACACACACACACACACACACACACACCACATACCTAAATTACTCACTAATAATTAACACCTACCATCAAATACCTGTACCTACAAGGAGCACAATCACGAACTCGTACACACCTGCAGGTCGAGAGAACAGGTAGAGAGAATCATTTAAGGAGGAGCACAGGGTGTGATCAAAGCGACAGGTGACCCGTCATTATCTCCACCATCACCTGTCAGTTCAGGTACCAATTTAACCTCTCTGATAATGAGCTGATGAACGTCTCCTGATTACTCACGTAGTATCAGTCGTCGACATGGTGGAGTGACTTTCCCATTGGGTGACCAGCGAAACCAGGAACCACCTCTTAAAACAGTTGTGGTTTAAATGACGGCCACTGCAGTCTGTATAAACCTCGTGTGGGTGTGTGTTTTGTCTTTGGTTTAACTTGTTATATGGTGTGTGTGTGTGTGTGTGTGTGTGATAAACAGATACGTAAGTTTTTCTTTGTAAAATCATGTATTCCTGAAGCATCGTGTTTATGTGAACTATTAAACAATAAAAAATATAATAGTGATAATAATAAAAATAATAATAATAATAATAATAATAATAAAAATAATAATTGTGTGTATGATAATTTTTATTATCATTATTATTGTTATTAGTTTTAGAGAATATGATAGCCACTCATGTGGTTATGGAAGGGTAGTCAGTTGGAGGGACTGAGACGACAGAGTATTCCCCTGTTCTTTGGTAAGGTGTGAGATTGACAAGGAGACACATGTTAGTATGGAGAGTATTAGCTATATATCCGTCTCAGGTACAGTACAAGGGAGACGAGTTTATCTCTCTCTCTCTCTCTCTCTCTCTCTGTTGATCGGGTCGGGACAACGTTCTTCCCATAAATCGGTTATTGCCTTAATCTGCTGCCTTACAGCTGTGATGGGCCTGAAGGTGTGTGTGTGTAGTGTTTTTTTTGTTGTTGTTTTTTTTTACCACATCACATGCTAATTAATATAATCTTCAGATTAGCCGCCCCAAAACCAGAAGACGACCATCGCGCTTAAAACCTGTCATTTTTTGTCATGCTTTTTTTTTCTTGGGGGTTTATTGACCATGCTGTTTTTCGAATTCGGGGAGACGTACCAATCTAATGGGGTTGTGGTGGCCGAGTGGTTACAGTACTCACATTCAATCCTCAGGGTCACTGGTTCGCGCCCACGGACACCACTAGTCCACCCAGCTGTGTATTGGTACCTAATTGTTTTAGTTGGAGAAGTGATGGTGTGTACTGAAATAAGTCTTCAGTGCACTGTATTCGCACTGCTCCTAATGGGCCGTCAAGCCTTTGAGACCTACTTTCACCAGTCTGCAGTAACAGCTCGCCATAAACGAAGGTCACCGAAGACCTTAAACAAAAAATGTTGGAGCCTAATAATTGTGGAATGACGAAGGCGAGGACGGAGGAAGGGTGGAAGGGTGGTCATGGTAGTACACAGGGCGAGGGGAAGGGAAGGAAAAGGAAGTGAAAAGAAGGGAAGGGAAGGAAGGGGGACTCCGATAGCAGCAGTGGTGGGTTTATGTAAGTCTGCCCAGAACCACTAAGTGCTTTATGGTGGCGTGTGGCTGGCGGGTGGGGCGACCTGGGTAGGTAGACCACAGTGGTGGGTTGACTCTATTGGTGGCGGTGCTCTCTCTCTCTCTCTCTCTCTCTGGGGATTAGTGCTGTCTCCTCTTATCACATACTAGAAGCTGATGGGGGAGGCTGAGTGACTCCTGGGTGCTGACTGGACAGGCTGTACCCGTGACTAACCACCACTCTCCTTTATCACTGTATGGGGCCGTGTATCCCAGGCTGTGATAAGCGTCCGTCACAGTGTGTTAGCTTGTCTTCCGCCAGGTCTACTCTGCCTTGACGCTCGCCTCCATCCCCATCCCCTACCCTAAGCCTCTGTCAGGAAGAATAATGGCTGTCGAGTCGTGAATTACTCCGGCGATCTTAATATGATAGTAAGGTGGGAAAATGGACTTGGCGTGTAGGGAGATAGGCCACTCACAACAGTCATGAAAGCTACAGTAACCGATAACCTGATAACGGAGGATAATAGGAAGGATTATGTGCGGTAGTGTAGGAAAGAGTCGGAGATTGCGATCGATGCAGCCCTCACCGTCTATGTCCTTCTGTCTACTTGGGTCTTTCCTTCACATCACTTCTAGGTTGATACTGTCTCTTTGTGTGTGTGTGTGTGTGTGTGTGTGTGTGTGTGTGTGTGTGTGTGTGTGTGTGTGTGTGTTGTAGCTAGGGATTTCCTGAAAACATTAAATATTCAGGAAAATCTTGTAATCGTTGCGACTGTTAATAACCTTTTAATATGCTGCAACTGAATTCATTTGACCAACACAAAGAAATGAAGGGAATAAGTTACAGAAAGATAAAAGTGATAAACAAAAAGAGGAGGGAAGAGCAAGAGGGAGGGAGATAAAGGAGTTTGGAAGAAGGTGCAAATAACAGCAGGAGGAGAATGGCAGACAAGGAGTAGCAGGTGGGGGGATGAAAGAAAGAATTAACTCTAGCAGAAGATGGAGAATGAGATGATAAAAGAGAGAAGATGGAGATAACAGATGGAGAAGAGATAAAACGGGAAAGATAAAGGAAAAGCTATAGAAGAGGAGAGAGAAGACAATGTAAAGATAAAGGGGCAGGATAGAGAGAATAAAGACAGAAGAAGAATGCATTATCAGGAGAAGAGAGAGACGATGAAAATAACAGAAGCGATGAAATGAAAACAACAAGAGAAGAAGAAGAAAATAACAGAGGGAGAATGAGCCATGGCCGGCCATTGTCAGGTGCTGAGGGGACGGCAACACCACTGCAATTCCTGAGATGCTGCGGCTGTCCAGGAGACGACGGAGGCTGTTGACGGCGACCTTGACACCCTTACGCCTCTACCGCCGGTGGTGGTGGTGGTGGTGGTGGTGGATGTTGTGGTAGTAGTCGGATATGGTGGTGGTAGTGGTTGAGATAGTGGTTGGAGATGGCAGTGTCAGTGGTGGATGATGATGGTGGTGTTGGTAGTGATGTAGGTAATAGTGGTGGTGATGGTGTAGGTAATAGTGGTAGTTTAGGTTGGTTGGTGGTACGGCTGGTGGTGGTTGGTGGTTAGTAGGACTGGTAGTAGTGTTTGGTGGTACCGTGGATGGTACAGCTGGTAGTGGTGGTGGTCGTTCTGCCTCAGTTGTTGCTATTGGTTGTATGTTAAAGTACTATCGCCCTTTTTACCATTAATGGATATATTGAACTCCTGTTAATGGGTATGTTCACCTACTGTTGCTGTCGTTAATGGTAATGGCTGTACCGTTACTGTCATCGTTACCACCGAAAACAGACATTTCTTTATTCATTCGGATTATTTCATTATTTATCACTATTCTTCTTGGTCATATTTTTTCTCTATTATTCCTTCTGTTTACTCACCTTTGTCTTATCTCCTAAGGTGCTTGGTCCCCTCTGTTGCTCCTCCTGGGATTAATATGTGATGAGTGAGTCGCGGCAGTGAGTCAAGGAGAAACATTTCAAAGTATAGGTTAGGTTAAGTTTAGTCACTTTACTCCAAGTTAGGTTAGGTTAAGTGAGGTTAGCGAACTCTAATGGTCGTAATATTGATGGTGACTGACAGTGCTGACTCCTGATATCATCCAAGGTGTTGCTGTAATATAACTACACAGCCATCGTTACTTGTTCATGGGAGTGTGTTTACAATTCCCTGACGTACGGACGGAAACCATGCATTCCCTTGTCCTCCTACTGGGGCGCTCGGCGGGGAATAACAAAGTGATCACATTCTGCATATTATATTACCCCCCTTCCGTACGTGTCCTTGATGAGGGCACCTTGGAGCCTCTTACAGTACGTGCTATGGCCATCACTAATGTACTTATCTACTGACTCTTGCTTAATAATGACTACAGTACAATGTTCAGGTACATTTTACGAGTCACATAACTTTATAACTTTATTACTCATTCGGGTACCTCTTCATGCTGCTTATTGTTTTGCTTCACATTAAAAGAGAGAGAGTGTGTGTGTGTGTGTGTGTGTGTGTGTGTGTGTGTGTGTGTACTTTGGTATAGGTATTAGACCGTGTCGTCGGGTTTTTAAATCTATTTACTGATATTGTGTATCTTTTATCATCACTCACTTATATCACTTTGTTTTCATTCATTGTTTCCTAACACAGCCACACGAGGTAGGCAGCAGCAGCAGCAGCAAGAGGAACATGACCCGGGGCAAGAGAAACACCGCCCTGGAAGGTTTTACAGAACTATCAAATGTTAGTAAACGGATCCTTGTTCAGCCATTTCCACGGCAATGCAACCCTTGTTTAGCAGTGACGGTAAAAAGGCCACTCCCTGAGGCGCCAATACGCGTTGTCTCTAACCATCCGCCCTGTGAGACGCCTCCTTGAACCATCTTAGTATGTCAGTGTGGCTGTCACGATCCCTCCTTTTGTCTGCCTCGTTTGTTCTCTCTTTTGGGGCAAGTTATCTTCTAAAGGGTTGAGGAAGTAGAACGGTGACAAGCTACCGGGGTTATGGAGTTAATGCTGCAAGTTGTTGTCCACAGTATAATTACACGGCGCTACTCTTGAAAACATCGCCGCCTCTTGCAGGGAAATTATAGACCTAAGAGCACTTGAAGAGCGGCGGCGGCGAGTACCTACAAAGACACTGATTGTTATGCTCGAGGTGGGCCGGAGAGGAATCTCAGTCCGCCCCCTTCAATTTGCTCACTTGGAGACGCTTGTGCCGCGACGCTGAGCTATTAGTGGGGGTAGGAGGAGGCAAGGTGGGGATGGTTGGGGGCAGTGTAGGGAGGGTTAGAGGGAGACGAGGTGGGGAGTAGTGTAGGCGATGGAGGAAGGGGAGGGGATGGACGGGGCTGGGTGGGGGTCCTCCTGGCAGTAGTTACTCAAACCCAGAATTATTGCCAAGGTCACATAAGCGGTTGAGACTTTCTCAAGGTTTGTCGTTGTTTTGTTTTGTAACATTCTAGAGTTAATGTATAATTACTGAGTCGAAGAGATTCCAGTACACAAAAAGAAATGGAAGTCAGTGGAAAAAATACATTTTTGGAATGTTTCCCTAATTGACTTTATCATAGACGATAAAAAAGTCAGAAACAATAGAAGGGGAAGTAATGCACGGTGGATTCCATTGCCGCCCTAAAGAGCCACCCATATAAGTAAAAGGGAAGGAGACAATCTTAAGAATTTCCGACCATCTCTACCTTTATCAGCGGCGACAGCTGTCAGGCCAGCGCCTCTCACCCAGATAACTCTGACCACTGTTAAAAGCGACGCTCATTCACGGTAACAGTTACGCCTGGATCTCTTTAGTGCGGGTGGCCTTGATGCAACTTGGCCTTGACAAGACGAATAAGAGTAAATAAGTAAGACATTTCAGTAGCATAACTTAAGCAACATTCGCAATATTACACATTACTCTTCAAAGCCACCTATGGTAACATCCAGTGTGTGTTTTAGGGCGGGTATGGGAGCTATGTGGTCACCATGCCCTCGCCAAACACCTAGGGCTCGAGGGGCATTTCCTCTTGTTTATCTTAGGCATGTGGGCTTATGGTGTGTGTGATCCATGGCTGGGAAGTGGACACAAGGTGGACGCCGGTATTTATTACGGTCACAATAAGCCGAGGCTCCCGGCACGGAGACACCTGTGGCTCCCTCCCTATCTGGCCCCCGTCACCAACACGCTGGTGGGTAGTGGGAGCATTTAGCGGATCATCTTATTCCACCTGAAGATTAATCACCTTAACGCTACCTGGAGGATTAGGTTAGGTAACGATGGTAAATTTTCAGGTGAAATAAGCTAGGGCGAATCTTCAGGTTATCTCATTTGGCATTGCTTATATTTTTATTAAAAGGCAAATGTTTTTTTTTTCATTATATTATTCTGAATCATTAGTATCAATATTGAAGAATATCTCTCTCTCTCTCTCTCTCTCTCTCTCTCTCTCTCTCTCTCTCTCAAGTCAGTAAAACTGTTGAGGGTAAGACGTGAAACTGTTGTGAGCGGAGGAGGACACGTGTTGGCACCTCCTCCCCTGATACTGCCTGATAACCCTGCATCACTATCTCCCTGGGAGGCCCTCCGCCGCCCACCTCACCACACGCCGCCCACCTAACCACCCATCTCACCACATCACTACCCACCGCCCACTTCGCTATCTCGCCACCCACCTCACACCCACCTTACCATCCACCCACTCACGAGAACGATAAAAAAATAATCAATCATAGAGAAATAAGTGGAATTTCCCCTCACACTAGAGATAATGACATGATACAACGGCCTTGGAAGGAATAATTTTTTTTTTATTCTCAAGGATTAGTTGACGGATTTAAGTCCTCTGCGTGGTCATGATTGTGGCTGTCATGACAAATATATCTGGGTTGACGCCTTACTGATGATGGTGGGAAGAGAAGGGTTTTGGTGAGTGGGTGGGCGAGTGGGGGGAGGGAAGGGAGAGGATGGCGACACAGAATGAGTGTGAGATGGGTGGGCTAGGATGAGCAGGGGGAGGATGAGAGGCGGTGTAAGATAGGTGTGATGGGTGGGCTGGGATAAGGGGGGGAGAAGGAGCGGTTCTGAATGGGTGTGATGGGTGGCCGAGGGTGGGAGGAGGGGGAGGTGACATTGGGTGGTGGTTGTAAAGGATGTTCGGGGGGAAAGGAGGAATGGCATAGAATAGGTGGGATGGGATGGGGTACTGTACAGGTGGGTGTTTTCATTAGTCAGGTGCTAATGTGAGCTGCGCCATCTCTTTTTCCCCCCTACAAGGTTTTACTCTGTTTTTCTCTACTGTGTCTTGGTCAAGGAAGTTGTGGTACAGCTGTGGGTCTGTGCCTTGTATCTTAGTGGTGGTGGTAATGTTTGCTGAAGGGTTATAAGTTATCAACGATTTTCTGTTTCTGTTTATCTATATCAGTTTATATATGTAAATCCATATACTATTCTTTCTAAATATGTTTATCTCTTTATCTCTGAATTCATATACCTATCTATTTGTTTGTATCTGTATATAAACGACCCTCTTCTTCCAAATTACATCGCAAAACATCAACTATTTTTTTGACAATGGAAAATCTAAGGCACAACACTCGTCTGCCGCTCCCACACTTCACCTGCGAAACGAATCCACCCTGACCACCACCCTGTGCTCGTCCACAAGAAGATCCTACCTGGCATTCCAACAATATTTTTTTTAGAGTGTTGAGAGACTCGCCGTTGGGCCTCCAAGTCTCCCGGGCACCTGATGCTTCACTCCAAAAAGCACCCGCGCTCACTAACCAACTAAAGGCGTCAATTTATTGTAGTAATAGTCGGCCTCAGCTATTTCCACTTTCCAAACACAACCACAACCGCGTCGCCGAGTTATTTCCAGAGGTCTGAGGGGGGTAAGCAGGAGGCCTAAGTGCGGCTGTGGTCAGTGTGGTGGTGTTAGATGGCTTATCTTGTAGGTGTGCGGCGACCATACTGGCAGCCGCTCACACCCTAGTGCTTCTCCCTTTAGTTATTTCATTTAACATCTTTATTCTATTAAAAGTGACGTCACAACTATACTTACAAAGATACTAGGCGGAGGTGACTATGTAGATGGTGAAGGAAACACATTTATATAAGGTAAAACTTCTGAATGGGTCGACGGTACAGCCAGAGTAAATCACGACAAGAAATAATGGCAAATTTAATACTGACTATCAAGTGGTCAGTTAAATCGTCTGGAAAATTAGGATCCCCAGCCAGGTTGACGGGGGGGGGGGGGCTTCTCATGTTAATAGGACCTTGGAAAGTCTGCAGTTTGGGACACTGGAGAAGGTAGTGGATAATGTGGTGTGTCAGGCTCTTGGCGTGTAGATCAGAGCCGTTGTTCTCTCTGGGCGGATAAGGTGTAAGTCTTCCTGATGCTGATGGTCAGTTTGTGCGTGCGTGCATGCCCACAGACTTGAACACTCTTTCAAGGAGAAATGTATCAACGTTACCACGAGTTTGGTGTTGTACACGTAGTGTTTAACACAGAGAACATGACACAGAACTACTGGAACACGGAGGCTGTGTTGGGTGTGGTCACCTCTGCGGCGTTAAGTGTCGTGTTGACAATCCGGCATTACTGTAATACAATGTTAGGTGGTCGAGTCGTGGTGTTGGAGGCGGCAAGAGTGTTTGTCCTTCAGTGGAAGATTTAAGATATCTGTTTTTGTCCTGCAAGACAAGGGTCATAGAATACTTCGCGTGGATATCATCATTAGTCATCATTAGGATTATTTTTTAGTCCAGGCATCAGAAATATATGACTGAGTATGTTCCTCCTGTCGGCAGATGTGTGTGAAACCAAGACTAGACACCTTCCTACACCCTGCTCAACCTGGCACAGTATTTGATGATAGAATAGTGGATACCTACTGGAAATATACCACCAGAAATAAAAAATACTGAAAATAAATTCGCTCGAAGCAGAATAAAATAAACTTGTATATTCTTATTGCATATTACTTTAATATATGAGAGAGACTGTTCCATGTTACGGAAAGAATTTGTTGTGTTGAAGTTATAACTCGGGTAGTCAAAGTATCTGCACAACACAGAGGGCGGCTGGAGGACGAGGTGTTGGCAGGGTGAGATACAAGGAGGGTGAGGGAGGAGGCCGGTGCTATGACATCAACCACACGACCACTTGTCTTAATACTGTTATGGCCCCTGTTATCTTCCTGTCGTTCACACACACACACACACACACACACACACACACACAGTTTTAACAAGGTCAGGCACCAGCCATAACTCGTCCTAGTCGACCTCACATGACCACCTGTGACTGTGTCAGTGAGGATGATAAACGCACCAAAGACCCGTATTTACCTCTTTTAAGAATTTATCTGTGAACGATAATCACCATGTATATAGAAAAATTACCTATGATTTTTATTTTCTGTTTCTGTAATATGATGTTGACATTCCCCGGTGCGGTTGTTTGTGGTGTAGTAAGAGTGTGTCGTGGCAGGAGTGTTGGGTTGCGGGGAACTATCCGTCATGTTGATAATGTTGTGACACCAAGCAAGGTCATGTTGCAAGAGATAAGCCATATACGGACTAAACGGATATTCCAGCATCAATATATATATATATATATATATATATATATATATATATATATATATATATATATATATATATATATATATATATATGTAAATGCGCGTGATCCAGGTATAAAAATCATAGGTAATTTTTCTATATACATGACCTTATATATATATATATATATATATATATATATATATATATATATATATATATATATATATATATATATATATATATATATATATATATATATATATATATATATATATATGCTGATAAAGGTGATACAACTAAGGTATATAAACCAGGAGCGAAGACGTAGTACTGGTTTTAAATTAGAGAAATTTAAATTTCGGAATGAATTAGGTAAACCTTGGATCAAAAATAAAGTTGTGAATGAGTGAAACAAGTTACTAAACAGCATCATTAACTCGAACTCGTTGGGAAGCTTCAAATAAAAGTTGGACAGATAAACGAGTGATAAGGGTTGGGTGTAAACAGGGCTGTCTAGTATGGGTTAATAGACCTACTGCAGCTTCCTTCAGTCTGATGTTCTTCTTCAGTATATACTCTTATGTTAGTCATTACCACTTTCAAAAAAATGACTGGAATCAAAGAGAAGATAAATACTCCCTTTCTATAATTGTTATCTATTAAATGTTGTAATCTATAGTAGTGTTTCCTGAATCATACTTGATGTATTTACGTCGCTCCTCATAACCTTCCCTCACTCATCAGTCGTACCAGCGGCTTCATAAACCACCCATAGTCGTGTTTCTCTACCCCATACATCTCTCCTTCCTGATCTTCCCGTCTCTCTTATACGATCAACCACTGAATCATAGACTCTTGTGTTACCATAATTTTCCTCTTTTTTTAATTTTCTTTATATTCCTATTCCTTCTTTTTTATATCCAGGTTTGTTTTCTGTCCAACATTACTATAACTTCCTCAACGCCTTTTTGTACTCGTGTTTCTCATTCTTTGTATCCTGTCAGTTATTTGCCTCAATCCCATTATTTCATCTAGCTGCGTCTTCTTTCTCCATCTGTTACTTTGATTCAGTTCATCAGTTCCTTACACAGTCACGTTTATACATCAAGAACACCCCCTATGGCCTCCATATTATCCCGTTCTTCCATATACACATGTCTTCTTAACTTCCTTTCTCGGTTTTTCACTACTTTACTTTTGTTCATATTTCACTATTACTTTTCTCCATTGGCTCCGCCTTCCAGCCTCATTGATTAACATTTGATTTTTTTTCCTTCTGATTCTCCCTCCAGAGCAGCATCATCTTCAAACATCAGCCGACTCAACATCTATATTCACTCATTAAAACTTACACACTCTCTCTCTCTCTCTCTTTTGTTTCCACCTCTCTTACTACATCATCCAAGTAAATGTTGAACAATTATGATGACTTAGCATATCCTTGATGTAGTCCTACTTTCACTGGAAACCAGTTTTCCTCTTCCCGATACATGCTAATATATACTTCACTCTCCATATAAAAACTTTGGACAGCCTTCAACAATTTCCTATTTATATTTGTATATTTCTCCCCATGCTTCTGACATCACCTTTCTGCTGTCCACATTTATCTTATGTTTTTCTCAGATCCATGAATGACACAGACAGTCTCCTCCCACTCTCGAGATACATTTTGTTTATATTGTTTATTGCAGACACTTGATCCCTTGACCTTCTCTTTAGTGATTTGGTATGATATTATTGTTTACATAAAGTTGCTCAGACATGTGCATCAAGGTACATATTGGACTAACACACACACACACACACACACACACATTAATCAACTTATATTTCTTTACGTGATTTCGAACTGAATTTGTAACTATTGCTTTTAGTAATTTTTCAACTACTGGTGTTAAAATGATTGGACTGTAGTTAAAGGATAGTGACCTGTCTCCCTTTTTGAAAATCGTTAACACATTTGCTATTCTCCAGGATTCTGTTACTACACCCGATTTTAAGGACATAATAGACAATATAGTGGGATAAGGGGGTATATAATATAATCTTGACTTAGTTCCGGGTACATCGCCATCCAGAGGCTCTTCGGATCACCTTCAGGAGGAATCTGGTATTTTTGCCCCGTGGTAGTGGTTCCAAGTTCCCCACGTCAAGGCTCCCAAGAATGAAGCCTCGAAGGAGAGAATTCGAAACCATAAATCCAAAAGTTCCAAAATCACAATCCAATTAAACCTGGAACCATGTTAAGGGAAGAGGGTTACTGTAATCACTTGCCTGGAAATCATAAAACCACTTAATTGGATGTTCTGGAACAACTATGTTTGTCGAGTCACTTTTCCACGGACCATTGAACCACTAATTGAAGGAATTTGAACCATCATCCATCCCAAAGTAGCTCCGCTCTTCTCCCGGGCGCATATATACAGAAAACTATGTCACTAATGGGTCGTTGTGCATAATGTGTTCTCCCGGTGCTTCTGTGGAATTTATATAGTCTTTGAAGCTCACTAAAGGTACACGACACTTACATAGCACGTGGTCTTGAAGTCTCGGACGGATTTACGTAGCACATGCACTTAATATCGCCGAGAGACGCGAGTTATCTCTCAAAAGCTCACTGGTTGTGCATACCTCATGTTCTTGATGCCTCTAGAGGACACCACTTGAGGCTTCACCGGTTTGGTGGATTCTTGTGGTGAGGTGAGTGTTGCCGACAAGGTGTATTGAGTTACATTTGCGGGCGGGGGACACTGTTTTATGCTTACACTAATTGTTTATAGGATGTTTAATACTGAATAACCTTTAATAATAACTTTTTTCCTTAAGCCAATTTAAAATCTTTTGCAATTGTTTCTTTGTCGATTCATTATTTGTATTATGCAGATAAAATACTGCTTAATCTATATTTTATATGGTTGTTGTTCAATTAGCGGTAGTATTTACCAATTTCTAACGAGAGACAAAAGAGTAAAGGTACCTCAAACGACACTGATAACCAAATCCTCCTCGACTCCACCAACACGTACGACACATCAGAGGTGCGAAGATACACGGGTTAGTTGGCAAAGGAGACGAGAGGCTCACTTGTGTGGACAATTAGAATAGATAGAGAGGTGCGCGGTATCAGTGACTGGGTACTGCCATGTACTCCTTCTGCATAGGTAATGAGAGGAGGCAACTCGCCCACCCAACACGGATAGACGCCGTCGGACCTCCCCCTTGCTACCTACTGCGGGGCCGGGCCAGAGCCAGGACCTTGATAATGAAGAGGTATGGGCAAGTCTTTGGGAGGCATGCCGTAGTGCCCACCCAGGAGGAGGAGCTGGAGGCTGTTTAGATCATCCTCATCTCAAGTACTCTCAGATCTTGTACTTTCTGGTACTCTTTAATCTGTCCTCTCTGGTACTCTTTAATCTGTCCTCTCTGGTACTCTTTAATCTGTCCTCTCTGGTGCTCTTTAATCTGTCCTCTCTGGTACTCTTTATTCTGTCCTCTTTGGTACTCTCTCCTCTAGTCCTCTTTGCCATCCTTCTGTTTTGTTTTGGTATCTGAAGGTGTGTCTAGTTCTCTCTGGTACTCCTCGAGGCATGGTGTTGGGTACTACCTATGGTTAGTGTCTGGTACCCTCAGGTGCTGTCAGGTACTAGCTAGTGGTTGGTATCTGATGTTGTCTTGTACCCCCGGGTAGTGTTGGGTACAAGTTGTTGTATTCTCGTATTGTAAGTGGTACTGGATGGTATTGTCTGGTATAGTGTGTAGTGTTCCCAGTTGATACCTGACGCTCTTCGATGGTATCTGTACTGTCTCCAGAAGATGGTTGGTACTCTCTCGAGTTACATGGCAGTGTCTTGGTAACTCCTGGGACTCTCGAGTTACAGGTTAGTGTCTTGGTAGCTCCTGGTACTCTCCCGTTACAGGCCAGTGTCTCGGTAATTCCTGGTAACTTCTTTAATGTTTTGTGTGGTAACATTTGTCGCTTCATGTTGCTTGATAGAGAGAAATAAGAACAAGAAAAATAACAACAACAAGAGCAAAAAAAAAAAGAACAAAAAGAGAAAGAAGGAAAAGGAGAAAGAGATATTTATGTTCTTTGATATTCATGACATTTTCTGAAACTTCAATGATATGAAATCGAAGAAACTAACATATATTATCCTTGTGTGTTTCAGGTCAGTTTCGGGACAGAAGTTTCAGTGGTAAGACTTTCCTCACCAATGTAACTCGGTAAGTGTGAAGATTGATTAACAGTAAATATATAAATTAGTTTGAAAGGAGATAAATATTATGTACATGTAAAATCACGTATTAAATCTGATAAGCAAATTGTTTTAAAGGAATATAGTGAAAATACTCATATGAAGTGAAACGAAATTAAGTGTTTGTGTAGGGAGTCAGTTAGAGACGATTATAACCAAACAGAGATTATGTTAAGAATAGGTATTGCAGCTTATTTCACCTTAGGATTCAGCACCCCTTGGGGATGGTGTTATGTTAGACTCTGTTATATTAGGTTACGTTAGGTTATATTAGGTCTATGTGACGTTATGTTATCATTATATTTGGTTTGATTACGTTCTGTTATATTAATACATATGTTAGCCTCAAGGTGATTACTGTTAAGGTGAAATAAACTTGGGGTGCCTAATCTTCACGTGATCCCCGAGGAATAACTTTCTCAAAACCTGTATAAGTTAGGGCCAACACCCCCGGTTGATCAGGTTATCGCCCCAGACACTTCACGACCCACACGCCGAGTTTGCCCACAGGGTTAGAAGCCTCCGGAACCGACGCTATATAAACGCCAACTGAACCCCAAACTCTGAATCCATTATACGTGATCAGAATCTCCCTTTATAGTGTCAAGATAGTCATAATTATATACTTTATTATTATTGATTTTCACAAAAGGTATTCAGTTGTAAACAAACAATGCGTCTTATATCTCTATACAATAGTTACTTCAATGAGTGACAGACGTGTACAAAAGTGGGCCACTCCTGAGTTCCTGTTCTGTATTAGCGAGACTTAGTTATGATTCATTATTATTACTGGTTCATGTTGTCACTCAATTCATAGGTCATCTTCAGGTTATCGTTGTGGGAGAGTGACATACATACAGTCTCACGTCAAGAGCTGTGGCAACATAACGACCCGTTTATGGAAGTGTAAAGAATAATGGAACACAGGAGAGACGAGTGAGTGTTACAGAGATATAGAGATATAGGCTATAGATAAAGAGAGATATAGAAAGATAAATAGATAGACAGTAATGGATAGATAGATGGGGAAATAGATAGACAAAGAGAGAGAGACGGGGGAGTGTGTGTGTGTGTGTGTGTGTGTGTGTGTGTGTGTGTGTGTAAGGGAAGGCGGCAAGTTGGAGGTGGAGGCTACCTAAGGTGTGGGAGCTGGTGACACACCCACACCCTCAGAGTTATCACCGCCCACACCTCCTTGGGTGGCCTGGGCGGGCAGTCAGTCAGTCAGGGTGGACGGTCAGGTTTGGGTCATCTGGGTGGGTGGTCAGCAACTTGGGCAGTTGAGGTGAACGGTCAGAGTGGGTGGGTAGTGTGGGTGTAGGTAAACGGTGTAAGAGATCACATTGGGTGTGTAATGTGGGTGGGTTGTGGGAAAACCAGGTGGGTGGCTATGATGGGCGGGCAGCTAGAGTGAGCAGAGATTAGGCGCTAGGTCGGGTAGGTGGTGCTGGCAGTAAAGGTGGCGTTACACACACACACACACACACACACACACACACACACAAACTGGTTAAGGAGGATTACAAATCTGCTAATTTTATTAATTTTCGCGTTATTATCGTTTCGGTGAACAACTTGGCTTCTAATTGCTTTTCATACTCAGGCATTTAAGAGTTAGCTTTTTAGAGACCGACCGACAGGCAGACAGACATACAATAGTGTTGTCGCAGCAGCAGCAGGGCCACACAGCAGTGAGGAAGGAGAGCGAGGGGCTACCTAGGGAGTGGCTAGCACGTACACGACTAGCCATTTTACCCCCGTGGAGGAAATAGTGTGTTGGGTGGTCCTCCTCACCTGCCACCCGAGAGCGCCTCCCTCGGGTGGTGGTAACTGTGTGTCTGTATTGATTGCCATCTACTAATAAGGAAAAGGAAATTAACTGTAATGTAGCAGCTAGGTAAATGACTGGTCGGTTGGGCCACCGTTCTAATAGGCCCCCACCTTACCATGAACTAACTAATCAGCAGGATTGGGGCCCAGTTCTAATGAATCCCAGTCTTAATGGGACCACAGTTCTAAGGTCTCTCTCCGGTCTTAATGAACGCCACTGTTAATGATTAGGTTAGTATTTGGGCTCATTTCACATGCAGACGCCAGAAGCTGTTTTGTGTTTATGGTAATTAAACCTGATACGGAGGGCACGATGCAGTGATAGGCCGACCTCTTATGTACCAAATCCTCTCAGATATTTACGATTGTTTTATAATACAAATTAATAGTAGATCCATCTTCTGAAAGTCCACTGAACATGAAACTTACTTATGTCATTATCAACGCAATCTGATTCGTTCCGTCAGTACATACAGTTATAACAAGTACTAATTAACCTATGCTCTTAGTTACGTAAGCAAATTTGAAAGTAAATATTAAGGGGGACATAATCAGGTGTTATCGGAACCTCTGTGTTTATTTATATGTGCACAGACGACATATAAAGTACAGTATATCTATGGGTGTATAGGAATCATATGCCAAGCCATCTCTCAACCTCAGGCACTTAGATACGTAAAAACAAAACAACTCAGGTGTGTTGTAGAGCCGTGTATCTATCTATCATATCTGACCCATTAACCAGTGTACACGATTCACTGGATGAAAAGATTGATTACCTCTCAACCCAGCATGCCAGGGAGACGGTGCTATGGAGTCAAGTGAGTCGAGATGTATAAGTGTGTGTGTGTGTGTGTGTGTGTGTGTGTGTGTGTGTGTGTGTGTGTGTGTGTGTGTGTGTGTGTCGCCCAGTATAGGGTTGGCCTTGGGTAGCAGGGAGCCCCGCCCCAGCGTGAGGAAATGTTTATGGTGAGGCAGCCCTTATCTCGGCGGCGACATCCTGGTTGATCGCTGGTGAACTACCCAGCCGTGGAGAGTCTCTGCTGCTCCCCGCCTGCCCCTCACTGTGAGGTAGTCCATCCCTCACTACCCCCTTACCCCTACTTCTCCTTCTCTCCCTCCCCTTCCTCCTAGTTCCATGCTCACTTCTCTTGTTTATTGAAGACGAGCCTGTGACCTAAGTATCCCTTTCCTTCCTTCTTTCGTTCCTTCCTTCCTTCCTTCCTTCCTTCCTTCCTGCTCTTCCATTTATATCATGATATATTTTGTTAAGTACTATTAAGTGAGCCTCCAGGACCCTTCGTTTCATCTGTGTGTGTGTGTGTGTGTGTGTGTGTGTGTGTGTGTGTGTGTGTGTGTGTGTGTGTGTGTGTGTGTGTGTGTACCTTTGGAATGCTTGCGGTGTGTCCGTTAGAGATTATGTACGATTTATGTGTCGTGTTTTTATCCTTCTGTTTGTGTGTTTGTCTATCTGTCTGTCCAATCGAAATGTCGGTGTCAGGCTGTTGTCTTTGAATTTACTTGTAAGTCTTAAATATTGTGTATTGTCATTTCCATCTTTGAAGAGTTTCTTTGTACTCTTCTTCCTTCTCTGGTGTATTATTCTCCTCTCTACCTCTCTTTTGTTCTCTCTCTTCTCTCTCGTTCGTCTGCCTTCATCTCTCTCTCACTCGGCTGAAAGTGAGAGTGGGTCCTACAGGCATGACGACCCGTTAGAGGCATGGCGGATACAGTGCACTGAAGACGTAAGCCCTTGGTACACCTGCAGTAGACTGTGTAACCGGTGCTACAGTCTATTGCTTTTAGCTTTCCTAACTGTAATGTCAGTCAACCCATTCTGCAACTGGGTCGACTGGAGGTGCGCCACTCACTAGCCGGTTACAAGATTCGAACCCTTCACTATTAGGTCAGGGGTGCAGTATCCACTCAACCACCGCTGCCGGGATAGGTGAAAACTTTTTCATTTCATCGTGATTTTTTTTATATAATTATACTTCATATCATTGGTTATACATACCCGTCTGAGTCCCTTGTTATATATGTGTATCTCACATCAACTATTTACTTTTCCTCAGTGCATTTGTTACCCCGTCAAGATGTCTTCTGAAGTCACTGAGTATGGTAACACGATGTTCTGATTATATTGGACTTTGGGGTTGTTATGATGTCATTGATGCCATTGATATTGCCATGAACTTGCTATCACAGACCGAGAGTGATTATTCCTCTGTATTCTTGGGTGCAATACAATGACCCTTGTCTGCACCTTAATCTGTCCACAGGTTCGTCCGCCCATCCCTTCCCCGTCTGTCTGTTCAGGTATTCGAGAACTCCGGACAGGAGCATTAGACAGACCCCATTGACCTGCCAGGCATAGCTAAGCGTTTACCGCATTAGAACAATCTTCCATTATTCTAGATCTTAATGTGTGAGATGTAAACGATGTCTTGAATGCTCTTCTAGTCGCAACACTGAAAAAACTTTACACTGGGCGTAATTTTGGTATTTACTTCATTATTATATTACAGAGAAAATAGAAATAGTCTTATGCATAATACAAACACAATTATTAAGCACTTAAATGTAAATTCCTTTTCTGGTGGTGGCGGTGGTCAGGACCTTGGCAGTAAATGGAGACATCTGGGCCGGTGGCCACCAATGGACCTTCCCGTCCAGAGTGTAACAGGAGTTTTTTTTAGTGATTAAGTCCTGGAATATCGTCGTTTTGTGGACACTGACGTCACTTAACGATTCCTTACGACGGTGGCTAACGCGGCGGTGCACCTAGCCTGGTATATTTTGGGACTCCTTTGAACAAATGTTACATGATTGTACCTCAGGAGACATCCAGGGGAGTAGAGGGCAGCTGGAGACCCAGCTGTACAGGGGCGAGCGATGTAGAGGCGACCTGTAGTTTTTAAGTGTTAAGGGCCGAGCAGGTCACTCTGATATAAATTATAGCTCGCACGGTAAATAAATCAAAGGTGTTGCCATACGGTGAACCCACCATTACCCCTGCATTGAGAGAGTCCCTCGGTACATACAGTCCATACCAGGAAAACAGGGAGGGACTCAGTCCTTCACCCTGGATACCACCAAGCTTAGTACTTATTGTCTTCTGTAAATGGCCTTCTAATCGACCTTGTAAATTGGGCACTCTCGTTTTGTTATTTTTGTTTTTCACGGTAGGTCATCAGCGGGTACGAACAGGCTGGACCATAAAACTGTGTGAGAGTGAGGCAGCAGCACCACCTCCTCCATGGACCTGCAGCTACACACTACC
Organism: Homarus americanus; assembly: GCF_018991925.1. Taxonomy (NCBI): domain Eukaryota; kingdom Metazoa; phylum Arthropoda; class Malacostraca; order Decapoda; family Nephropidae; genus Homarus; species Homarus americanus. The sequence continues at coordinate 3,277,992 of NW_024730668.1, forward strand.
TCCCGGATTCCTACAGCACTTTTACCTTGTAGCACCCCTCCCGGAGACGTGCTACAGGACACCTAGTACACACAACTCGCCAGAGGGCTCTCTCTCTCCCCCCTTCTCTCTCATTTGTCTATATACAGTACTACGTTTTAATGATATCCGACCGATTGTTTAATAATGTTTCTTTATCTACCACCATTTCGTCTTGTGTCTGCTCTCCCATCATCATCACATATACATTAATTCAATCAATAATTTTATCACTCTCTAGATGCGTTACTTTTATTTCTCTACCTCATTAACGTCTTGATAGGTAATGGTATCTGGCGGCGGAAGAAGATATCTCCGTTGTGAACATCGCCCAACTCTGTTTAGCAGGATCCAAGCGCGTTATGTCGGGCGAGACTTGAGGCCAGCTGTACGTGATCCAAGGGGATTAAAGGAGGTTTGAAACTGTGTAAAGAGAATCTAGCGGGCTCGTAAGAAATTCCTGGTATTTATAAAAGACGCAGGCAATGTTTTATGAAAATTCATAGTATTTGTTACAGCACTCAAGAATTTTACTGGGGATCTAAGCGCGTTATTTTGGTGTAGTCTTGGGCTTTTCTACAGGATCCGAAGGGATTAAGGTGGGGTTCAGGCCTGTGCAAGGGAGTTCAGGCCTATGTCGGGGAATTCAGTGGTCTCGTAGTAAATTTCTGGTACGTTTAAGAACGTAATTATATATTTTTATAGGGGGAAATTCAGGGCAGAGGCAATCAAGATGTTTGTGGTAGCTTCAGCGTTAGGGAAGAGGATCCAGAGGTGTTTAGGGAAGTACATTCATAGCATCTCTCAATCTCTCTCAGGTCAACGCTAAATTCGATTTCACAACTAAAACACAACGCCGGAACTGTGTATCTCTCTCTCTCTCTCTCTCTCTCTCTCTCTCTCTCTCTCTCAATTGTTTACGGTTTAGAGAGGCCATAGCACACTTGCCTCTCTATATCACTACCCCATGGATTCCTGTCAGTAAGCAGAGGATGAAGCCCACGACAGTAGCAGGCGTATGGGCGTGGGTATGGGCGTGGGGTGGACAGGTGATTGACGGGCGATGGTCTTGGTTCTGTGGATATTGGCGAAAGGTGCATGAGCAAACGATGTCTAGTGAAGGTCTTCCATCCTTCCCCCACAGTAACTGGTGTGGATATGTGGATATGGGCGTGTGTTTATTAACTACGCCTCCGAGGGTAACGGGAGTGTGGACTGGGCGTGTGGGTGAGGGCGTGTAGTGGCTAATATGGATTATGGCGTTAGTAGGCATGGTTTTGTGGGCGTGTGGGCATGAGATAAACAGGTGAGTGACAGGAGGTGGATTTGCCATTACACGAGACGCATGTGTGTTTTGGGTGTACATTCGTGTGTACGTATGTTTACGTTTGTGTGCGCATTTATGTACACACACACACACACACACACACACACACACTACAGAGCGTCTGCGTAAGATAAGAAATACGTTCTAAAAACTGAACGAGTGCCTACAGGGAAGCTCAGGTTCTCAACTGGCTCAGCCATGTTAATATTGTTATTATTATCCACTCTGTATCTGTGTTTTTCTAAATAAATAAACTGTAACAAACTATAAACGTCATGGAAGAGAATAAAGAAAATCTATAAACGCCAGAACGACAACAGTGCGGCCTAAACGGTGGCGGGCGGTGACCTGGAGGAGCCTGGAGGGACCCGGGAGTGTGTCAGGTCTTAGGCACAACACATTACCTTCTCCTAATTCCAGTCGTAAGTCAACTCTGTCGTGACCTGAAGGGTGCGCAGGCGTAGGTCGTGGCGTGAAGGGAGGAGGGAGGGCGTGGAAGGGGAGGGGGAGGAGAAGGGAGTAAGAAGGGGAGGTGTGGAGGGAAAAGGAGGAATGACCAGGGAGAGAGGTGGAGGAGGGAAGGGATGGAGGGGTTGTGGAGGAAAAGAAAGAGAGGGAAGGATAGCGGGAGGGGGATGGATGTGAGGAAGAGGGAGAAACGAGGAATTTAGAAAGACGTGTGTGACGATGAGAGAGGAGAGGGAGAGGGAGGGTGACTGGCAGATATAGTAAGGGGGTGGGAGGGATGAGAGAGGAGAAATGGAAAGAGGGGGGAAGGGAAGGGAGAAGTCTGATGGGTAAGAAAGCTGCGGAGAGGTAGTGTGTGTGTGGGGAGGGAAAAGGGTAGTTTGGTAGTTAGGGAGATTATTATAAGGGAGGGAGGAAATCTGGTGATGGTGATTTAGGGAAGTGGGGAGGGGAGGATAGGAGGGTAAAAGGAGGGATTACGGTAGGGTAAGGGAGGGAAGGAGGAAAGGAAGGGTACAGGGAGGGCGGGGGGAGGGGTGATCAGATGATAGATAGCACAGTGGGAGGCCAGTGAGGAGGTGGGCACGGGGTGGGCGATGAGTGTTAAATAGCAGAGGTGGAGAAAGGAGTAGGGAGAGTAGGATGAGGAGGAGGAGGGAGTGAACGATTAAAGAGGGATGTGAGGGAAAGAAATATATAGGGCAGAAAGAGATGCACGGGGTAGTAAGGAGATAGAGAGAGAGAGTCATTCCATTCTTCTGCCACACGATGATTAACTAACAAACTCTCCCACGAGCGGTGTATAAAACCCCCAGCTAGTTTGTCCTCAGGATCAAATTACTGAAAACGAAATGTGGAGAGTTGCTCAAAACTAACATGGTCAGTGAGTGGACGGATGGCTTTTTATGGCGTGGCTCCAGGGGTGAACAGAGGAACGGCGTGCGTGATACTGTGGGGGTTGGATCAGCCAGTTGTAACCTTCATCACACTCCACCTGGCACGGCTCGAGTGATCTTCATGAGCATGTAAGTACGTCGAAATATTGGAACAAGTTCGTGTGTGTATGTATGTGTGTGTGTGTGAGTGTGTGTGCGTGGTGGTGGCGGGGCACATGGCTTCCTACTTCACTTGGGGTCTTTACCCAGGCCCCAGTCAGCTGATCTGCCCAGGTGTCAGGTTTTGTTTATTTACTTTTATCCCGCCATCAGTATCCAGGCTATGATTACTCTGTCAACATCAGTTACTTGCTTACGCCACCTAATACCCAAAGACGCAGTTGACGCTTCATCCAATGTTGAATTAAATCTAGAGAAATAGCTTCCTTAAGACAAGTAACTGGCAACCAAAGCTCGGGACGGGTTGCCCACACGTCCGGCCTTCAGTGTTCTTTCGGAAGGCGGGGTGTTTGGGAGTCGCGCTCAGTGTGGTGGTCACAAGTGCACACGTGTTTACTCGTACCTCGACGCCCTAAACGAGAAATAACTCCTCCCTCCCTAGTCTCTAGAGAAATGGAGAATTAAAATCTGGGCGATATCCAAAGAGAGAGTGTAGAGAAGAATTATCCTTTTGCAATGAATTGGCAGACGTGATGCGTGGTGCTACAGGATATCAGAAACCTTTGTATGTAGTTGTGTACTGTGGGGGAGGACCGAAAACTCTCTACTAGGACACACCATCCCTGGACGAAGCAGTTGGTACATCCTGCTGCGCTGACACCTCTGTTACCTGGGTCTTATTAGATGGCTGGCGCACGTTCAACTCCAGCACAATGGTAAGTGCAGAGAAACACGGGAGGGTTAAAGGCGAACCCTGCCGATGGATTTTGTTTCCCCACCTTCGTCAGGGAACACACACACACACACACACATACATACATACATACATACATACATACATACATACATACATACTCATTCCCCACCACGGCAACACCTATCTCCCCTCCTGTTTATAGTGATGTATACCGTAAATACCTGGTTAAATGTACGGTTTCAGTTTACCTGTACAGAGTAAGTACTTCAGGAGGTATTGGCCGGGCAGAAACTAAGGGAGCAGAGTGTTTATAAGAGGTGAAGGTCACTGGTTGAGAAACACACACCACAAGAAAGTCTGAATATTGTCTTCAAAAGTTATTGTAATTTGTCCCCAATATAAGTAACTGTCGAACCTTTGAACAATAATGACTAATTTATCTTCTTTTTTTTTCAATAACCAGCTGTTTACTGTTAACGTTTTCACTGTTTGTATATATACGTGTGTAAGTAAAGGCTGGTGAGGGAGGGAATGGGAGGGGGAGGAAGGAGACCGGGGTGGGGGTCGGACAGTGAGCCAGCCAGATCGTGTGTGGGCAGAGGTTGTCCACATACAAGGTTCTCTGGCTGTGCTCCGCGGCTACACTTGAAGTGCCTTTCTTTCATTATTCACTTGCCTCCCGATCATTTAATGTGCATGGAAGTGAAATAGAACAAGCATAAGTATAAACACAAGAATACAAATACGTGCACACTCAAGTACACTCTTGTGCACAACACGCACAGGACAAGATCCGGGGCGGGTCAAACGTTACTGTACTAGGGTGGGGGGACTTGTGGGTCATCAGCAGGTTGAAGCAAGTGAGGATACGATTGGACGCGTGTTTGCGTCTTAGTGGCCGTGTGTGGTGTGTGAGTATGCTTGTGTGTGCGTGTGTCTATGTGCGGAATCGTCTCCCGTGTGCGTCTGTGTGGGTGAGTCGACGGTCTTATTCACAGCTGTTGAGTATTGTGGGTACTGTCACTCCCCGGGCGGTTACGGCTGTATCGTCATGAAGATGGCATCTACCACCACACTACCACATACCCTCACCACCACCACTACCACACTCCCTCATCACCACCACACTCCCTCACCACCACCACACTCCTCACCACCACCACACTCCCTCATCACCACCACACCTCACCACTACCACACCCCCTCACCACCACACTCCCTCACCACCACCACACTCCCTCACCACCACTACACTATCACGCTCCCTCACCACTACCACACTCCTCACCACCACCACATCCCTCACCACCACCACACCTCCCTCACCACCACCACACCCTCACCACCACCACACTCCCTCACCACCACCACCACATCACGCTCCCTCACCACTACCACACCCCTCATCACCACCACCACCACACTCCTCATCACCACCACCACACCTCACCACCACTACACTATCACGCCTCACCACTACCACACCCTCATCACCACCCACACCTCCCCACACTCCCTCACCACCACCACCACCACTACCACACTCCCTCACCACCACCACCACACTACCACACCCTCACCACTACCACACTCCCCTACCACCACCACGCTCCCTTACTACCACCACACTCCCTCACCACCACCACACTCCCTTACCACCACCACACCCCCTTACCACCACCACCACACCCATCACCACCACCACCACACTCCATCACCACCACCACCACAATACCACACTCCCTCACCATCACCAAACTCCCTCACCACCACCACACACTCTCACCACCACACTCCCTCACCACCACCACACACTCTCACCACCACCACCACCCTCACCACTACCACACCTCTCACCACCACCACCACCACACTCCCTACCACCACCACCATACTCCCTCACCACCACCACACTCACACCCTCACTTTCACCAAACTCCTCACCACCACCAAACTCCCTCACCACCACCAAACTCCCTCACCACCACCACCACCACACTCTCTCACCACCACCACACCCTGCCACTCTCCCTCACCACCACCAAACTTCCTCACCACCACCAACCTCCCTCACCACCACCACACTCTCTCACCACCACTACACTACCACCCTCCCTCACCACTACTACTTTACCACCATTCTTAACCCCCAACAAACTACCACCCTCCCGCACTACCACCACCACACTCCCTCCCTCACCCGACCACCACCTCCCTAACCACCACCACCCCTTACCCCAGAACCACTCTCCTCACCCCACAACCACCCACCCTCACCACCACCCTCCTCACCCCACAACCACTCTCCCTCACCCCACAACCACCCACCCTCACCACCACCCTCCCTCACTAAACCACATAAGACCACAGACTAAAGTTCTTGCAAGCTTCTGTCTGGTTTAATAAGACCTCATACAACCAGAGTGTCTGCTGGGGTTTAGGGTTTAATCACTCTGACGAGACCTGAAGGTTGTTTGCAGGAGCGATCATCTTGTTTGACCAGTCTTCTTGAGCAAGAGTCCATGTGTGAGAGTTTACAGCTGTTTATAGTTATGGAAATATAAACAAAAGTAGTATTGTTTAAATGGACTTTTTTCTTCGTTGCTTATCGGTAAATCTGATTGTTTACAGTGTTTTATAATCTAGTGTTTGTTCTTGTTTACGCCTGGTTTTTAATGGTGGATATATGACTTAAACAAAATATCCATTAAAAATATTCCATGCGAGTGGTGTTTACAATATTAAAATTAAGATGTAAAAAAAAATATATGTACGTTAAAAATAAACTGTAAAAGAGACGCAATTAAACAAAATGTATTATGTAAAAAAATAGATGAAAAGTCACAATTTGAAAATAAAATGCCCCCCCCAAAAAAAAATCGAAGTTATAGAATAAGATGAAAAAAAAGGACAACTTGAAAAAGGAAAATAAAAAAAAAAGAAATTAAAAAAACTTCAGAATAAAATAAGTAAAAAAGAAAAATGAATAAATACAATAAGATAAAGATAAACCAAGACGCACTTATGGACGTTTACTTTACATACGGGTTCACACGTCCACGAAGACCTGGTTAGCCATTCCCCCTCAGGGCCACGGAGACCAACCGCTCCACCAGTTGTTTTCATTTTTTTTGCTGTGTTGTGTAAAGTGACCAATGATACCTTGTGTGAGATTAAACGGTACCGCTGGGTCTTATACTCCAGTACTGTTGAATGATGCTTGTGAGGTGTGATTAAGAGGCGGTAGATGCTGATGGGTAGTATTGATTGGTTGGTTTGTATAATACTCAGTAGATTGGTGTAGTGGAGGTAGATAAAGTAGACGAAGTAATGTTATTGAACTTTATAGTGCTCAGTATATCAGATGTGTTCGGTAGATGAAGTATAGCCATATTAGGGGTATATGTACTTGGTTACGTTAGGTTAGATAAGGTTAGGCTAGATTAGGTCAGGTATAGATTAGATCAGGTTAAATTAGGTTAGGTTAGTTATGTTAGATTAAATTAGGTTAGGTTAGATTAGCTAAGATTAGTATGTCGTAGATGAATGTATATAATGCTCAGTAGATGAGACTTACCCAGTAGAAGTAGATGGTGAAGATATCTAGTATACTTCGGTGATTTTAACATTATTTAAATTTCTTGGATGTTTTTTGATGTTGAGATGTAGTATGTTTACGTGGTGTTGATGTTATGTACGTTTGTGTGGTTTGGTGATGTGCTTGTACGTTTTGTGGATGTTTGTGTACGTTTATGTTGCAATGATGATGTTTATGTAGGTGTTGAGGGATATGTACTGTATGTACGGTTTAGATACGTGTTGGGATGTTTATGTGCGTTTTAGGTGTACGTGTTGATGAAATCCGTACATGTTAGGAATTAATTCAGAAACAAAGCTTAATCTAGGTATTAGTGTAACCAATTTTGGGAAAAGAGAAAGAGAAGCAAGAGAAAATAGAGGAAGATCAACCCTAGAGATATTGGAGACACTAACACTCCTAATTTTGAGAACTTTACTCCATATTACGCGAAAACCTCATAAATCACCCGTTGGCGAAAGATGTCCTGATTTATGTAAGAAATAGCTGTCAAGGAGGACCTATCACTGTTACCCTTGTAGACCCGTCACTGCTGCCCTTGTAGACCCGTCACTGCTGCCCTGAGAACCCACCACTGCTGTGCTTGAGGACCCATCACTGCTGCCCTTGAAGACCCGTCACTGCTGCCCTTGAGGACCCGCCACTGCTGCCCTTGAGGACCCGCCACTGCTGCCCTTGAAGACCCGCCACTGCTGCCTTGAAGACCCGCCACTGCTGCCCTTGAAGACCCGCCACTGCTGCCCTTGAGGACCCGCCACTGCTGCCCTTAGAGGACCCGCCACTGCTGCCCTTGAAGACCCGCCACTGCTGCCCTTGAGACCCGCCACTGCTGCCCTTGAAGACCCCGCCACTGCTGCCCTTGAGGACCCGCCACGCTGCCCTTGAGGACCCGCCACTGCTGCCCTTGAAGACCCACCACTGCTGCCCTTGTAGACCCGCCACTGCTGCCCTTGTAGACCCGCCACTGCGCTCTTGTAGACCCACCACTGCTGCCCTTGAAGACCCGCCACTGCTGCCCTTGAGGACCTGTCACTGCCCCGGCCACCACCAGCAGCAGGTAATGGTTGGGGGATGAATCGCTCCGTTACTTGGTGAACTCTTAAATTGTCGTAACCTGAGTGCAACACGCGCGCTAAAAAGTGGCCGCCGCCTCTTCTTCTGTTGTGGTGGTGGGGGGGGGAGCTACCTGATGTATGAGGAGCAGGCGGAGAAGAGGAGGAGGAGGAAGGAGAAAGAGGGAGGGTAGGGGGAGTAAGAAAGAAAAGTAAGGGAAGAAGGAGGAGGAAGTAGAAGGGTAAAGAATTGAAGACTGGGATGAGCGTCCAGACATACGAGGGAAAGTAGGAGGAGGAGGAGGAAAGAAAGACACAATCTGCTGATAGCAGGAAGGGAGAGGAGGAAAATGAGAGAAGAGATAGGTGGGAAAAATAAAATGTTTGTGGACAGTATAGATTCGGAAAGAGTACGGGAAAAGGTGAAGAGAAAGCTGGAGAAACTTAAAGAAAACGAATACGAAGAAAGTAAACAAACGAGAGAGAACACAGTGTTTATAAAGGTGTTAACGGAGATGGGTTGGGAAGAAAATATTAACCCTTTGAGTACAGTGATTTAATCCCTTGAGTATGGTGATTTAACTCCTTCAAGACGGTGATTTAACCCCTGGAGTGCGGACTTAACCTCTGCAATAGGATGGCTAAATATTTTAAGTATGATCATTTAACCCATTTAATACGGTGACTTAACCCTTTAAAGACTTCCAATTATTCCCTTGAGCATTGTGACGTTGTGCTCGGGAGGAACATGACTATTGTTTGTTATTGTCCAGTGTTATCACCACCACAAGCAACATCAACAGCGTCCCAAGAGCCACCATAACTGCACCATCACACTTAAGAGCCACCATCATTGTACCATCAGCCACACCACCATGCCCTCATCTTCATGGCCTCTCGTGTTCACTAACCAATGACGTTTACGCTTTATGTTTACAATCTCTGTGGTAGACGGAGCCGGTCCACAGTTCAACATGCCGAAGAGATTGGCTAACGATGTTGTCCTGCTCTCAGCCAATTTTTCCTTCGACTGGGAGTTTTTATTGCCTCATAAACGATTCGAAAAAGGCGTTACAGAGAGAAAATATAATATCTTTCACCTAACATTGTTCATATTCTGTACACTTGCCCGGTACGTTATTGTTGATCCCGTGTAAGAGTGAGTCTGCCGCTGTACAAACGGGTCAGGTTTTTGCTTGACGTGACACCTGTCTCCGCACAAAATGGTAATAACAGATGTAGTCATATATGTTGACCAGTTTGTATGATTTCCTCAGTTAGGTGGTGAAATGTACTTTACTTTAAACCACAGCTGCAGTGAAGCAATATAGAACCTGTCTTCATTATACGTTATCTTGCCTTTTACCTTGAGCTCAACTCTAATGGTAGTTCTTAGTTGGCCTGGCTTTAGATCCAAGTTTGCTAAACTCAAAGTAAGTAATAATTATCATCACAGTGCGGGAGGCAAAATGTTCAAGGGGGGAAAAGTACCACGAACAGGACAGCTAAGTCATTGTTGTGTTTTGAAAGCCGGCAACATGAACTAAGGACACCTAACCTAACCTAACCTAACGAAAGCTACCTCGAGGTTAATGGTTTAATGGTTTAGTTATGGTAAGTTAAGTTTGGTTTGTTTACTTTATGTCGCCGGAAAAGGTTGAGTGATTCTGCTTGTGGCGCGTTTCCAGCACTGATGTCTTGCATGCGAGAGACCTTGCTTACCGGAGAGATTGTAAACAAACTTTGAAGTTACGACAGAACTCTTTATAACCATCATTTCCACAGCATCACCTTTAGCACTAAGCGTCACCACCAACATCACGTCAGCCAAAACCGTCACCACAACAATTCCTTCGGCTATAAGAGGCAACATCCACCACCTTTTCTCTTTTTATAATCACCATCACCACCAACAACACCTTGACCAACACGAACATCTCAGCCATCACTACCAGCTTAACCATCACCATCACTATCTTCACCACATCAATCACCATCATCGTTAGTGTTCACCATCTTCCCTGTGGTATCGGGAGCTGGGAGCAACAGCCGCACATTAAATGAATGGGCAACCCCCATACCCCATCAACACACGTTGACTCGCCCTCAGCTCACCCCCCACCCCCACCCCAACCCCACCCACCCCCCCACCTCTCCACCCCACCCCTACCCCCACCCCACCCCACCTTCATACCCGCTCGTTGCCTGCCTTCACTTCCGTCTACATTGCTAGCACCTCCCCCACCTCCAAACACACTATCCTCCTCTCCCTCACACTATCCTACCGTCCCTCACCTTCCAGTAAAGAACCTCCACCGCCACTCACCTCCACATCATCACCCTTTATACATCTTTAACCTCCACCCAGCCACCATCTGCATTTACGTGTCTTCGAAAGCAAATAATGCCACTACCGTCCATTCAGATTCCAGCAACATCACCACACTAACCTTATCCCTCCCACCACCACCACCACCCTCAACCTTATCCCTTCCACACCACCACCACCACACACCACAAACCACCACACACTACCACCACCACACACCACAAACCACCACACACTACCACCACACCACCACCACCACCACCACCACCACCCACACACCACCACCACACCACCACCACCCACACACCACCACCACCACCACACACCACCACCACCACCCACACACCACCACCACCACCCACACACCACCACCACCACCCACACACCACCACCACCACCACCCACACCACCACCACCCACCCACACACCACCCACCACCACACACCACCACCACACAACCACACCACACAACCACCACACACTACCACCACCACCACCACCACCACCACCACCTCACACTTACTGCATACTAAACAGTGGGACGGTCACCAGGTTTTGCCAATGAAAGTCTTCTCTCAGACACAGGAGCTGCCCAGGAGTAGGTGAATGGACGTGCCCCGCCAACCCGCTACTCCTCCCTCCCTTCCCCAACCTTACCCTCCCTCCTCAATCTCCCCCCTCCTCCTCAACTTACCTTCCCTCCTCAACCTTACCCTCCCTCCCCTCCTTAACCTTACCCTCCCCTCCTCAACCTTACCCTCCCTCCTCAATCTTACCTCCCATCCCCAACCTTACTCTCCCTCCCCTCCTCAACCTTACCTTCCCTCCTCAACCTTACCCTCCTCCTCAACTACCCTCCCTCAATCTTACCCCCCCCTCCAACCTTACCCTCCCTCCTCAACCTTACCTCCCTCCTCAATCTTACCCTCCCATCCCCAACCTACTCTCCCTTCCCCTCCTCAACCTTACCTTCCCCTCCTCAACCTTACCCTCCCTCCTCAACCTACCCTCCCTCCTCAACCTACCCTCCCTCCTCAACCTTACCCCTCCCTCCTCAACCTTACCCTCCCTTCAATCTCCCTCCCTCCCCAACCTTACTCCCCTTCCCTCCTCAACCTTACCCTCCCTCCCCCTCCTTAACCCCCTCCCCCTCCCCCAACCTTACCCTCCCTCCTCAACCTTACCTTCCCCTCCTTCACCTACCTCCCTCCCCTCCCCAACCTTACCCTCCCTCCTCAACCTACCCCTCCCTCCTCAACCTTACCCCTCCTCAACCTACCCTCCCCTCCTCAACCTACCCTCCTCTTCAATCTTACCCTCCCTCCCCAACCTTACTCTCCCTTCCCTCCTCAACCTTACCCCTCCCTCCCTCCTTAACCTTACCCTCCCTCCCTAACCTTACCCTCCTCAACCTTACCCTCCTCCCCAACCTTACCTCCCTCCCCAACCTTACCCCTCCCCCCAACCTTACCCTCCCTCCTCAACCTACTCCTCCCTCCTCAACCTTCACCCTCCCCTTCCCCAACCTTACCTCCTCCCTCAACCTTACCCTCCTCAACCTACCCTCCCTTCCTCAACCTTACCCCTCCCTTCTCAACCTTACCCTCCTCCCCAACCCACCCTCCCTCCTCCCAACCTTTCTCCCTTCCTCCTCACCCCACCTCCCTCCTCCTAACCTTCCCCCCGCCCCAACTTTACCCTCCCTCCCCAACCTACCCTCCCTCAACTCCACCTCCTCCCCAACCTTACCCACCCTCCTCAACCCATCTCCCTCCTCAACCTACCTCCCTCCTCAAATCCCCCCTCCTCCCAACATTACTCCTCAACCTACCTCCCTCCTCACCCACCCTCCTCCCCCTCCCCAACCTTCCACTCCTCTCCCCTTCCACCTCCTGGCTCCTAGAGTGAAGAACCTGCAGTCCTCCACACCTGTAATTTACCTGCCCCACACCTGTCCGGACCTGATGGAGGAGAGTTGGGAGGTGTTGGGGGAGTAGTAAAGGTGAAGAAGTAATGTAGGTGATAGGGAGGAGTGTAGGGACGTGTGTGTATGTGTGTGTGTGTGTGTGTGTGTGTGTGTGTGTGTGTGTGTGTGTGTGTGTGTGTGTGTGTGTGTGTGTGTGTGTGTGTGTGTGTTGTGTCCTTGAGCCCTAATTTAACACCCCCTCGCCTGGTATTGTCATCCCCTCTTGCTGGAGCCTCCCTGACCTATATCATTGTGTTAGGCCTCTGTGATGGTTATGCTGTTATGACGTGCTGTTATACAGTGTTGTTATAATGTTATATTGTAGTGTTGTTATTTAATGTTATTTGTATTGGAGTGCTGTTATGATGTTGCGTTGTAGTGCTATGGAGTGTGATTAATGATTATGCTGTTATGTTATGTTGTTATGGAGTGCTGTTATGCTCTAATGGGGGTGCTGATGTGCTGTTATGTAGGGGAGGAAGGTGGAGAGAGAAAGAAGGAAAGGAAGAAGAAAGTAAGAACGGAAGGAAGGCAGTAGTAAGGAAAAGAGAGAGAGAGATAGAGAGAGAGAGAGAGAGAGAGAGAGAGAGAGAGATAGAAGGGAGACATGGAAAAGGGGAGACAGGAGGATGGAGGAGAGAAGGAGGAGGAGACATAGAAAGAGGGGGGAGGGATGGAGGGAGGCTGAACGTGGCACAAGTAGGCCAATGAAAGATCACTAGCTACCTCGGGCCACACACTGCAACCTCCCTGAATACTGATGAGGTACTCCCGCCTGCCTTCCTCCCCCAGGGAATATCAGGCTCATCCACGGCACTCTCATGGGTCCCATTTTTTTTAGGAGTCCTACGGCTCTCTCAGGGGTCCTACGGCTCTTTCAGGGGTCCTACGGCATTTCCAGGGGTCCTTCGGCTTACTCAAGGATCATACGGGTTACTCGGATTCTATGGCTTTTGGGAAGGTTCTGCGGTCCTACAGATTTTTAAGGTCTTGCAACTTTTGGGGTCTTCCGACTTTTTAGGGGTCCTACGGCTTATTTTACGTTCCTACGACTTACTTGGGAGTCCCACAGCTTATTTAGGGAGTCCTATTGGTGCTCGGGGACCCTCCGGATTATTGAGGGGGCGTACTGGTTATTTATGACCCTATGGCGTATTTAGGGGGACGTGCGGCTTACTCAGTCATCTTACGGCTTATATAGGCTGTCATGCGTCTTACTCTGGGTCCCAAGTTTGCTTAGGGACCCCTTAGGTCCATAGCTCGGGCTAATCAAGCTGCCCACTGCTCACCCGGGATCTTGCCTCCCCGGGAACTCTTGACTACCCAGAGATCCCTGAGCCAACCCGGAGATCCTGATTACCCGAGGATCTTATGCTTCACGTAGGGATCCCTTCAGTGTTTGCAAAATTCTGCTAACCTATAGATCCTTAGCGTGTGTGTGTATATATATATATATATATATATATATATATATATATATATATATATATATATATATATATATATATATATATATATATGTACAGTATAAGTATACTGTATATATTAATATTTGGTTCAGTTATAAATCATTGAAGCTTCGTAATGATTGTCTTAAGAGATTATTACAGAGTGGTGGACAGTAATGGGTCATCTTATCAGCCGCCATGGTGCTGGACAGATGCCTCTAGAGATAAGTGAAGATTTCTACCCTGGGAGGCAGAGCGCGTCTGACTACAACGTTGATGATGATGCTATGGTTGGTCTGGGGCTGGCCCAGGAGTGACGTAACCCACTCTCAGATTTACTTCCCGTGGCTGGGATTATTAGTGGGTGTCAGCTGGAAGACTCCGCCCCTTCTTGTCTTCCACACCAGACCAGGAAGTAACACGTGTCTCCACACCTGTGCTTCCTAACATGCTCACTTTGAATAAAAGACATGAAGTTGAAACTTGCATGTAAGACTAAGCTTGAGATAGTTGATTTAATAGCAATAGGAAGTCTCGCTGATCCTGGCGGTGGTCATGGAACTGTGGACGAGATGTAACAGACACATCCACAGTCAGACACAAGAGAATCTGGCACTGAGACATAGAAAACATCTGTATAACACATTACTTTAGAAAGTCTCAGCCAACCTCGCCGGGAACTCCGTTGATATAGCAGCCCACCGTTGTGAATAATCATATATATGAATGATAATCAAAGCCATAAATCTTAGTTCTGAAAAATGACTTGAGTTATCAAGAATTTGCACATGGAACGGTGGCATTTGTTTACTGTCTCGAAAGAAGAATGAAATAACTTGTCATTCGTAGCGGTGTTTAACATCGCCGAGGAGTCCCCAGGAAGCGTCATACCTGAGAAAATGTTATCTCAGAATTCTTGGTCAGAAAATATATCTGCAAAACTTATAAACAGAACGATGCAGAGGAAGATCTGGTGCAGCAGAGGACTTGCCCGGAGATGCTACGCTGATAACTGCAGCTGGCTGACCTGTACCCTACACCCAGGTAGTATTGGTGGGCAAAAATCAGTATCATTAATGCGTCTTCCTCGAGGGAAGCGTCAGTGAGAGGCAGTGTGGCAGGACGTGTGTGAGGATCGGGGTGGCAGGTCCTCACTTATTGATCCAGGTCGTTTACGGCGTCTGATGTTGCAGGATTTCGTGATGTTTCTGATTTGAAACCTAAACAAAACTCTTATAAATAAATAGTCCAGAAATCATATGTACCAGAGTGTCATTGGCTGTAACCTTAGAGAACCTTTACTCTGTCATAGAGACAAATGGTTTATTATATTTCTTTCATAGAGACGAATGGTTTGTTATACTGAAACGTAAGCCTCAGTTACCACAATGACAGTTCTTCATAATATATTGTATGAATTTGTGATCTTCGTCTTGATCTGTGATGGCTTTCACTGTTTGACAGAGGCTCGGAAGACAAACAACGAGAAGTGAGCCACTCGAAGAATGAATGGCATAACTGCGCGGGCAAAAATATGTCGACCACTCTGGCCAGGACCTCCCACTCGCGCCACTCCATCAGCGAAAAATACTGCCACTTTTATTTAACAGATATCAGGACGAGTACCTCTCAAAATAGACACCAGTTCATGTCGCCGAAGACATAGTTAAACTGCAGTAACTGTGAGATGTCCAGACTGATATAGAGAAGTAGGAGAAGAGAGAACAAACATCAAGATAGAAGAACCTGATTTGGGAAGATGATCGAGGTATGTACACAATGTCAACTGGGGAAAACTGTGGTCGAGCAGGTTTCACAGTCAGCACACAGAACATGGTGACAACCTTTCAAGATATATATTGACCACCTGAATATTTTTGAGAACGAACTCTATACTGCAGATTAATTTGTTACTCTCTTGGGGGCACCTCTAAATGTAAGTCAGGTATCAACTAATTATTAGCAATGGCATGAGAGACTTGTCTCCAGTTGGGGGAGGAACCATCGGACAGTTTCCTCTAGTGTGAGACATGTGCAGCATCAGCATTGTGTGTTGGTCACCCTCGACAATCAGGTTTACAGAACTGGAATACGAAACCTCTACGGTGAATCAGCAAACTTTCTTAATGTCCAGTTTATTAATATCCTGATTACGACAAGCCCGGTAAAACTGGACAGTCAAATAAGTGCCTGAACTCCTGCTAGGACAAGAATGAAGCAAACCTCGTAAACAGGATACACGGAGGACGCTCGTGGGTGTAACGGGGGCGAGGACGGATAAATAGTATTTACAGTTTACCAGAATACTGCAAAATACACGTGTGTTACATTGTTAAAGTTCTGCCTAGTTGAGACTTGGAACGTCTTCACCGAGAAGGGCCAGCCGTCTGGGCGTCCCGTGTAGATCAGATTGGAGACGTCTTGCTGGGGTTACTACGAGCATCAAGTGAAGGCAAATTGGAGGATACAACTTTTTATCATACAGACAATGATCTCTCGGTGCTTTGGCTAGGCATAATGAGCTCGGCTAGACGCCTGTGTACTGAGTTTAGATGACCATCAGTGACTATTTTTCCGCAGGTCCTCCAACCTGTAGTCTAAGATTTCTTCAGGCATAATTTGCTTAAATTTTTATTTGAATAATTTTCCTGACCTGGGAGTAAGATAAGTCTTTCGTAAGGACCACAGGAACCCATGTAGCACAACAATAGTCATTCTAGGTCCAGGAGCGTCGAATGTATTTTTTCTCTTTGTCAAGTATGAATTGTGTAGCTTCTGGAGGATTTGAGAAAAGACAACTTTCCTTTTGTTATTTGCTGTTAGAAATAGACATATTTCTTTCTCTTGTCATTTGCAGTGGCTTAACTAAATAAAATCAACTTATAGACTTTCCCTGAATACATTGATTTTAAAACCTTGAGAGAGACTCACTTGTGACGCTACACTTTTAGTATCCGGTCCAAGTTGCTGTATTTTTCCCTTCATTAAACTGAGTTCTGTCACATGAATCTGCGATTGTTTACACTGGAGACGTTTCATGATGTTTATATGTATGACCCCCCGGGTAGTAGGTCAGGGCTGGTGTACCCTGGCGTTGACCACACCCTCTGGGACACCATGGGACCCTCACTCTCTACGGTGTTCGTGCTGGTCCTGCTTCCCAACTTTCGGCAAAGGAGTAAATAAAACAAAATGAATAAATGAGAATATAATGTACAGTTAAATACACAAGTGGGAACATTAGAGGTGTGGGATTGGTTAAGATGTGTTTAGTGAAATGCCAATTAACGATGAAGTAATAAGTGCTCGCCAGATGGTGTGTAAACAAGTTGTCGCCAGATGGTGTGTAAACAAGTTGTCGCCAGATGGTGTGTAAACAAGTTGTCGCCAGATGGTGTATAAACAAGTTGTCGCCAGATGGTGTGTAAACAAGTTGTCGCCAGATGGTGTATAAACAAGTTGTCGCCAGATGGTGTATAAACAAGTTGTCGCCAGGTGGCGTATGAACAAGTTGTCGCCAGATGGTGCATAAACAAGTTGTCGCCAGATGGTGTGTAAACAAGTTGTCGCCAGATGGTGTGTAAACAAGTTGTCGCCAGATGGTGTGTAAACAAGTTGTCGCCAGATGGTGTATAAACAAGTTGTCGCCAGATGGCGTATGAACAAGTTGTCGCCAGATGGTGCATAAACAAGTTGTCGCTAGATGGTGTGTAAACAAGTTGTCGCCAGATGGTGCATAAACAAGTTGTCGCTAGATGGTGTATAAACAAGTTGTCGCCAGATGGTGCATAAACAAGTTGTCGCTAGATGGTGTGTAAACAAGTTGTCGCCAGATGGTGCATAAACAAGTTGTCGCTAGATGGTGTGTAAACAAGTTGTCGCCAAGGCTGCTGACTATAAACGAGAGGGCGTCAAGGCTGGGTCATCATAGAACCATTACACAGCACAGACCTTGTTATCAACCACCATGTGTTGCTTTGTCTCCCCCCTCCCCCCCCGCCCCTCGTGCGTCCCTGAAGGAGGCGCGCTACGACTTAATAGGCCGGGGGTGGGGGGGAGGGGGGTCCTGTCTGCTTGCGTGTCCTTGTCTTGAAATCATCTTAAAACCCAGGCAATAGGTATACAGGGTACCTGTCTCTCTATCTCTCATGTTTTCTTGTCTCTTTATCTCTCACGTTGTCTCTGAATTGATAAAAATGAGATCGAATATAAGGAAATGTTAAAAACCAAAGAATAATAATAGCCGGTACGAGGTAGGTGTTGTCTTGTGTTACGTCAGACCACCTGGACGACAGATCTTCCGTCATGGTTATATTGCTTCAAGATCTGTTTCAGTCATCACCTGTAGATCACCACTGATTATAAGTGAAGCAAAAATATGCTCGTCTTCCTGATGCTAATCTTGTACATGGTTTCTTAATTCCGTTATCATGGTTGTTGCATAATTTGGTACTAAGACCTGTTTGTGAGAAAGATTTGAACTATTTTTTTTCGTCTATGTTAAGAGGGTTAAAAAAAACGAGACTTTCTGGCGCTTGTTAGCTATACATAGAAAAATTATTTATTATATTTCTGCTCATTTGGGGAAGATATTTTAAGACACTGTGTACTCTTGGATTGGGTTGTTCACGTGGCGTTTGTTTGATGGTATCTAGCAACCCGTGTCTGGCACTGACGGAACACAACTCTTATATAATCAGTCAGCTCCACTGTGTACCTTTCTGTAGGTGTTTTTTTTTATTTCTGGGCTGTGAGTCATCAGCTTCAGAAACAGTGTAAGTAATTAAGGAGTATTCTTTGTAAAGGAGCAATATTGCCAGTATTCTTTGTAAAGGAGCAATATTGCCTTAGTTCTCTATACTGCAGCTGTGGGTAGTACAGCCTAGTGTAAGGTTGCGTTAGCTGTACACGTCCTTCAGGAAAACAACGCTGCTATACCATGAAGGTCAGGTCAGTTTATATTCACAGGATACATTTACCAGGACTTATTGAGATTGATAAAGACAACTGTGGTCAAACGTGTATAGAGCTGTTTAAAGACTTTACCAAAACGACATTGGTTTAAGGTGTATTTATTTATTGTTTGCGGTATATTTTGTTTACTGGCGTTGAGGTCAAGGCTAGGGTGCAGCTACCACACGGCGGGTTATTCGCACCATTTTTGACTTAACTGTTCCTGGGGATTGTACTGTCCGTCTGCAATCACAGGGTGAGGTAGAGGGAGATTAATATGACTGGCAGCAACAATAACAAGACACATCTAGTGGTTTTATATATATTTTTTTTTCTTCTTTCTTTTGCTGTGTTTAATCTCTCTCTCTCTCTCTCTCTCTCTCTCTCTCTCTCTCTCTCTCTCTCTCTCTCTCTCTCTCTCTCTCTCTCTCTCTCTCTCTCTCCATTGCTTCTTTCATCTCCTTTCTGCCCTTGTATCATCAGATGTCTTTGTGATTTTCTCCCCGCCCATCAGCTCCTCCTGGCGTCACCCAGTCACGCACCCACAGCCCTCAACCGCCTACACTCATGTCAAAACTCTTCCCTCGTCGACTTACTGACGGGAAAAAAAAATCTTAGATGACGTTGGATATACATTTTGCGCTTCAGAACAGCAGTCACCCAGTTACGTTTGAGTCTTGCGTTGCGTGTTCTTTAGGTCCATGATTCTTCCTCATCTTCAGTTGGACTTCGACTCTTTGTGCTACTGAATTATAGCTCTTCCTTCCTGCGTAGCAGAAAATTGATGGTATCGCAGGACTCCGCTCACGAACAAAATGAGATTTGGAGCGAAGACTGAGTGATTATTTTTCTCTCTCTGTCTGTCTCTCTCTCTCTCGCTCTTTTTCATTCTCTCTTTTCGCATTTCTTCCAATTACGAGCTGGGATGACGTCAGGGGTAGGGAGCTAAAGAGGGTGCGTGAGGATGTGGGCAGATTAAACCCAGTGAGGCTCTCGACCCTATCTCAGCCACATTTTTAAGGTGTTAGTCATTAAGGTGCTGCCACTCGTCACACGTCGCCATGAGTCGTGAGTAATGTAGATGGATGGTTGGTGGACGGCAGGCAGCGTGGATCGTTTAGTTCCTTAATTATTACACAGAACAGCGAGTGTACAGTGTGGGGGGGGGGGGGGAGCGGGTGGATGTGTGGGTGGTTGGATATGTGGGTGGGTGTTTAGTATATTTAAAATTTCTTCTGAGCTTAAAAAATGTGTGGCTGTAATACCTGTATTCCTTTCACAGTTAAACTGAATCAAACGGTGCAGAGCCTTAGAGAAAAGAGGTGATATAATAGGCGTAGAAAGTGACAGACAAAGACGTATGACAACAGATATAAACAAACACACACACACACACACACACACACACACACACACACACACACACCAGCTCCTCGTATTTTTAGTCTGTATCCAAACAATTGAACTTTTTACCACGAAAAATACTAATACTCTACAATTTCGTATGTAAATGAAGTTTTCAAAAGAGTAGAACAATAAAATTTGAAACATGAGGAAGATATATATAATCAAGCAACAGTAATATATGAAGACTTTATGTTTTGTTGAGTAATGTATGAAGGTTTTTTGTGTTGTTGAGTAATGTACGAAGACTTTATGTGCTGTTGAGTAATATATGAAGACTTTATGTTTTGTTGAGTAATGTATGAAGGTTTTTTGTGTGTTGAGTAGTGTATGAAGGTTCTGTGTGTTGAGTAGTGTATGAAGGTTCTGTGTGTTGAGTAGTGTATGAAGACTCGTGTATTGGCGAATAACAAATAAATCATTCTTGAATTAGAGTGAGTTTGTGTATCATCAACGGTGAAGTCTTAAGAACGCTCGGCCAGGTGTAGTAAATGTTAACGAACTGCTGAGTGACGAAGTGCACCACCACCTCTGACCAGCCCACACAAGTAGAGGGGGGGTTACGTGTTTAGTTGTTCAAGGTAGAGAGACTAAACCACCTCACTTTGGAAGGAAGATGGTATGTATTGACAAAAGTGAAAAGAGGGTGACGGAGAAGGACGAGAATGAAGAAGAGAAAGATTAAGAAGACAGGGAAGAAAGAAGAAGATAGAGAAGAAGAAGAAGGAAGAAGAAGCTAGGACAGGCTCAGGTGGGTGGTGAGCCTGGACAGGTAGGGTCGGTGGCCCGCTCCACAGATATTTTTTTTTCCCAGTATAAGAGGGATACTTTACGTCTACGAGATATGAATATTTAATACGTGTGTGTGTGTGTGTGTGTGTGTGTGTGTGTGTGTGTGTGTGTGTGTGTGTGTGTGTGTGCAGTTTAAGTAAATTAGACCAGGAAGTCTCAAGTTAGATTCATGACGTAATTATTTTAAATCTTTGAGTAGTTCAACGTCGCTCTTCGTCCTGGAAAAGAAACCTACTGCCAGAATTTTATGACTCACGCTTCCACCCCATCCACTCCCACGCTACCCCATCCACTCCACGCCACTCCCATCACTCCCACGCTCCGCTACCCATCCACTCCCACGCTACTCCCATCCACTCCCACGCTACCCCATCCACTCCCACGCTACCCCATCCTCCCGCTACCCCATTCACCTCCACGCTACCCATCCAGTCCACGCTACCTCATCCCTCCCACGCTACCCCATCCACTCCCACGCTACCCCATCCACTCCCCTCTACCCCATTCACCCCACCTACCCCATCCCTCCCACGCTACCCCATCCACTCCCACCTACCCCCATTCACCCACTCTACCCCATTCACCCCACGCTACCCCACCCACTCCCACGCTACCCCATCCACTCCCACGCTACCCCATCCACCCCCACGCTACCCCACCCACTCCCAAGCTACTCCGGCCACTCCCATCCACTCAAACACCACACTTCACCTCCCATATTATGCTTTGAGTGCATTCTCTATGTCTATTTCTCCCTCTGTCTACCTACGTATCTATCTCTATCAATCTGTCTGTCTAACTGTCTATATGCCTGTCTCTGCGTGTCTATCTCTATCAATCTGTCTAACTGTCTATCTACGTATCTATCAACTGTCTGTATGTCTACCTATTTACATATCTACCAGTCTTGTCTGAATATATGCCTATCTATCTATCTATGTCTACCTGTCTATATGTCTGTACCATGGATTTGACTGATTCTCTACTGCCTGACCGAGAAACCTTCCTCAGACAGCCCCTGTGAGAGTTGTGTTAATGTCGTGTTCTTCTCCCGTGTTTTTTTTTGTGTGGCTGTCGAGAAGTTAAAAGACCATCATCAGCTGTCAGTATTAGATGATTATTGTGTGTGTGTGTGTGTGTGTGTGTGTGTGTGTGTGTGTGTGTGTGTGTTTCTTTACATTGTTTATATGTTTTTGTGTGTATGTATTTTTCCATTGTTTATTTGTTTGTTTACTTGTTTGCTACAGATGGGTCAGGTGGAGAACATGGACACTAGACCGTTAATGCGGAAATGCATAGAAT
Source organism: Homarus americanus (assembly GCF_018991925.1). NCBI lineage: Eukaryota > Metazoa > Arthropoda > Malacostraca > Decapoda > Nephropidae > Homarus > Homarus americanus. Next base: position 3,300,401 of record NW_024730668.1, read on the forward strand.
TCAATGGCCTTAACCTGTTGTTTGTGTTCTTATTCCCTCTTCATGCCGGCACCTTCATCAGTATGCTGGTCAGGTGTAGGTTTGCGGTGACGGCAAGAGAGATAGATAGATAGAGACGGAGAAGGAAAGAGAGAGATAGAGAGACCTTTGATAATGTCTAAGTTTGTCTCTATTCTGTTTTTTTCTATCGTGTACTGTTTTATTTTATGGTTCTCCCCCCCTCCTCCCCTCAGCTATTGTCGTTTTCTTTAAAGTTTTCACCTCGTTTGCAACTTTTCTCCTTCTTTGATGAGAGAGAAAATGCCAAGAAAGTTATAGTGTTTTTATGGTTTATGTTTGTGAAATTCGTTTATGAATTCCCCCTAAGACACGTATTATTATTATTATTATTATTATTATTTGGTTTCCTTTCAGGTAGGTGACTTCCAGTGATTGTCACGACTCCGCAACTACAGTGAGTGTAAATTTTAGAAAGATTTGTTCTACGTATTGTGTTGTGTTTAGTACAGAGAGAGAGAGAGAGAGAGAGAGAGAGAGAGAGAGAGAGAGAGAGCTTGTGGTGTGTGGGGTTGGCAGGATCAGTATGCAGGGGTCGGGGGGAGTGTGGCAGGTGCGGTCATTCAGAAGATAGTGAACCTCCCCTGCCAGATACCGCTCCTCAACACACGCTCACCTCTGCTTTTTGTCCCGTTTTATATCTCATTCGTATTGGTGGTGGGGTGACTGGCGTGGGAGGAGCAAGGCGCGGGTGAAGGAGAGGCGTGGGAAGCAGACGGCTAGGGTAGGGAGGATTGCAATCGGAGACTCAGGATGCTGTAGGGAGGTGCGTGGGTGATGATGGTGTAGGCGCGGGTCTCGGGAAGATGTTGGAGAGGCGTGAGGAACGGGACTTAGAAGTAAATGAAGGAAAAGTAGGATAAGGGACAAAGAATGATGAGGAAGGTGAAGGGAGATATGAATAGCAATGCAGGGAGGAACAGCCACTGAGGCACTGGTGGTGAGAGACGCTGGCCAGGATACAGGAAGCGAGAGTTCATTAACCCTTTGAGGATACGAGGTAAAACTATCGTCCTTTAATGAATAACTTTAATCTATCATTCCTTAGAGTGTTGAAGAAACGAAAGACAGTTGACAAATAACATTAAAAACCCAAGGGGACAGTCAGAGGAGAGGGCGTTTAGTACAAAGGAGAAAAGAAAGATGCAGCTCCTCCCTTGGTGTCAGTAATCATAGAGGAGAAGACGTCTTTTATCACCATTAGGAGAGGATTAAGAGGTGATAGATGACCATCCAAGTGTAGAGGTGTCAGCAGGTGAGGTGGTCATGTTGTCCCGCTGGTCCACTACAGGTAGGTTAGCTCTCTTAACTCCCCCACCTGGGTGAAAGTTTTGGTAGTGTCTATAAATTGTGACTGGTTGCCATACGTGTGATGTAACGTTTGTAGAGTCTTGGCGTTTTGAATACAATGACTTAATCATTTTAATATGGTATTTTAAGTTTTTAAACAAGAGGAACTTTTCCCCTAAGTACGATGATATTGTACTCAGGTGGTTGTACGATGGTATTGTACTCAGGTGGTTAAGTGTTTGTACTCGAGGGACTAATCGCCAAATGAATAAACCGATGGAGGCTGAGGAACCTCAGGTGACCACAGTTACCTGTTATCCTTATAAGACAGGTCTGACCCTGCCGTGTGTGTGTGTGTGTAAATTATTTGTCGCTGTGTCGAAGCTACATTGTTCTTCCCTTAATGTCACGACTACACCATGTCTGAATCACCGTCACTTTACATCTGTCTTCTTCCTGCGTCACACCAACGTCACATTCACGTCACAGCAATATTACCTAATTGTTACTCCAACATCCGATAAACGCCATGACAGCGCCACCCAAAGTCACCTAAACGTCACATTAACGCTACTCCAATATCACAGTACAGTATCGTCACATAAACGTCACAAAGCCTTGAGGACGCGGGTTTATAGAGAAGAGGTGCCGGAGTTACTTGATCCAGGTGTAGGACGATGCGAGTCATAGAGAGTTACGGGAATCACTTTTGGTAATTGTGAGTCACAGGAAGTCACGTATAACAACACTTTTTTATCTTTGGGAATTATGACAACACACGTGGCGCCTCGGCCGTAGGACTGACGGTGTGGTGGGTAGCGGAAGTCTCCCTGTAGGACGTGAGTGCTGGCGGCGTCGGCCATGGACCTGCAGGAACCACCTCACCTGGCTAGTAACTGGTTAGCGTATAAGGTCCTATCCCCGTCGTCATCGTCGTCAGGAGGAACCACAATTTGGGAAGGAAGGAGGGAGAAGTGAAGGCACCTTGTGTGGGGGAAGGGACAAGGCCGAGGGTAGAAAGAAAGAGAACAAAATAAATAAAGAAGGAAGGAGGGGAGGGGTGGGGTCTGGGGTGGATAGATAGATAGATAGATGGGTACATATATACATAGATACACAGATGTAGCATATACTGTTGAATAGATGGTTGGATGTATGGATCCATGAATCCACCTAATGATAGATAGATAGATAGGTAAACTTACAGACAGACAGGAAGACGGACAAAGAAAGACTTAATGACATATACAGTACAGGCGAAGGAGGGTGAGGGACACAGCCGCTACACTACCTGACTGCTCCTGGGAACCACCTCACTTAATAAGCGAATACTGAGCCTCACCTGTCATTATAATCTCACACCTTGCCCAGGTAGGGATTACTGTGTTGTTGCGTGGATTACTGTGTTGCTGCGTGGATTACTGTGTTTCTGCACGGATTATAGTATTGCTACACGGATTATAGTATTGCTACACGGATTATAGTATTTCTGCACGGATTATAGTGTTGTTGAGCGGATTATAGTGTTGTTGAGCGGATTATAGTGTTGTTGGACGGATTATTGTGTTGCGGCAGGACTTTTATAGTGTTACAGCAGCCATTAGTCTCGCTCTCCTCTTCCTGCCTTTTCTTCCTTCCGTTTGTTTTCTCACGTTCCATGTATGTTCTTCTTTGTTTACTCCTCCACGTCACGTACACTCTTCCACGTCACGTACAGTCTTCCATGTCACGTACAGTCTTCCACGTCACGTACAGTCTTCCACGTCACGTACAGTCTTCCACGTCACGTACAGTCTTCCACGTCACGTACAGTCTTCCACGTCACGTACAGTCTTCCACGTCACGCTCTCCTCCACGTACAATCAACAGATGCGTTTTCTCACGTTATCCTTCCTGCACGTACATTTTGACACACACTTTGACACGTACACTGTGAGATACACTCTCCCACACTCACTTTGTCACGTACACTATACCACGTACACTCTGCCACGTACAGTCTTCCAGGTGCATTGTCCCGTGTTACACTCCCCCCACCCCACCGCACACACACTTATTGTCCCTCCCTCCTATACTCTTCCGGTCATGTTCTCACGCCACTCTTCTGGGGGACACACACACACACACACACACACACACACACACACACACACACACTGCATGATGTGCCAGGTAGAAACGCATTTAAATACAAAATATAATTACTTTTGTGGTCACATCATAAAGCGGAGTGAGTACATCATTGTGTAATCCGTGTTTGGGGCGAATTCGTTTTCTGTCTGTGAATCGAATCCGTTGTTTTCATTTAAATCTGTTTTTGTTGTGGAACTTTCTTCTGCGTACCAGCTGTGGGTTGTGGACAGGCGATGGTTTCTCTGCCACAAGAGCACCACCTACATGACGTTTATAACAGCTGGTACTCTGCCATTAAACTCGTGACGTTAGCTAGTTCTTTGACATTTAGACACGGCTGCAGGTTGTCATTTTGTATGAAGTTCACAACAGATGGTTGAACCAAAACTCATGACAGAAGTTCAAAAGAGATGATTGACACCAAGTCTTATGACGGAAATTGCCTTGTCATAAACCTGTGGTAGATGGTGTCATGACAAACTGCATGACGGTGTTCTGTCATACATTGAAGACGGGGCTTCAGGGTGTTGTATACTCCCGTTACCTCATCACAGACGGTGTAATAACATAAACTCATAATTGCTTTTGTTCTGTAATAACCCCCATGACAGATGGTGGCGCAATAAATTCATGACGGCTGGAGTCCTAATAATTGCTTATGACTTTTAAATGCGCCGAAGTCCATAATAAATCCATGTCTAAAGCTAACTATAAGGATTGGGGCCCAGTCCCTAACAGACCCCAATCCAAATGGGCACCAATTTTAATGGACCCTAAAATTAAAGGGTTCCAGTTTTAATGGGCCTCAGTGTTATTGGTTATGGTGAGGCGTATTAGGAGTGTGGCTCATGTGGCACGCAACCACCCAGCCTATAATGCCAGTGGCACCTCTGTACTAGTAAACGACGCTATTAAAGACACGGCCGGATATTAGGTTCTCTCCATACGGTGAACTAAAAAAAAAGTCGTATTTGATGACGACGACAACAACAGCAATAATAATAATAATAATAATAATAATAATAATAATAATAATAATAATATGATTTTTTACTTTGCTGACAGGTACAAGACTTGCACATTGATGATGTAATCGTTAAAACGATGCAGATTATGTTTCTTTAGTAAAAATTAGGTGTGCATATAAAAAATTATTTATGATATGCGAATCACTTACGCTTCTAGCAATAATTATATACAGTATAAAATACCTGTTGTGAACGTCGATTTGTTTCGTTGATATTTTCTAAATTAAAAACGATAATTACATGATTAGTGTATATCTTGCATCTCTAATTAATTTGTATATGAATTAGACGATGGAAAAAAGGGAAAGAACAACACTTGAGCAACAGAGAGTGAGTGGTGGAGGCAGAAGGTCCACAGACCGGCTCCACCAGGCGGACACTTGATATCTGAGGTGGTGACTCGGAGTGGAGGGAAGGGGTGAGACCGGGTCAGTTTCACCCTCTGAAATGGACACTACCTCGACCAAGACATTGATCACAGTGACGGTAAAGTTCTCGCTAGTTGTATGAAGATGATACACACAGATCTAAGATGGACAAAAATATATTACAAATAACTGATGATTGATTTGTAAAGTATGGTAATTAAGAGAAAGGTGGATATTTGTTTAATTAGAAAAATAACAGAAATTAATGTATTTTTTTATGATGTCAAGGTGAAATTGGTTTGTATAGTTAAATGGTGGGTGTGATTGCTAAGGGAAAGGGTTTACTGTGTGTGTATGTGTGTGTGTGTGTGTGTGTGTGTGTGTGTGTGTGTGTGTGTAATAAGTTTCTGGCCACTCACATTACGAGTATGGTGGGTTAGGTTTGGTCACACTGGGGAGCGAGGAGCAGACCCTCTTTCCCACCGCAATCACTGTCAACCTCCCTCTTATGGTTTCAGTTGACGCACTATTTCACACAACACAGCAGCAGGCTCTGTCACGCCGGGAGGGGAGGAGAGCAGGGTGTAGGGTGACGGTTGAGAAGGTACCGTAACAACGTGTTAAAATACCTGTCCTGGGACGCTGTTTTACGGTTGTGGTCTGTTTACTTAAAAAAAAAGTACTTTTAAGTTCCGTTGGCTGGGTTGTCACTTCCCCTCCGCCCCTCATACCCCCCTTACCTCGCCCCTTATCCCGTTTCCATGAATTAGGGGTCAGGGAGTAGGGGAGGGCGAGGTGGAGGCAGGGTAAAGGGTGAGGGGTGGGCCACAGCTGCAGTGACACACTAACTAGCCCGGGCAAGACCTGCATGGCGCACCTGGGTGGCCGTGGGAAAGGTGGGCGCCTGTGAGCGGTGGTGTGGTCCGAACCCTGGCCGAGGACCTGGCTAGGGACACTAAAACTTTATGGGGATACTGCTAACCAGTTTTTATCATAGCCACGAGTCCATCACCTTCAGAGTGTGGCCTCACAGTCGACGAAGAGCCCAGCTCACACTTAAGAGTGAGCGTCCTCATAGTGTCTGGGCCTTCGTTGCTGGGTTATATGGCCATTTATGTTGAGTGTTAATAGTTTATCTTTTGGATTGAGAAGCTTATTGTTTGATGATGATGCACCAGTGAGATGTTGTTCTTGAAAGGTGAAGCTGAGCCTGTCTTACACACACACACACACACACACACACACACACACACACACCAGCTGACCTTGTGTGGTAGTTGTGTGTCCTCCAGTTCAATGCGGCAGGTTGAAGGCCGTCTCACCTCTACGGTCCTTACGTCAAGTGATTACTTTTGACACGTTCACATTCACCGTCCGACATTTGAGGCGGAGATCAGGAGCTGTATTTGGACACCAGATCAACTTCTAATCCTAAAATATACCCGACCCGCATCCTAAGCTCTAGGGAATCCCATTAAGGACGTCTAGGACGCCAAGGCAACCCGGAACCATCGAGGTAGAAGATGTGGCCTCGTAAAAACGGTAGTGACCACCCCATCGTCGTAGGGATCTCGGCCGTGGCGAGATAGCGAGCCTAGCAACGGTACCAACCAACACTGCGGACACACACACACACACACACACACACACACACACACACACACACACACACACACACACACACACACACACACACACACACTGAGTCTCGCCAACAAGAACACAAAACATCAATATAATCTCACGGACTAACAATATAACAAGGGTGAGCGTGGACGAGTATGATGATTTTTCACTTATCTTCAATCCGTCTCGTCCTCTTACTAGCTCTTGGGATCCTTTCTAACTTCCCTTCCCACGCATCCTAAGTGCTCATCTACCAATCCTTCAACTCTCCTCCTGCATCCTTCTCGTCCCGGATCCTTGCAGCCTTAGATTTGGTGGATCCTCATCTCAATCCTCCACAAAGTTTACTCCCTCCGCCCTCATCTCTCACTTCGCCTCTCCTTACTCTTTTCCTCACTTACTTGTTAAACTTATTCTGTATTCTCCCTCGGATTGTTCTCCCACGAAGAACACTACTCTTTCAGTGCCCTTGATTCTCTCTCTCCCTCCTCCCTCCAATACCCTCCTTTCTATTCCCTTCAGGGTGGCGACGAAGCTGAGCTAACATGTTGTGTTTATCTTATCAAATACCTGTGCGGGTTAACGAGAGAGTGAAATATTTTCATTCACTGGCAAGAAATTGTGAATCTCTCTCTTCTTTCACCATCATTAGTACACCCGCTATCAACACCACCAGTACCACCACAAGTACTACCATCATCACCAGTACTACCACAACCATCACAACTACCAACATTACCAGTACCACCACTACCACCATCACCACCCTCTCTTTCTTTTTTTTCTTTTTTTTTGCCTTGCTTGGTATTTAGGTTGGCCTAGAAACATTAACACCCCCCTCCCCCTCCAGCAGCAATCAACAATACCAGTCTCCACCCCTCCACCACTGCCACCACCACCACCACCACCACCACCACCACCACCTACGGTACCTTTACTTTAAGTGTTAATTGAATTTCATGACGATAAATCTAATCTGGGAACCTACACACTATGTTAATGAGGTTCTCAGATGTAACCCGCTTGAGGAGCTGTCTTTGATCCTTCTTGTGGTGGAGGCTAAGAGATGTGGGGGTGTCAGCCGTGAGTGGGTTGGTGTGTCAGGAGGCGACGATGTGGGGGTGTCAGCTAAGATGTGGTGTGTCAGTAATAATAATAATAATAATAATAATAATAATAATAATAATAATAATAATAATAATAATAATAATAATAATAATAATAATAATAATCAATTGCTTTGATTTATATTATTTATAATGTAATTATTTTCATCTAAACACCGTTACCTTTAAACAAAAAATTTGGCAATTATCCCTATTTTGTGTAACATACTCACAAAGACGTACACCAAAATACACACACAGACATACAATAAACGCACATGTATATACAGTTATACACATATTCACAAAAAACACAGTCACATACACTTAAACATACAATATGCAAAACACACATGCAAACATACCTACCCTGTATACCCAGCCATACACAAATACATACACATACACAAACATAAAATATTAAAACACAATTATTGACGAAGCGAATGGGAAAAAATATATAAGAAAATGGAAGAAAAACTCATCAGGTGTAGGGTGAAGTATTTATGCTGTTTGTGAAGGCCGTGTGTACGTTGAGTCTCTGAGTATCACATGAAGTAAAAAATTAGCACAAGTTACCAAAGGACCGTGAGACATACAGTAGATACGTTTTAAAAAAGATGTCACAAATTTGATTCGACCGCCAGGCTTAGGAACCAATACAGCCCAATCATCCAACAATACTCTGTGGTGTTTATAAGAAATTCCAAATATTAAGATGATATTTGAGTTATTTTTTGGTACTTGTCTGTACAGTATAGTCTTATGTTTACTGAAGTGTGTGTGTGTGTGTGTGTGTGTGTGTGTGTGTGTGTGTGTGTGTGTGTGTGTTGTAGTAGTGTTTTTATTCTTATTGTTGTTGTTAATTTTATGTTTTATTGTTATTTACTATTGTTAGCTGAGTGTTCCTTAAAGTATCGTCCTCCACAGGTGACTTCCGTAGTCGTCAACAAGATAAATCAAATTTTTCCTAGTCGTCAACAAGATAAATCAAATTTTTCCTAACCCGAGGAAGAGAATCGTGTTTGCTAGAGGTTTTCCCCCTTATCTCACTGGATTCTAACCCGAGACCTTTTCGCTGCAAGCCGAATGTGGAAGAACAAGGCCACAGGATATCTGCCACTATGTACACACAACACAAAAAGTATCGTTACAGCGGGGGGCCAATGAATCTTAGATTGAGCAGTATGGCTCCTGTCTTATCGGAAGGGTTGGTACGCTTGATTGTGAAGTGCATTTCTTGATAATGTTGGTATGTAGCTCCTCTTTATGTTACTTTTGGAATGAAATAATAAGTCGTCATTTAACCTCTTGAACCTTTTTTATGCACATTTAGAAACCTCCAACTGAGGAGCTAAGTTGCCCCATAGGAAGATAACCTATGATAGGAGACGAGTTGCCACACACGTTAAGTTGTATTTGTTTAATGTAATGCAGTGTCATAGGCTCTTGCTCTATTTATAAAAGAAATACGTATGTAATGTTTTTATTGGTAACTATCAATGTTTACAATGCAACGCTCATGCAGCCCTAAACCAAATATTCATGTTATTTATCATTATACTTCATGTTACAAACATATGAATTATGTTTTGAAACATATGATGAGGTTAGCTGCAAAAGGTGTCAACTCCACTTTCAGTAATCTGCAAACCTCAGCCGTGTTCATCTGTGTGAAAGGTCGACTTTTGATGATTACAAAGAGTGTTTTTTTTTCTCGATATTATTTCCACAAATGGAACACCATCTATGTCAACAATGTAAATTCCTCTCATAATCTTGGTATCCACTATGGAGAGTTTCCGAAGCACTGCGAACAACTATTATCACTCTTCCTGGTGAGGGCCAAAGCTTTCGGAAAATTACACTGCTGCCTGGGTGTCGACGTCCACCGTATCACCATTATATAAAAATAGGCAAACAGAGAAATGAGTCTTTTCCCATAAAAGGGGTAATCAGGGCTACCAACATGACGCATGATCAGAGACCTTTTTACAGAATATTTCGTCTGTTGTCATATTGTATGACACCGTAAGAGTAAAGATACATTTTGTGCTGTGTGTACATTCCGCTAGTTGTACATCACCATCTAGGCCTTCAGTTGTTCCCTTGTTTCCATGATGTACACACTCCACAAGCTGTACACCACCACCCGGGCCTTCATCTGTCCCCACCAACTACACTCCACCAGCTGTACACCACCATCCAGGCCTTCATCTGTCCACATCAACTACACTCCACCAGCTGTACACCACCACCCAGGCCTTCATCTGTCCCCATCAACTACACTCCACCAGCTGTACATCCTAAGTGTTCCCGTCATGTACTACACTACCTACCAGACCCCCAGCTGCAGTCAATCTCATCAATATGTAGAATGGGGGTGAGGTGAGCGAGGGCCACAGTTGTGAGGTGGTGGTGTCCAGGCCTCTGCTTGTGTGTCCCACTCCTGAGTATAAGACACATTAGCCTAGATTATCAAAGGACCATAGGATGTATATTCCTCGTAACTTGAAGATACATGAATGCACCAAATGCACTTGAGCTAAAATATAAAAACAACATAAACAAAAGATAAACATTAGAATAACACTTACGAGGGATATTTACCGTAGGAACCTATGAGGCGTTGGACCCAGGGAAAGACTCCTGAGGGTTATAAACGGCATTGAAGCTGACAAGAGGGGGGATTTGATTCAGCTAATGCCTTATAATAGAATTTCCCTTCTTTTGTTTTTCTTTCCACTTATTCAATCTCTCTTCTCGCCTTTATGGAGTAACCGTGAGCTAGTGTACTGTAGTTAATTTATTATTTTGTAGATGCAGGTCGTTGTATCGTACTGTATTGGTTATCTTATCTACTGTATTCTGAAATGTATCACTGTATCTCGATGTGGTGTGGTGTGGATATATTTGTTTTTACTATTTGACTGTATTATGACGTTTTATTTTGACTGTCTTAAAGAAGTCCTGGGTTTGTATTTCACCATTCTATATCAACAGTGTATATGTCACCAATGTATTTCACTCTTTCACCATTGTATTCTCCTCCCATTTTGTCACCATTGTATTTAACCGTCATATTAAGCCATATATTTACACTGGCGTTTTTTCGTATCTATGTGAAGAGAGAGAGAGAGAGAGATCGTAATCAGTAGGCTAATTCCTAGTACTCAAAAGGGTTGGAATAGTACTCAAAGGATCAAAGGTAAATTGCTTTCACTCAATATTTTTTCCGGTTACTTATATTCAAGTTCCCCCATTATTCCGGATTTAATGAGGCGTGTGGTGGTGGTGATGGTGGTATTGATGGTAATGGTTAGTGGTGATGGTGGTGGTAGTATAGGTGATGGTGGTATTGATGGTAATGGTTAGTGATGGTAATGGGAGAAAAGAGAAGGGGTCCGGCTGCTCGCTGTGGGAACTAACTGGGGGTGACATACAGATACGATTCATTTGATCGTATAAAGAGGATTTTCCGGATATTGTGAAGAGTTCATTAAGGAAGAGGAGGAAGGGTGGGAAAAAGGTGTCTTCCTGTGTCTCATAGTTACCTCGTGTGTGTGTGTGTGTGTGTGTGTGTGTGTGTGTGTGTGTGTGTTGTGGTTCACCTATAAGACTTTTTTAAGTATTATGATCCAATCTCGCTTCACCTTTCAAACAGCAATTTCTCTCTCTCTCTCTCTCTCTCTCTCTCTCTCTCTCTCTCTCTCTCTGCAAACAAACTCTTCCTGTCACCATTATGTCAGTGAGTGTAAGACAAGTAAGAATATAGTCATGTGAATCATCCAACACCCGCTCCCTCACCCACCCCTTTCCCTCACCTCCTCACCCCCTCCCTCCCTCACCTTCCTCACTTCTCACCCCCTTCCTCACCCCCAACACGAACACATGAACCCAAAGTCCTCCCTCCCTCCCTCAGTAATATCCGCCGTATTAAGAAACTAGAAGGCTGTAGCTCGCGGTTAAATCACGCAAAAAGTAGCCAAGGCAGAGATTGTACTGGTGAAAGGGGATTTTATTTATTGTATCTTTGTTTTGCTTGAAGTAGGAGTGAGGAGAGAAGGAAATGAAAGAGGAGGAGCAGGAGAGTGGTAGAAGGGAGGGACGAAGAGAGAGAGAGAGAGAGAGAGAGAGAGAGAGAGAGAGAGAGAGACTTCGGTATTAGTATTTGCCCAAGACAGATTTCTAATTACTTGTATCCGATTCAGTTTACGGATTAGGATTTTCTTCGAGTCTTGTAGTTGTAATCAGTGGTAATTTATCAGTGTACTCAGGTTGGTTTAGTTGTTGCTATATTGTACTCTGATGTACTCAAGTTGTCTTAGTCGCTGCTATAGTGTACTCTGTTGTACTGTAGATGTACTCACTACTTATACCTGTATTTAGAGTGTATAGTCTTCTAAGTAAGGGAAGGAAGATGTAGATGAAGAGAAAAATAATAAGAGGGAGAATTGAAGTTGAGAAGGACATGGGAAAGGTTGGATAAACGAGGGTAAGAGACACAGAGCCGATAATTGTGGAAGAGAAGAGGTAAAGGAAGACAGAGAATAAAAAAAGGAGAGTGTAGGTAAAAAGATTAAGAAAGAGATGGAATTTTACGAGAGGAAGGAAGCACAGGACTGACAACCGTGGAGGAGGAATTAATAAGATGCAGGAGGAAGAGGAGAAGAATGATGATGAGGAGAATGAGGAAGATGAGGAGGAGGAAGATGAGGAGAAGGAAGAAGTAGTTTGAACCCGTCTCCTCTGCTCACTTCTAGTGACAAGAAGTTGCAAAAGTCCACCAGGTGAGTTGTAGCCACTTTGCCTCGTGCGCTCAGTCTATACCAATAATACTGTACTACTTTCACTCTGTTCAGCTCGACCAAACCTTCTCTAGTCTAGTACATTCACTCTGTCTAGCCGTCTCACTACACCTGTAATAAGCTTCTCAGGTGTATTGTCGTCGATGAGTTTTGTGGTCGTTTTTTATACTTTGATGATTTGTGGTCGTTTTTTATACTTTGATGATTTGTGGTTTTGTTTTATTTGTTTTATATTTTTGGGTTTTTCTAATTTGATTTTTGGGGAAGAATTTTACCTAACCAAACAGGTAAAACGAATTAATCAAATTTAACTTAACCTAACTTTTCATATTTAAATTCATCTAATCTAATCTAATGTAAACTATCATATCTAATCAACCTATTTAACTAACCTAAATTAACTTGACCTAATATGACCAAATTTAACCTAACTTAACGATCTTAGAATATATTATAGTTAGGGTAGGTTAGGTTAGGTTAGGTTAGGTTAGGTCAGGTAGGTTAGGTTAGGTTAGGTTAGGTTAGGTTAGGTTAGGTTAGGTTAGATAGGTTAGGTTAGGTTAGGTTAGGTCAGGTTAGGTTACGTTACGTTACGTTAGGTTAGGCTAGGTCAGGTTAGGTTAGGTTAGGTCAGGTCAGGTTAGGTTAGGTTGATTCGTTTTGTTTGTTTTAAAAGATGTGCATTATATTACCGCTGCCATGACAGGTAAGGAAGACAATGCTATACTGTCATGTACATACAGGTATATCTGTTTGTGCTATTTATTCTCTGTTTATCGTGGGTTGTTTTCTTATAATGTTTACTGGGATGTTTACATAATTTTGTTTACTTGAAGTGTTCCTTGTTTGTTGTTAAGGTACTTTGGTGTTTATCTCCTCGGTGCTGTGTTGATGTGCCATTATGTAGTTGAGCTGTTAATCGCGTATGATTCTCGTCCTCTTTATTGGCATTGTTGTTGTTTGTTTGTTGTTTGGAATCGGAAGCAAAACAAAGAGAATGGTCAGGTTATTTACAATTTCTGAGACGGATTCAAGAACTGATAGTCAGTCATATATTTACACCAGGAGACTGAATCAAAACAAATGGTTAAAATAGTCCTCCATTTGCCTAATACATCACGGGGTTAATAATGGCAGTGATAAAGGTAATAAGAGTATTTATGATCTTGATGATAACTTGACATTAACAGCGACGGCGGTGACTGGAGCAGTAATGTTGCCTCCGATAAGTGTAATCTCAGACCACTTTGTCGTGTGTGTGTGTGTGTGTGTGTGTGTGCTTTAAATATCCACACACCTATAGCCTTTCCTGGCCAAACCTAACCTAACCTAACCTAGCCTAACCTAACCTAACCTAACCTAACCTAACTTAACCTAACCTAACCTAACCTAACCTAACCTAACCTAACCTAACCTAACTTAACCTAACTTAACCGAACCAAGGGTCAGTCCTAACGGGCCCGAGTACTAATTGACCCCAAATTTAGGTAACGTTAAGCTGGAACCTAATAGGAATGGGGGCCCGTTTGACGACCTGTATAGCCTACGTGTGTTAGTTGGTCAACGTCCTCGGCTGCTCCTTGTTAACGACGTTCTGTAAATGTTGAGGGAATATTGTTTCAAGGTTTGTAAATCAAGTCTTTCAGTATTTACAAACAAGGCGAGTAAACATCATGATATTCAAGGTAATGTTTATGTTATTGTCAGGTAGTGAACGGTGTGTGATAGTGGTGACTGTCGCTAGATGAGACTGGTAGTGTTGACTGTTGCTAGATGAGACTGGTAGTGTTGATTGATGCTCGATGAGACTGGTAGTGTTGACTGTTGCTCGATGAGACTGGTAGTGTTGATTGTTGCTCGATGAGACTGGTAGTGTTGACTGTTGCTCGATGAGACTGGGTAGTATTGACTGTCGCTAGATGAGACTGGGTAGACTGGTGATCGTACTATGACGTTGGCAAGTTAAGGCCACAACTCAGTGACACTTTCACATAGTCGGAGAGTCACACCAGCCAAAGGATTCTGAGACGCTGTGTAAACCCGTGGCTTTTTTAGCTTCCATCTAGCTGTTCATCTCCTGCCATCCTGCCTTCCTCCCTTCACCCATTTTTTCCTTCCGTCCCTCCATCCTTCTATCCTCCTTCCTCACCCCTTCACCATTGTTGATTGGTGTTCAGGTGTAGGTGGGAAGCAGAGAGGATCAGTTTAGTGGCCGTGCCTGGAAGCCCCTAGTGAGGGATGGGGGGGTACATAACGGAGGTGGAGGAAGGTGATGGGGGGGGTTGGAGGAGGAAGGGGAAGAATAACGGTTGGAGGAAGGGGAAGGATATGACAGGTAAAGGGGGATGACAGATTGGTGGTTTATATTAGTGGTTGGTGGTGGAGGTAGGTGGGTAAGGGGTGGTGGTGGCGATTGGTTAGAGGTTGATGAGTAAGAGGGTGGTGATGGTGGTGGTGATGATGGTGGTGATGATGATGGTTGGTAGTTACTTGGTGGTGATGGTTAGTTAATGGGTAGTGGTTGGCTAGTGGGTGGTGGTAGTGTTGGTTGGTTGGGTGATGGTAATCGTGAAGATGGTGGTTGGTAAGGGTGATAAATTAAGAGCTGGTGATACACGATGGTCATACTGCCCCCTGTCCCCCCCCCACCCCACCACCCCGCCTTTCCTTTACGCGTTGGGTCGATTTAGCCGCGTTAACCACCACTACCTTACCTGGGTATTAGTAAAGGTAATTCTCTCGTAGATAGCAGCAGTAGTAGTAGTAGTAATAGTAGTAACGGTGCGTCAATCATGAGTGGAATAATCTCCCGTCTCTGGCCTCCCAGTGGTAAACACAACACTCCCTTACAGCCAGCAGTACACACCAGAGTCTTTCAGCGTCAGGTAGACCTCACTCAACCCACCGCGCCCAGGTGCACGAAACACGGTGGAGCTTAAATTTTATGAATGCTTTAAGCTGGATTTTACTCGCAGGCCAATATGACCGGGATGTTGAGAGAGAGAGAGAGAGAGAGAGAGAGAGCATATGAATATAGCGCATACGCTTCTTGAGAACGCCACTTAACGTGCATGTGTGTGAGCTACGTTCACCAGCGCGCCAGGAACGTGTGAATGTAATGGCCAGCATGTGAGTTACTTTTTCTTCTGGACGCTAAGAACGTGTCAAGACCAGCGGCTGTCTCGAACGTGCAAGATAGCCTAGGCATCTCTCGTCGTCCCCCTGGAGAGATATTTGCTATTTACACCCATGCTCGACATCCGCACTTAACTCTTGCGTATCCGGCGAGGAGACAATAAGTGCCTCATAAAGACACGAGTGTCCTTTTATGGCCCAAGAGCAATTAACACTCTCTTTCGACCCCGTGACAGGTGGAGTGAAGGCGTCACTGAGTTTACTAGTTTAGGGGAGTGACTTCGGGTATAGGAGAGACTCAGCAGGTGTAGGGAGACTCAGCAAGTGTAGAGGAGACTCAGCAAGTGTAGAGGAGATTCATCAAGTGTAGGAGAGACTCAGCAAGTGTAGGGGAGAACCCAGCAAGTGTAGGGGAGACTCAGCAAGTGTAGGGGAGACTCAGCAAGTGTAGGGTAGACTCCGCAAGTGTAGAGGAGACTCAGCAAGTGTAGGGGAGACTCAACAGGTGTAGGGGAGACTCAGCAAGTGTAGGGGAGAACCCAGCAAGTGTAGGGGAGACTCAGCAAGTGTAGGGGAGATTCAGCAAGTGTAGGGGAGAACCCAGCAAGTGTAGGGGAGACTCAGCAAGTGTAGGGGAGATTCAGCAAGTGTAGGGGAGAACCCAGCAAGTGTAGGGGAGACTCAGCAAGTGTAGGGGAGAACCCAGCAAGTGTAGGGGAGACTCAGCAAGTGTAGGGGAGAACCCAGCAAGTGTAGGGGAGACTTAGCAAGTGTAGGGGAGAACCCAGCAAGTGTAGGGAAGACTGAGCAGGTGTAGGGGAAGCTTGCCGTGTGATGTTACCCTTACCTCGTAAACGTCACCACCCTCATCGCGTGACGTCATTATTAGATTTTTCTCATCATGACTGTGTGACGTCAGCACCAGTATATTATCACTACAGGAGACCCTTCAAATAGTCGTCCTCCTTGTCATAGTCTTCCTTGTTGTCATCGTCGTCGTCCTCCACCTTGTCATCGTCCTCCACCTTGCCATCGTCCTCCACCTTGTCGTCGTCCTCCACCTTGTCATCGTCCTCCACCTTGTCGTCGTCCTCAGTGTTAAGTTGTGTCGGTCGTTTAAGTGTTGGTACCTTCTTATGGCTCACCTGCTGACGTGTCCCACTACCACCTTCAATCTTACATAATTTCCACATTACAAAATACAGTCTTTGTGTTTTTTGCCAGTTGATGAAATTGGCTTGAGACTGAACCGCTAACACACTCACCTCCCTGAATACGTGCGGGTGCCAGAGGGCGAGGAAAGGTTTTATTTGTGTTTTGTGATTTGATAATAGACCCTGGCTGACCACCGCTCTCGGGAAATCACGACGAAATGTTATGTGGTCCATACAGTATTGCCTCAGTTATTTGCTTACCCCAAGTTCTTGTGATGGTCGTTGGTGGTGGTTGTATCGGGATGTTGATTGTAAACTTCGATTGCGGTTGTTGAGGCAAGATGGTATAGTTGTTGATGTCTGATGCTGGTTATTGAGCCGTGTGGATGGTTATTGAACTGTGATGGTAGTTAGTGGTGGTGGTGGTGGTGGTTGTTGAGCCTTGACGGTGGTTGTTGAACCGTGGTGGTAGTTGTTAAACCACAGTGGTGGATGATGAAACGTGGTTGTGGATACTGACAGTGTTGACTCTCTCTCTCTCTCTCTCTCTCTCTCTACCACGGTGGTGAGTGTGAGGGGCTGGTGGTGCCACACACACAGGAGGGAGAGAGAGGAAGGAGGGTAGGCGGCACTGACTGATGACTGTGGTAGCAATACATAGCCTTCTGGCCCTGGGCTACGGCAGGGGTGGGGCGACCCGTGTGTGTGTGTGCTGACTTCGTGTGAGGCACGTAGTACACGGCTGGTGCCTTGAGGGGAGGGGGGCAAGGGGGAGAAATGAGGAGGAGGTGATAAAGGTGGAGAAAGAGGGAGGGATTGAAAGAAGGAGGAGGAGGAGGATGGAGAAGGGCACCCAAACTAATATTGTGGGATATATTTAGGATCACATGAAGATTAGTCCCACCTCATTTTACCTGATGATTAAACACACTAATGCTCCCTTGGGGATTAGGTTAGAGGTTAGGTTAGATTAAGCTGTTAAATAACGTTTTGTTAGGTTAAGTTAAGATAGGTAATGTTATATTAATTTAGGTTGGCGTTAAGGTGTTTAATCTTCAGGTGAAAAATATTTAGGCTAATTTTTATGTGATCCCAAATTTATATTGGTGTTTCAGTGAGGGAGTTTAGTGTTGGTGAGGAAGAGCTTAAAGGGAGGGAAGGCTTTAGGGAGGGAATTAGAGGGAACGAGGTGAAGAGTTGCGTTAGAGTGGAGGGACATGATTGGGGGAGGAATATATATATATATATGTGTGTGTGTGTGTGTGTGTGTGTGTGTGTGTGTGTGTGAAGAAAAGAGTAAGAAAGATTAGAAGGAAAGGAAGGTTTGATGGAGGAGGGGAAGGAGGAAGAGAAGGAGGGAGGGAGATGGGAGTTAAGAAGATGGAGTAGATAAGGTTGGAAAGGAGGGAGGTATAGGTCGTAGGGGAGGTGTTTGTCTCGCCACGCCTGCAGCACCGCTTCTGTCTCCTTGTGATTCATTATTCTGTTTTACGAGCGCTTCTTTTCATGTTATTGTGCAACTCTCTCTCTCTCTCTCTCTCTCTCTCTCTCTCTCTCTCTCTCTCTCTCTCTCTCTCGTAGGAGGTACACGCGCGGGGTTAAACCATCATTAGAATGCATTAAAGTATCTCGGGTCCTTAACGTCTCAGAAACTCACACCATATTTTGAGATAAAAGAACTCAACTAAATATGGTAGAGTCTCTGTGCAATTTTGACGTCATTTAGGCCACTTTTTTTACGTAGCAGTGTACACGAGCCGCAGAGACTATAGAAGATAATTTTACTAAGGGACGTCTGAGAATCCCAAGGTCTGCTGCAGGACTGTCTCTGGTTATGTAGTGCTCCTCCTCCTCCCTCCCCTCCTACAGCTCTCCGCGTGGTTCACATGTATCAGGTTCTTGAGGTTCCAGCGTGGTTTTTATTCCTGTTTGATATTAATTAATTTATAAAGAAATGTTTTTGTTTATTTTGAAGGATTTGTCAAACCATCTTTATACAATACGATTTTGTCCCTGAGTCTTATAAACGGAGGTAAGGACATGTGACCTCAGATTATTATTCATTATTTAATTCTTTCATTATATAGCATCATATTCATAACGTTAGAATACTTGTAATTGAAGAACCGTCATAGAGGTAAAAGTTCCTTAATTGAAATGTGTAATTATATATTTTTTAATGATTGAATTTACCTCCGTTTGTATGTGTGTTTCTCTGAGGAATTGGTTGGATTTTAAGGTTAATTGGGGATCTTACCTGGATTATATAAGATGATAAATATCGTTAACTGTGAAGCCAATACTTGACCCAGTAAAGTGTGTGATAGCCTGGGAGAGTACTAGCAGGCTAGAGAGACAGCTGCATATATGGGTAGCCCGGCCAGACAACACGCAGCCCACACACGCCACCACGCACGCCACCACACACACCACCACCACACACGCCACCACACAAGGAAAGGACACCACCATACATACCACTGAACTCCTCCTTACCACACGCACACACATCTCACCAAAAACGCTGCCACACAATCTACCACACACGCCACCACACTATCCATCACACACGCCACCACGCACGCCGCCACACACGCCACCACACACGCCATCCTCCCCTCAGCACCCAACAGCCACTATGGTACACTACTGGGAGTTGGACGGGAACACATATGCCACAACTACGATCACAGAAAATGGCTCCAAGAAACTAAAGGTTGGTGGAGCAGAGGACTGTGGGGGGAGGTGGAGGAGGGAGGCTCAGTGGATGTTGTTAACATTTGAGATATTCGTTGTTGGGTGTAGTGAGGGAGGGGTAAGGAGGGTGGGGGGAGATTCCAGGCAAAAATACCATCTGAATAAACTTAGTCTAACTTAACGTAACTTAGTCTAACCTAACCTAACATAACCTAAATAGGGTACGAGGACTTATATTGGTTTGGTTAGTGTAGGAAAGGTTGGGTTGTGTCGTGGGTTTAGTCCAGTCGTAAATTATTTATTGTGATTTTGTTCAATGGAGGAATATTTTAGTCACTGTACTGATAGAGTTTTTATCCAGTGTTGAGGATGAGTGTGGAGAGAACCTGTTCGAATCTTGTAGGACAGCGTCAGGTCATTCCTCCAGGAAACAGCCGCCCGATACAGACGAATGAATCAAACCTAACCACTAACATTTTAATGACAAACTAAATCATTAAACTCAAAATCCACAAATGGCCAGAAAGGACGAGGAGCGAGTCGGTAGCAGACGCCGGGTGAGTGGACGTTGAGGGGCAGCTTGGGGGAGGTCGCCACATCTGCCTCAGCGAAGGGGTGATGTAATGAACAGGTCCTAGTGGAAGGGATGGTAGGACTCTGAACGAAGCGTGTAATTTGCAGGTTTTGGCGTTCGCTCCTCCGTCCTGCAGCTGTGAGGGAGAGAGAGGGAGGGACGGGATAACAGAAGGGAGGGTCGAGGTTGACAGGAAGGGAGGAGAGAGGGTCGGGATGAAGGAAAGAAAGTGGTTGAAGGGATTAGGATAAAAGGAGACAAGGCTGGAGGAAAGAGGTGGTGGGAAGGATATGGATGGAAGGAAGGAAGTAGGAAGGAAAGGATAATGTCGATTGTAAGACCAGGATATTTTGGTGTATTAGTGATGTTTAGTGCAGGGGATGTTAGTTGAAGGGGGTGATGATGTTGGTGGTGTTGGGTATTTGTAGAAGAAATTGTGGTTGAGATACGAGTGGTGGACATATGGATGGTGGAGGTATTGGTGATGGAGATGGTAGTGGTGGTGATAGTCATGGATGACGGTAGTGGTGATGGAAATGGATGGTGGTAGTAATGGGTGGTGGTGGTGGTGGAGATGGGTGATGACGATGGGTGATAATGGTGGTGGGAAGCTGTTGATGATGCGTTATGGAAATGGATATTAGTAGTAGTAGTATGGGTGGTAGTGATGATGGTAGAGGCAGACACTGGGTGGTGGGCAACAACCGGTCTGGCTGGCTCATTCCTTCTCCCCGACTCTTCATTATTATTGCTTTTTAAAAATAAGACCGAGTTTAATATATTGGGAGGGGAGGGCGGCAGTAAGCTGTGACCGCCACCTTAACGTTCTCGGTGGAGGAGGAGGAGGAGGTAGGAAGAGGAGGAGGAGGTAGGAGGAGGAAGTAGAGGAGGAGGTGCTCAGGCTGACGGGTCCAGTTTACTTTTAAATGATCAATAGACATTTGAAATATCGGTGTAATAATTATTGAATTTTGGAATTTTGGAGGTATTGAGAGAGAGAGAGAGAGAGAGGGGGGGGGGACATAGAGGAGGAAGATGGTAGGGGAAGGGGTGAGAATAGAAGGGTAGGGTGACAAAGAGGGAGGGATGAGAGGTTGGCGGAATGAAAGGCAGGAATTAGGGGGAAGGAAGGGAGGGGGAGAGAGCGGAAGAAGTGACCCCACCACACACACTGCCCAGAAAAGGTTAAGTGAAGCAATTTTGATATTCACGGCCAATTTGAGGACTTGTTCCCAGGTAAAACAGGTTCTGAGGATGAGTGCCAAGATCGAGTTACGAGTCGTTTGATTACAGATTATTTAATGACCTAATAAGACTCCCACAGCCGTGTTCAGTGCTGGCCTGGGAGACGAGACCTGGCCAGTACTAAGTAAACAACTAAACATCTTTCTGTGTCACTCTAATACAGGTATTAAAGTATTTATCTCCTCTGATAACTTGTATTACTTCTGAATACATAAACGTGTTTTTACTGTTGAATCTTACCTAGAATATTGTCATATATTTCTTGTAAGCCATAATAGTTTAATGTTACCTCCAATGTTTAACTTTTGCCGTTAAATTACTCATATTTTTATTTGTTTTATTTTTATATAAAATTTGCCTTCAATACTTCTCAGAATTCCCTTAATTCTTTGTAAGACCTTTTTGGTATTTCTAAGTGAATAGTTTCCCGAGTAATATTTTTTCATTCTATTAAAACATTTATTCTCACTATTTGTTGTAATGAGAAGCGTTTCGTGGCAAAATCACCCCCACGGTAGCACAAGTTGCCTTCGTTATCAACACATATAGAGGTCGAGGAGCAGCACATCTACTGACACAATAAACTTGTGTTGTTATCTCCGCCCAGCCCCCGGATTCTCAACCATATCTATGGGTTAACTTTCTTTTCTTAGTAATCTGCTTATTAAATACAGAATCGGTGTTCAGGGAAAAGTAGATAGGAGCCTTAAATACGCAAAATGTCTCGGAAACTGCTTTAAAACTCCAGTGTAATTAGATACACTACGTCATCTTAGTTATGAGGGGGAGAAAGGAATAGAACAAAAAATACGAATCTTTAAAAATCCGGATTCAACCTGCCCGAACGACCAGTTAAAAACAACCATAACAATCCAGATGCAACCATTGAGGGGGTTGGTCGATAACAGGGCGAGTGACCCAACCTGTCCTCTCGCGTTAGTGTGGCGACCTCCGCCCCTCACTCTCATCATCTTTACCTGATTGATGAGTAGATACTGCAGGGGCTGCCTAGGATCTTGACCCACTGCTGGGGCTGGTAGAAAGGATGTTGAGTCAATGTTGGAGGTAGTGGGAAGGATCTTGACCCACTGCTGGGGCTGGTAGATAGGATGTTGAGTCAATGTTAGAAGTAGTGGGAAGGATCTTGACCCACTGCTGGAGCTGGTAGATAGGATGTTGATTCAATGTTGGAGGTAGTGGGAAGGATGTTGACCCACTGCTGGGGCTGGTAGATAGGATGTTGAGTCAATGTTGGAGGTAGTGGGAAGAATCTTGACCCAATGCTGGGGCTGGTAGATAGGATGTTGAGTCAATGTTGGAGGTAGTGGGAAGGATCTTGACCCACTGCTGGAGCTGGTAGATAGGATGTTGAGTCAATGTTGGAGGTAGTGGGAAGGATCTTGACCCACTGCTGGAGCTGGTAGAAAGGATGTTGAAGCAATGTTGGAGGTAGTAGGCAGGATTTTGACACTCACGGAGGCTGATAGAATAGAGATGTTGAGTCAATGTTGGAGAGTACAAAGTGGGAAGATTTTGACCATGGATTTTATATTTCTCAGTTTTTTGTGTTGCAGATAAGAATATTGATGTAAAAACGTTATTATTATTATTATTATTATTATTATTATTGGTGAAGGTGGTGGAATCTTCACTATTAATAATTAGATATAATACCTGCTGTAAATTTTCTTACCTTGATTATTAATGTTTTCGACCATAACATTAGTTTTTCTTCTTCTTGCAGGTAAGTTTTTGGAGACCTGTATTACCGT
Source organism: Homarus americanus (assembly GCF_018991925.1). Taxonomy (NCBI): domain Eukaryota; kingdom Metazoa; phylum Arthropoda; class Malacostraca; order Decapoda; family Nephropidae; genus Homarus; species Homarus americanus. The sequence continues at coordinate 3,323,394 of NW_024730668.1, forward strand.
CGCCTGCTGCCACCGTTAGCGGGTAAAATCATAAAGCCATAATTATCCTGGGCTCGGGTAACTTGGGCTTTAATTACATGTGTCTTAGATAATTAGGTCCTTAATTATGCAGGGCTCAAAGCTGGGTTGAGAATTTTTTTTAGACCCCAAAACCAAGGGTGCCAGGGGTAGAGCGTGGTAGGGTGGAGTGCAGTGCCAGATATTTAGTGCCAGGGGTAGAGCGTGGCAGGAGGAGGTGGAGTGCCAGGGGTGGACCGTGGCAAGTGGAGGAGTGCCAGGGGTGGACGGTGGCTGGTGGAGGAAGAAGAGTGTCAGGGGTGGATTGCTAGAGGTGGGGTGCCAGAGGTGGGGTGCCAGGTGTGGAGTGCCAGGGGTGGAGTGCGGCAGGTGGAGGAACAGTGCCAGAGGTGGAGTGCCAGGGGTGGAGTGCGGCAGGTGGAGGAATAGTGCCAGAGGTGGAGTGCCAAGGGTGGAGCGTGGCAAGAGGAGGGACCGTTACTCAGGGTATTGTGCTCAGCTTCCCAACCGGTTATGTTACCACACTGGCTGCTGTGTTTGTTCTGTCATCTGCTGTGTTTGTTCTGTCATCTGCTGTGTTTGTTCTGTTCTCTGCTGTGTTTGTGGTGTCATCTGCTGTGTTTGTTCTGTCATCTGCTGTGTTTGTTCTGTCCTCTGCTGTGTTTGTTGTTGTTGAAGTTTTTTGTTTGTTTGTTTGTTTTATTTTCTTTCCATAATGTTTTTCTTATTTTTTTACATCGCATAAAAATATAGCTTTACTTATTCTTTAATTTTTTACATTCATTTGCTCACTGATGGGTCATCTCCCTTCCCCCTCCTCCCTTCCCCTCTCCCTTCCCCCCTCTCCCCTTCCCCCTCCTCCCCCCAAAAATATCTCTAGATGAGATTTTAACCAGTTCCATCTCTTCAGACCACTGAATTAAATCCTTAAACATTAGTTGACAAAAATATTTGCAGCGTTTTATGTTTTCAAGTGAGTTGCCGGCCTTCAGATGGAGAATTTCTAGCGGGAAAATTATAGCGATTTGCATCAAGTTCCGCCCGCCAACACGACCACTGTTTTTTCTTTGGTGTGTTATGAAGTGCTTGTTGGTGCATTGTTATGTTGTTATTATGCCTTTACAGTGTACATAGGGTCAAAATTTCCTCGACACTTGGGGGTATCTGGTATCTACTTAATGGGGTTTATTTATAGCTGATGATCTGTGTTTAAACGACAGAAAATAAAACATCATTACGACACAAAAACAGATATGAATTATTAGGGGTTAAAATCTAAATCTGGTAAATCTGACGTAAGTGTTAGAGGGAATTTTGTCGGTCGATGTACGTGGTGTTGTGTTATTCCTGCTGTGTTTATTTTTCTCGGTTTTTTCAGGTCAGGTAATGGTGGTGTTTTGTTTTTGCTGTTTGTTTATCATTGTATCTCATGGTCGTGTTTAATTCCCATTGTTTTGATAGTAAAGTGTTGTGCATAGTTGTTTATTTAGTTGTGTTGGTATTTGTGTTGGCAGTGTGTTTGGTGATCTTGTAATGTTTGTGTTTACAGTTGTATTAATCATTAGTGCATTTATTATTTTTTGAGAACTATGAGATGGTTGTTGTTGTATTTTTCCATTCTTGTTAACGGTACTTCTTGTGAGTGTGTTTACCCTGAGTGTATTTAGTTCCGGGACTCTACCACCAGGTGCACAACACAAGCTACCCGGTGTGACTCCTTAATTAACCAAACAGTTGCTCTTGGCAGCCCACAAGCCTGTATGTCCACTACACTCAGGTAGGTCGAGGTAGGTCAAGACGTCATGTTCGACTACGGAGTCTTAAATACATATTGCAGAGGCAGGTGCAAAGCCTTACTCCTGAGAACTGTTAAGTAAATACAAAAAAAAAATGTTAAGTTCCCTCGTGAAAACTTGGTGTGGCCGGTCCGTGATGTCTCCTGAGTTTACTATCACCATGTTGAAAGTTTCACAAACCCGGATGCTAAAGACTTGTGTTGTGTACTCATGACACCTAAACTTTCACTGGGTTATTTTGCTCACTCGACCTCGCCTCTCCTCCCAGTATGGAAATATACTCGTGTGGAGATCAGGCTCCGCACTTTCCAATAGTTTATTTTTGTTTTTGTGTGTGTATATTATGGTATGTCTGAGTTACATATCTCCTGTAAGCGAGCGACTTTTTTTTTAAATTTTTACTCATACGGTAACCAGTTGTAAGTGATTTATTGATTCTTCGTCTTCATTTTTCAGGGTTCAGATAAAAATAACTTACCAAGAAATTATTGCAAGCAGGAAAGTACCGTTATTTTTTTCACCTACTCTTAAGTTTCTCTTAACTGTGTATAATGTGGAGGGTGGAGAAGCTTAGTGGGTGTCAGGTGGTCCACTAGGGTGGAGAGTTAAACGTGCAGGTAAGGGAACCTCCCTAAAATAATCTTCAAGTCAACTCTTCTTTCAGAATAAATTAACAAAGCCATTAAAATATATATATATATATATATATATATATATATATTCCCAAAAGTTCTCGACCAAGGCTCTGGAAACCTCATGGACTTCAAGTTTCCGGAGACTTTAGGTGCGGGATTCCACCACCTCATTGTTGTCGCGCGTAATGCATATGGAAGCAGGAGGAGCTCGTCGTGTACCGCCACTCCCTCTACCACAAACATGACCAGGAATTTGTCGTTTTAGCATTGTGACAGGCGTCTCAACCCCTCCCTACCTGCTGAACCACTGAATCGATCACCATTATTTATCGGGACTCGTGTGATTCAGTGATTGAGTTTGAAGATTTGTTGACCTGGACCTGCAGGGCTTGTCAGCTGGGTTTTATATTCCTTTTCGAGCGTTTATGGACAGTAGACTGGTTTATGGCGTGTACAACAAGATATACCCAACGTCCCCAAGACCCCGTCACGGTCCAACTCCTAACTCAAGTGAGTCTTGTTTTTGTTTATCGCTCATTACCCCCTGCGTGGGCCCTCTCAGCACAACCACCCGTCACTGTTATGGTCGTCCCGGATACAGGGAGGGAGGGGCAGGAGGTGGGCTATATTACACACGCCTGGCCCTCTGTGTTCCCTCCTCCTCCCGGAGTATTCACTACCAGGCCGGCAGAAATCACTGATGCTCTTGGCCAGCCATGGTATGGAAGTATGATTGGATAGGTACCTTCCTCTCTTTTACACACACACACACACTCTCTCTCTTACTTATGTGAGTTTCTTATGCCATTTCTTTCTTCGGACGAATATATATATATATATATATATATAAATAAATATACCTGTAAGTCCTAACTGAATAAACCATCATTTTAAATCATTAATATTGAGTGGTTGATATTACTGTTATTTTTGGTTGGTGACTTATATAGGAGTCATGTAGTGAAGCTTGTGTCAGTGGAGGGATATTCTCACGTCACTATGATGCTAATCTGTCTGCTCAGTATGTATTCAGGTATGGGTCTCACGCCCTGCCTGGTGATGGTGGGGCAGTGCG